>NC_072010.1:7972545-8311265 GCF_027791375.1 Indicator indicator | reverse complement strand
CAAACAACTAAAAGGGAAAGAAGAAAAAGGGCACGACGCAATACAGGACGACGCACAAGAGGAAGGAGGGCACAACGCAAAAGAAGGGGTTGACACACAACAGCACCCAACAGCACTCGGCCCACTCACAACCAGGGGAGGACTCCGAAGAAGGCCACCACCCCGAAAAACAGGACACAGAAGACGAAGAAGAAGACAATGCAGAAGCAGGGAATCATTACAATCATTCAGCTTGGAAAAGACCTTGAAGGTCATCCACTCCAACCGTAACCCAACTACCACGAACACTAAACTACATCCTGAAGCGCCACATCTACACGCTTCTGGAACACCTCCAGGGATGGCCACTCCACCACCTCCCTGGGCAGCTTCTTCCCATGTCTTCTGCCTCATCTCCATCTTCTTCCTCTGTGTCCTTCCCATGTTCTCACCAGCACCACCCAAGCCCACCATGGCCCCCGCAAACCCAACACCTTCCCTCTCAAACAGGAAAAACGAAAGCAAGAAGCAGGGCATGATGCAGCAGACCACCACGCAGACGGAAAAGGGAAGAAGAAGAAGAAGAAGAAGAAGAGGAAGAAGATGATGAGAAACCACAAGTAGGAAAGAAAGAGCACGCCATCAGCTAGGCATATGACGAAAGGATGATGAACAATCTGCTGCGCATGATGAGGATCTAGAAGAAGAAGAAGAGAAAGAGAGGAGGAGGAAGAGGAAGAGGAACATACCTGGCGCAGCAGAAGTTGGTGTCCAACCAAGTCAGCCACCGTGTCCCACACAGCCATTGGCTCTGGAAAGCGAAGGACAACCAGGTCACTGCCTGTGTCCACCAACTCGCAAGCCTCCACACCATGCCACTTCTCACCGCCATCCCCAGCCCCACAGACGGAGACTATCCTCCCGCAGATGACCTCAGGGTCTCACCCACCTCCTCGCTCGGCACTAGCTCTTGGTCACCTCCACGTCCCAACCCCTTCCACCTTCAGCGCGATACTAGGCATCCTGAGGACGGCCAGATGAAACACGGGACACTGCATGAACCCTCTTCTCTCCAACACGCATCCATCTGGGGATGGTCTCAAAGGAGCCCAGGCTGGGAAGCTGGACGCTCTACAAAAGAAGAAGAAGAGGAGGAAGATGAAGATGGGGACTCCATCACTTGCCCAGGCAGGCTCTGCCAAGGCTGAGCCTCTTTCTCACCCCTGTTCTCCCCAGAGTCACCCTTGTACACTGTTGGTCATCTCCTTCATCCCCATCCTCTCTGTCCTTCCCGTGTTCTCACCATTACTAGCTATGCCCACCGTGTCCTCCCCAAAAGCGACCTTACATTGTTGCCTCTCAAGTCAAAAAAAAGGAAAAGAAGAAGGAGGGCACAATGCAGAAGAAAAAGAGGACAACACTGAAGGAGAAGAATTGGAAGAAGTTGATGACAGAGTGCAAATAGAAGAGAAAGAGGATATCAGCAGCCATGCCAAAGAATACAATAATGATGATCAAGCTCCTGTCGATGATGAGCATGTATAAGGTTGCGCCCCCAGGACTCAGACTGATGTATCCTTGGCTCAAAAATAATGTCACAGAGCTATTGACATCATAGAGCTGCTGATGTCATAGAGCTGCTGATATCAGATGCTGGCCTTAATGGTGGCTTCTGGGAGTTGGAAGCGTAACATAGAATCATAGAATCCGGGATTGGTTTGGGTGAGAAGGGACCTCTAAATGTGACCTTCTCCAACCCCCTGCAGTCAGCAGTTACAACCTCAACTAGAGCAGGTTGCTCAAAATGCCATCAAGACCTTGAATATGTCAAGGAATGGGGCCCCCAACACATTTTTGGGACACCTGTACTAGTGTTGCACTACCCTCAACAAGTTTACAGACAACACCTAGCTGAGTGGAGCGGTTGATATGTCAGAGGAACAGGATGTCATCCAGAGGGACCTGGACAAGCTGGAGAAGGGAGCCCAGGTGAACCTCATGAGGTTCAATAAGTCAAGGGTACAGTCAGCATGGGTTTACCAAGGGCAAATCCTGCCTGACAAACCTGGTGGCCTTCTATGACAAGGTCACAACATTAATAGATGAGGGGAGAGCAACTGATGTCATTTACCTGGACCTGAGGAAAGCCTTCGACACTGTCCCACACCACATCCTGGTCTCCAAACTGGTGACACATGGGTTTGATGGGTGGACCACAAGATGGAAAAAGAACTGGCTTGATGGCCACACCCAAAGAGTGGCTGTCAATGGCTCCATGTCCCAGTGGAGGCCAGTGACAAGTGGAGTCCCTCAGGGATCAGTCCTGGGACCAGTCTTGTTCAATATCTTTGTCGGTGACATGGACAGTGGCATTGAGTGCACCCTCAGCAAGTTTGATGATGACACCAAACTGTGTGGTGCAGCAGACACACTGGAGGGAAGGGATGCCATCCAGAGGGACCTTGACAGGCTGGAGAGGTGGGCACAAGCCAACCTCAGGAGGTTCAACAAGACCAAGTGCAAGGTCCTGCATCTGGATCAAGGCAATCCCAAGCACAAATACAGGCTGGGCAGTGACTGGCTGGAAAGCACCCCTGAGGAGAGGGACTTGGGGGTGCTGGTGGACAAGAAGCTCAACAGGAGCTGTCAATGTGCACTTGCAGCCCAGAAGGCCAACCAGATCCTGGGCTGCATCAAGAGAAGCATGGCCAGCAGGTCAAGGATTCTCCCCCTCTACTCAGCTCTGGTGAGACCCCACCTGGAGTACTGCATCCAGCTCTGGAGCCCCTCTTATAAGAGGGATTTGAACATGCTGGAACGTGTCCAAAAGAGGGCCACCAGGATGATCAGAGGGCTGGAGCACCTCTCCTATGAGGACAGACTTAAAGAGTTGGGGCTGTTCAGTCTGGAGAAGAGAAGGCTCCGAGGTGACCTTATTGTGGCCTTCCAGGATCTGAAGGGGGCCTACAAGAAAGCTGGGGAGGGACTTTTTAGGATATCAGGTAGTGATAGGACTAGGAGGAATGGAATAAAGCTGGAAGTGGGGAGATTCGGGCTGGACGTGAGGAAGAAGTTCTTCCCCATGAGAGTGGTGAGAGCCTGGAATGGGTTGTCCAGGGAGGTGGTTGAGGCTCCATCCCTGGAGGTGTCCAAGGCCAGGCCAGATGAGGCTCTGACCAGCCTCATCTAGTGTGAGGTGTCCCTGGCCACGGCAAGGGGGTTGGAACTAGATGATCCTTGTGGTCCCTTCCAAGCCTGACTGATTCTATGATTCTTAGTGCAAGGTCTTGCAACTGGATTGGGACAACCCTCATTGTCA
Organism: Indicator indicator; assembly: GCF_027791375.1. Classification (NCBI taxonomy): domain Eukaryota; kingdom Metazoa; phylum Chordata; class Aves; order Piciformes; family Indicatoridae; genus Indicator; species Indicator indicator. The sequence continues at coordinate 8,307,967 of NC_072010.1, read as the reverse complement.
ATACATGCTGGGGGATGATGGGTTTGAGAGCAGCACTGTCGAGAAGGACTTCCAGGTACTGTTGGATGAAGAGCTGGTCAAGAGGCAATAATGTGCACTTCCACCCCAGAAAGAGGAGGAGGATGACAACGCAAGAGAAGGGGATGACGCACAAGAAGACGGAGGGGGAGATGCAAAAGAATGGGATGATGGAGAACAACTCACAAGAGGACTCTCCCTATCAGAAGAAGCGGATGGCTAAGAACAAGGGTGTGATGAGGAAAAATGTGAAACACGAGAGGAGGAGGATGACGATGCAAAACAAGAGGACAACGTAGGAGAGGGCCAAGGGGACAACACAAAAAAATAGGATGATGCACAACAACACACAAGAGGAGTATGCCAAATCAGAACGGGATGACTCAGAAGAAGAAGAAGGGCATGACCCCAAAAACATGACAGAGAATAAGACAATGCAGAAGCAGAGAATGATTAAAATCATTCAGCTTGGAAAAGACCTTGAAGGTCATCCACTCCAACCGTAACCCAACTACCACGAACACTAAACTACATCCTGAAGCACCACATCTACACGCTTCTGGAACACCTCCAGGGATGGCCACTCCACCACCTCCCTGGGCAGCTTCTTCCCATGTCTTCTGCCTCATCTCCATCTTCTTCCTCTGTGTCCTTCCCATGTTCTCACCAGCACCACCCAAGCCCACCATGGCCCCCGCAAACCCAACACCTTCCCTCTCAAACAGGAAAAACGAAAGCAAGAAGCAGGGCATGATGCAGCAGACCACCACGCAGACGGAAAAGGGAAGAAGAAGAAGAAGAAGAGGAAGAAGATTATGACAAACAACAAGTAGGAAAGAAAGAGCACGCCATCAGCTAGGCCAATGACGAAAGGATGATGAACAATCTGCTGCGCATGATGAGGATCTAGAAGAAGAAGAAGAGAAAGAGAGGAGGAGGAAGAGGAAGAGAGGAAGAGGAACATACCTGGCGCAGCAGAAGTTGGTGTCCAACCAAGTCAGCCACCGTGTCCCACACAGCCATTGGCTCTGGAAAGCGAAGGACAACCAGGTCACTGCCTGTGTCCACCAACTCGCAAGCCTCCACACCATGCCACTTCTCACCGCCATCCCCAGCCCCACAGACGGAGACTATCCTCCCGCAGATGACCTCAGGGTCTCACCCACCTCCTCGCTCGGCACTAGCTCTTGGTCACCTCCACGTCCCAACCCCTTCCACATTCAGCGCGATACTAGGCACCCTGAGGACGGCCAGATGAAACACGGGACACTGCATGAACCCTCTTCTCTCCAACACGCATCCGTCTGGGGATGGTCTCAAAGGAGCCCAGGCTGGGAAGCTGGATGCCCTACAAAAGAAGAAGAAGAAGAGGAGGAAGAGGAGGAAGAAGAAGAAGTGCATCCACTTCTTCTTCTTCCCCCTCTTCCTCCAAAAGGACGTCCACTTCCTCGTCTTCCTCCTCTTCCTCCTACACCATCAACCAAGAGAAGGACACGGAAGAGGGCAAAAACCAGCACGCAACACAACAACAAAACAAAGAGGAAGAGGAAGAGGACAACGCATTAAGAGGACAACAAGGACAAGGCAAGAGCTGAAAAAGAAGAACCGTCGTCTCCCCAAAATCCACCAGGTTGACGCCACAGCCAGCATGTTCTTCCTAAGCCCACCATGCCCTCCCCAACCCAACCATGTTCTGCCTCAAAGAAGAGAAAAGGTAAAAATCAGAAGAAGGGCACGACACAACACAGCTCCATGCAGAATAAGAAGGGCACGACACAGAAGAGCAAGAAGAGGATGATGCAGAAGCAGGGAATCATTACAATCATTCAGCTTGCAAAAGACCTTGAAGGTCGTCCACTCCAACCGTAACCTAACTACCACGAACACTAAACTACATCCTGAAGCGCCACATCTACACGCTTCTGGAACACCTCCAGGGATGGCCACTCCACCACCTCCCTGGCCAGCCTCTTCCCACGTCTTCTGCTTCATCTCCGTCTTCCTCCTCTGGGTCATTCCCACCTTCTCCCCAAACCCAACATTTTTTCCCCGAATCCAACAAGTCCTCCCCAGCACACCACGCTCTCTCTCAAACAACTAAAAGGGAAAGAAGAAAAAGGGCACGACGCAATACAGGACGACGCACAAGAGGAAGGAGGGCACAACGCAAAAGAAGGGGTTGACACACAACAGCACCCAACAGCACTCGGCCCACTCACAACCAGGGGAGGACTCCGAAGAAGGCCACCACCCCGAAAAACAGGACACAGAAGACGAAGAAGAAGACAATGCAGAAGCAGGGAATCATTACAATCATTCAGCTTGGAAAAGACCTTGAAGGTCATCCACTCCAACCGTAACCCAACTACCACGAACACTAAACTACATCCTGAAGCGCCACATCTACACGCTTCTGGAACACCTCCAGGGATGGCCACTCCACCACCTCCCTGGGCAGCTTCTTCCCATGTCTTCTGCCTCATCTCCATCTTCTTCCTCTGTGTCCTTCCCATGTTCTCACCAGCACCACCCAAGCCCACCATGGCCCCCGCAAACCCAACACCTTCCCTCTCAAACAGGAAAAACGAAAGCAAGAAGCAGGGCATGATGCAGCAGACCACCACGCAGACGGAAAAGGGAAGAAGAAGAAGAAGAAGAAGAAGAAGAAGAAGATGATGACAAACAACAAGTAGGAAAGAAAGAGCACGCCATCAGCTAGGCCAATGACGAAAGGATGATGAACAATCTGCTGCGCATGATGAGGATCTAGAAGAAGAAGAAGAGAAAGAGAGGAGGAGGAAGAGGAAGAGAGGAAGAGGAACATACCTGGCGCAGCAGAAGTTGGTGTCCAACCAAGTCAGCCACCGTGTCCCACACAGCCATTGGCTCTGGAAAGCGAAGGACAACCAGGTCACTGCCTGTGTCCACCAACTCGCAAGCCTCCACACCATGCCACTTCTCACCGCCATCCCCAGCCCCACAGACGGAGACTATCCTCCCGCAGATGACCTCAGGGTCTCACCCACCTCCTCGCTCGGCACTAGCTCTTGGTCACCTCCACGTCCCAACCCCTTCCACCTTCAGCGCGATACTAGGCATCCTGAGGACGGCCAGATGAAACACGGGACACTGCATGAACCCTCTTCTCTCCAACACGCATCCATCTGGGGATGGTCTCAAAGGAGCCCAGGCTGGGAAGCTGGACGCTCTACAAAAGAAGAAGAAGAGGAGGAAGATGAAGATGGGGACTCCATCACTTGCCCAGGCAGGCTCTGCCAAGGCTGAGCCTCTTTCTCACCCCTGTTCTCCCCAGAGTCACCCTTGTACACTGTTGGTCATCTCCTTCATCCCCATCCTCTCTGTCCTTCCCGTGTTCTCACCATTACTAGCTATGCCCACCGTGTCCTCCCCAAAAGCGACCTTACATTGTTGCCTCTCAAGTCAAAAAAAAGGAAAAGAAGAAGGAGGGCACAATGCAGAAGAAAAAGAGGACAACACTGAAGGAGAAGAATTGGAAGAAGTTGATGACAGAGTGCAAATAGAAGAGAAAGAGGATATCAGCAGCCATGCCAAAGAATACAATAATGATGATCAAGCTCCTGTCGATGATGAGCATGTATAAGGTTGCGCCCCCAGGACTCAGACTGATGTATCCTTGGCTCAAAAATAATGTCACAGAGCTATTGACATCATAGAGCTGCTGATGTCATAGAGCTGCTGATATCAGATGCTGGCCTTAATGGTGGCTTCTGGGAGTTGGAAGCGTAACATAGAATCATAGAATCCGGGATTGGTTTGGGTGAGAAGGGACCTCTAAATGTGACCTTCTCCAACCCCCTGCAGTCAGCAGTTACAACCTCAACTAGAGCAGGTTGCTCAAAATGCCATCAAGACCTTGAATATGTCAAGGAATGGGGCCCCCAACACATTTTTGGGACACCTGTACTAGTGTTGCACTACCCTCAACAAGTTTACAGACAACACCTAGCTGAGTGGAGCGGTTGATATGTCAGAGGAACAGGATGTCATCCAGAGGGACCTGGACAAGCTGGAGAAGGGAGCCCAGGTGAACCTCATGAGGTTCAATAAGTCAAGGGTACAGTCAGCATGGGTTTACCAAGGGCAAATCCTGCCTGACAAACCTGGTGGCCTTCTATGACAAGGTCACAACATTAATAGATGAGGGGAGAGCAACTGATGTCATTTACCTGGACCTGAGGAAAGCCTTCGACACTGTCCCACACCACATCCTGGTCTCCAAACTGGTGACACATGGGTTTGATGGGTGGACCACAAGATGGAAAAAGAACTGGCTTGATGGCCACACCCAAAGAGTGGCTGTCAATGGCTCCATGTCCCAGTGGAGGCCAGTGACAAGTGGAGTCCCTCAGGGATCAGTCCTGGGACCAGTCTTGTTCAATATCTTTGTCGGTGACATGGACAGTGGCATTGAGTGCACCCTCAGCAAGTTTGATGATGACACCAAACTGTGTGGTGCAGCAGACACACTGGAGGGAAGGGATGCCATCCAGAGGGACCTTGACAGGCTGGAGAGGTGGGCACAAGCCAACCTCAGGAGGTTCAACAAGACCAAGTGCAAGGTCCTGCATCTGGATCAAGGCAATCCCAAGCACAAATACAGGCTGGGCAGTGACTGGCTGGAAAGCACCCCTGAGGAGAGGGACTTGGGGGTGCTGGTGGACAAGAAGCTCAACAGGAGCTGTCAATGTGCACTTGCAGCCCAGAAGGCCAACCAGATCCTGGGCTGCATCAAGAGAAGCATGGCCAGCAGGTCAAGGATTCTCCCCCTCTACTCAGCTCTGGTGAGACCCCACCTGGAGTACTGCATCCAGCTCTGGAGCCCCTCTTATAAGAGGGATTTGAACATGCTGGAACGTGTCCAAAAGAGGGCCACCAGGATGATCAGAGGGCTGGAGCACCTCTCCTATGAGGACAGACTTAAAGAGTTGGGGCTGTTCAGTCTGGAGAAGAGAAGGCTCCGAGGTGACCTTATTGTGGCCTTCCAGGATCTGAAGGGGGCCTACAAGAAAGCTGGGGAGGGACTTTTTAGGATATCAGGTAGTGATAGGACTAGGAGGAATGGAATAAAGCTGGAAGTGGGGAGATTCGGGCTGGACGTGAGGAAGAAGTTCTTCCCCATGAGAGTGGTGAGAGCCTGGAATGGGTTGTCCAGGGAGGTGGTTGAGGCTCCATCCCTGGAGGTGTCCAAGGCCAGGCCAGATGAGGCTCTGACCAGCCTCATCTAGTGTGAGGTGTCCCTGGCCACGGCAAGGGGGTTGGAACTAGATGATCCTTGTGGTCCCTTCCAAGCCTGACTGATTCTATGATTCTTAGTGCAAGGTCTTGCAACTGGATTGGGACAACCCTCATTGTCAATACATGCTGGGGGATGATGGGTTTGAGAGCAGCACTGTCGAGAAGGACTTCCAGGTACTGTTGGATGAAGAGCTGGTCAAGAGGCAATAATGTGCACTTCCACCCCAGAAAGAGGAGGAGGATGACAACGCAAGAGAAGGGGATGACGCACAAGAAGACGGAGGGGGAGATGCAAAAGAATGGGATGATGGAGAACAACTCACAAGAGGACTCTCCCTATCAGAAGAAGCGGATGGCTAAGAACAAGGGTGTGATGAGGAAAAATGTGAAACACGAGAGGAGGAGGATGACGATGCAAAACAAGAGGACAACGTAGGAGAGGGCCAAGGGGACAACACAAAAAAATAGGATGATGCACAACAACACACAAGAGGAGTATGCCAAATCAGAACGGGATGACTCAGAAGAAGAAGAAGGGCATGACCCCAAAAACATGACAGAGAATAAGACAATGCAGAAGCAGAGAATGATTAAAATCATTCAGCTTGGAAAAGACCTTGAAGGTCATCCACTCCAACCGTAACCCAACTACCACGAACACTAAACTACATCCTGAAGCACCACATCTACACGCTTCTGGAACACCTCCAGGGATGGCCACTCCACCACCTCCCTGGGCAGCTTCTCCCCATGTCTTCTGCCTCATCTCCATCTTCTTCCTCTGTGTCCTTCCCATGTTCTCACCAGCACCACCCAAGCCCACCATGGCCCCCGCAAACCCAACACCTTCCCTCTCAAACAGGAAAAACGAAAGCAAGAAGCAGGGCATGATGCAGCAGACCACCACGCAGACGGAAAAGGGAAGAAGAAGAAGAAGAAGAGGAAGAAGATTATGACAAACAACAAGTAGGAAAGAAAGAGCACGCCATCAGCTAGGCCAATGACGAAAGGATGATGAACAATCTGCTGCGCATGATGAGGATCTAGAAGAAGAAGAAGAGAAAGAGAGGAGGAGGAAGAGGAAGAGAGGAAGAGGAACATACCTGGCGCAGCAGAAGTTGGTGTCCAACCAAGTCAGCCACCGTGTCCCACACAGCCATTGGCTCTGGAAAGCGAAGGACAACCAGGTCACTGCCTGTGTCCACCAACTCGCAAGCCTCCACACCATGCCACTTCTCACCGCCATCCCCAGCCCCACAGACGGAGACTATCCTCCCGCAGATGACCTCAGGGTCTCACCCACCTCCTCGCTCGGCACTAGCTCTTGGTCACCTCCACGTCCCAACCCCTTCCACATTCAGCGCGATACTAGGCACCCTGAGGACGGCCAGATGAAACACGGGACACTGCATGAACCCTCTTCTCTCCAACACGCATCCGTCTGGGGATGGTCTCAAAGGAGCCCAGGCTGGGAAGCTGGATGCCCTACAAAAGAAGAAGAAGAAGAGGAGGAAGAGGAGGAAGAAGAAGAAGTGCATCCACTTCTTCTTCTTCCCCCTCTTCCTCCAAAAGGACGTCCACTTCCTCGTCTTCCTCCTCTTCCTCCTACACCATCAACCAAGAGAAGGACACGGAAGAGGGCAAAAACCAGCACGCAACACAACAACAAAACAAAGAGGAAGAGGAAGAGGACAACGCATTAAGAGGACAACAAGGACAAGGCAAGAGCTGAAAAAGAAGAACCGTCGTCTCCCCAAAATCCACCAGGTTGACGCCACAGCCAGCATGTTCTCCCTAAGCCCACCATGCCCTCCCCAACCCAACCATGTTCTGCCTCAAAGAAGAGAAAAGGTAAAAATCAGAAGAAGGGCACGACACAACACAGCTCCATGCAGAATAAGAAGGGCACGACACAGAAGAGCAAGAAGAGGATGATGCAGAAGCAGGGAATCATTACAATCATTCAGCTTGCAAAAAGACCTTGAAGGTCGTCCACTCCAACCGTAACCTAACTACCACGAACACTAAACTACATCCTGAAGCGCCACATCTACACGCTTCTGGAACACCTCCAGGGATGGCCACTCCACCACCTCCCTGGCCAGCCTCTTCCCACGTCTTCTGCTTCATCTCCGTCTTCCTCCTCTGGGTCATTCCCACCTTCTCCCCAAACCCAACATTTTTTCCCCGAATCCAACAAGTCCTCCCCAGCACACCACGCTCTCTCTCAAACAACTAAAAGGGAAAGAAGAAAAAGGGCACGACGCAATACAGGACGACGCACAAGAGGAAGGAGGGCACAACGCAAAAGAAGGGGTTGACACACAACAGCACCCAACAGCACTCGGCCCACTCACAACCAGGGGAGGACTCCGAAGAAGGCCACCACCCCGAAAAACAGGACACAGAAGACGAAGAAGAAGACAATGCAGAAGCAGGGAATCATTACAATCATTCAGCTTGGAAAAGACCTTGAAGGTCATCCACTCCAACCGTAACCCAACTACCACGAACACTAAACTACATCCTGAAGCGCCACATCTACACGCTTCTGGAACACCTCCAGGGATGGCCACTCCACCACCTCCCTGGGCAGCTTCTTCCCATGTCTTCTGCCTCATCTCCATCTTCTTCCTCTGTGTCCTTCCCATGTTCTCACCAGCACCACCCAAGCCCACCATGGCCCCCGCAAACCCAACACCTTCCCTCTCAAACAGGAAAAACGAAAGCAAGAAGCAGGGCATGATGCAGCAGACCACCACGCAGACGGAAAAGGGAAGAAGAAGAAGAAGAAGAAGAAGAAGAAGAAGATTATGACAAACAACAAGTAGGAAAGAAAGAGCACGCCATCAGCTAGGCCAATGACGAAAGGATGATGAACAATCTGCTGCGCATGATGAGGATCTAGAAGAAGAAGAAGAGAAAGAGAGGAGGAGGAAGAGGAAGAGAGGAAGAGGAACATACCTGGCGCAGCAGAAGTTGGTGTCCAACCAAGTCAGCCACCGTGTCCCACACAGCCATTGGCTCTGGAAAGCGAAGGACAACCAGGTCACTGCCTGTGTCCACCAACTCGCAAGCCTCCACACCATGCCACTTCTCACCGCCATCCCCAGCCCCACAGACGGAGACTATCCTCCCGCAGATGACCTCAGGGTCTCACCCACCTCCTCGCTCGGCACTAGCTCTTGGTCACCTCCACGTCCCAACCCCTTCCACCTTCAGCGCGATACTAGGCATCCTGAGGACGGCCAGATGAAACACGGGACACTGCATGAACCCTCTTCTCTCCAACACGCATCCGTCTGGGGATGGTCTCAAAGGAGCCCAGGCTGGGAAGCTGGATGCCCTACAAAAGAAGAAGAAGAAGAGGAGGAAGAGGAGGAAGAAGAAGAAGTGCATCCACTTCTTCTTCTTCCCCCTCTTCCTCCAAAAGGACGTCCACTTCCTCGTCTTCCTCCTCTTCCTCCTACACCATCAACCAAGAGAAGGACACGGAAGAGGGCAAAAACCAGCACGCAACACAACAACAAAACAAAGAGGAAGAGGAAGAGGACAACGCATTAAGAGGACAACAAGGACAAGGCAAGAGCTGAAAAAGAAGAACCGTCGTCTCCCCAAAATCCACCAGGTTGACGCCACAGCCAGCATGTTCTCCCTAAGCCCACCATGCCCTCCCCAACCCAACCATGTTCTGCCTCAAAGAAGAGAAAAGGTAAAAATCAGAAGAAGGGCACGACACAACACAGCTCCATGCAGAATAAGAAGGGCACGACACAGAAGAGCAAGAAGAGGATGATGCAGAAGCAGGGAATCATTACAATCATTCAGCTTGCAAAAGACCTTGAAGGTCGTCCACTCCAACCGTAACCTAACTACCACGAACACTAAACTACATCCTGAAGCGCCACATCTACACGCTTCTGGAACACCTCCAGGGATGGCCACTCCACCACCTCCCTGGCCAGCCTCTTCCCACGTCTTCTGCTTCATCTCCGTCTTCCTCCTCTGGGTCATTCCCACCTTCTCCCCAAACCCAACATTTTTTCCCCGAATCCAACAAGTCCTCCCCAGCACACCACGCTCTCTCTCAAACAACTAAAAGGGAAAGAAGAAAAAGGGCACGACGCAATACAGGACGACGCACAAGAGGAAGGAGGGCACAACGCAAAAGAAGGGGTTGACACACAACAGCACCCAACAGCACTCGGCCCACTCACAACCAGGGGAGGACTCCGAAGAAGGCCACCACCCCGAAAAACAGGACACAGAAGACGAAGAAGAAGACAATGCAGAAGCAGGGAATCATTACAATCATTCAGCTTGGAAAAGACCTTGAAGGTCATCCACTCCAACCGTAACCCAACTACCACGAACACTAAACTACATCCTGAAGCGCCACATCTACACGCTTCTGGAACACCTCCAGGGATGGCCACTCCACCACCTCCCTGGGCAGCTTCTCCCCATGTCTTCTGCCTCATCTCCATCTTCTTCCTCTGTGTCCTTCCCATGTTCTCACCAGCACCACCCAAGCCCACCATGGCCCCCGCAAACCCAACACCTTCCCTCTCAAACAGGAAAAACGAAAGCAAGAAGCAGGGCATGATGCAGCAGACCACCACGCAGACGGAAAAGGGAAGAAGAAGAAGAAGAAGAAGAAGAAGAAGAAGAAGAAGAAGAAGAAGAAGAAGAAGAAGAAGAAGAAGAGGAAGAAGATGATGACAAACAACAAGTAGGAAAGAAAGAGCACGCCATCAGCTAGGCCAATGACGAAAGGATGATGAACAATCTGCTGCGCATGATGAGGATCTAGAAGAAGAAGAAGAGAAAGAGAGGAGGAGGAAGAGGAAGAGAGGAAGAGGAACATACCTGGCGCAGCAGAAGTTGGTGTCCAACCAAGTCAGCCACCGTGTCCCACACAGCCATTGGCTCTGGAAAGCGAAGGACAACCAGGTCACTGCCTGTGTCCACCAACTCGCAAGCCTCCACACCATGCCACTTCTCACCGCCATCCCCAGCCCCACAGACGGAGACTATCCTCCCGCAGATGACCTCAGGGTCTCACCCACCTCCTCGCTCGGCACTAGCTCTTGGTCACCTCCACGTCCCAACCCCTTCCACCTTCAGCGCGATACTAGGCATCCTGAGGACGGCCAGATGAAACACGGGACACTGCATGAACCCTCTTCTCTCCAACACGCATCCGTCTGGGGATGGTCTCAAAGGAGCCCAGGCTGGGAAGCTGGATGCCCTACAAAAGAAGAAGAAGAAGAGGAGGAAGAGGAGGAAGAAGAAGAAGTGCATCCACTTCTTCTTCTTCCCCCTCTTCCTCCTAAAGGACGTCCACTTCCTCGTCTTCCTCCTCTTCCTCCTACACCATCAACCAAGAGAAGGACACGGAAGAGGGCAAAAACCAGCACGCAACACAACAACAAAACAAAGAGGAAGAGGAAGAGGACAACGCATTAAGAGGACAACAAGGACAAGGCAAGAGCTGAAAAAGAAGAACCGTCGTCTCCCCAAAATCCACCAGGTTGACGCCACAGCCAGCATGTTCTCCCTAAGCCCACCATGCCCTCCCCAACCCAACCATGTTCTGCCTCAAAGAAGAGAAAAGGTAAAAATCAGAAGAAGGGCACGACACAACACAGCTCCATGCAGAATAAGAAGGGCACGACACAGAAGAGCAAGAAGAGGATGACGCAGAAGCAGGGAATCATTACAATCATTCAGCTTGGAAAAGACCTTGAAGGTCGTCCACTCCAACCGTAACCTAACTACCACGAACACTAAACTACATCCTGAAGCGCCACATCTACACGCTTCTGGAACACCTCCAGGGATGGCCACTCCACCACCTCCCTGGCCAGCCTCTTCCCACGTCTTCTGCTTCATCTCCGTCTTCCTCCTCTGGGTCATTCCCACCTTCTCCCCAAACCCAACATTTTTTCCCCGAATCCAACAAGTCCTCCCCAGCACACCACACTCTCTCTCAAACAACTAAAAGGGAAAGAAGAAAAAGGGCACGACGCAATACAGGACGACGCACAAGAGGAAGGAGGGCACAACGCAAAAGAAGGGGTTGACACACAACAGCACCCAACAGCACTCGGCCCACTCACAACCAGGGGAGGACTCCGAAGAAGGCCACCACCCCGAAAAACAGGACACAGAAGACGAAGAAGAAGACAATGCAGAAGCAGGGAATCATTACAATCATTCAGCTTGGAAAAGACCTTGAAGGTCATCCACTCCAACCGTAACCTAACTACCACAAACACTAAACTACATCCTGAAGCGCCACATCTACACGCTTCTGGAACACCTCCAGGGATGGCCACTCCACCACCTCCCTGGGCAGCTTCTTCCCATGTCTTCTGCCTCATCTCCATCTTCTTCCTCTGTGTCCTTCCCATGTTCTCACCAGCACCACCCAAGCCCACCATGGCCCCCGCAAACCCAACACCTTCCCTCTCAAACAGGAAAAACGAAAGCAAGAAGCAGGGCATGATGCAGCAGACCACCACGCAGACGGAAAAGGGAAGAAGAAGAAGAAGAAGAAGAAGAGGAAGAAGATGATGACAAACAACAAGTAGGAAAGAAAGAGCACGCCATCAGCTAGGCCAATGACGAAAGGATGATGAACAATCTGCTGCGCATGATGAGGATCTAGAAGAAGAAGAAGAGAAAGAGAGGAGGAGGAAGAGGAAGAGAGGAAGAGGAACATACCTGGCGCAGCAGAAGTTGGTGTCCAACCAAGTCAGCCACCGTGTCCCACACAGCCATTGGCTCTGGAAAGCGAAGGACAACCAGGTCACTGCCTGTGTCCACCAACTCGCAAGCCTCCACACCATGCCACTTCTCACCGCCATCCCCAGCCCCACAGACGGAGACTATCCTCCCGCAGATGACCTCAGGGTCTCACCCACCTCCTCGCTCGGCACTAGCTCTTGGTCACCTCCACGTCCCAACCCCTTCCACCTTCAGCGCGATACTAGGCATCCTGAGGACGGCCAGATGAAACACGGGACACTGCATGAACCCTCTTCTCTCCAACACGCATCCGTCTGGGGATGGTCTCAAAGGAGCCCAGGCTGGGAAGCTGGATGCCCTACAAAAGAAGAAGAAGAAGAGGAGGAAGAGGAGGAAGAAGAAGAAGTGCATCCACTTCTTCTTCTTCCCCCTCTTCCTCCAAAAGGACGTCCACTTCCTCGTCTTCCTCCTCTTCCTCCTACACCATCAACCAAGAGAAGGACACGGAAGAGGGCAAAAACCAGCACGCAACACAACAACAAAACAAAGAGGAAGAGGAAGAGGACAACGCATTAAGAGGACAACAAGGACAAGGCAAGAGCTGAAAAAGAAGAACCGTCGTCTCCCCAAAATCCACCAGGTTGACGCCACAGCCAGCATGTTCTCCCTAAGCCCACCATGCCCTCCCCAACCCAACCATGTTCTGCCTCAAAGAAGAGAAAAGGTAAAAATCAGAAGAAGGGCACGACACAACACAGCTCCATGCAGAATAAGAAGGGCACGACACAGAAGAGCAAGAAGAGGATGATGCAGAAGCAGGGAATCATTACAATCATTCAGCTTGCGAAAAGACCTTGAAGGTCGTCCACTCCAACCGTAACCTAACTACCACGAACACTAAACTACATCCTGAAGCGCCACATCTACACGCTTCTGGAACACCTCCAGGGATGGCCACTCCACCACCTCCCTGGCCAGCCTCTTCCCACGTCTTCTGCTTCATCTCCGTCTTCCTCCTCTGGGTCATTCCCACCTTCTCCCCAAACCCAACATTTTTTCCCCGAATCCAACAAGTCCTCCCCAGCACACCACGCTCTCTCTCAAACAACTAAAAGGGAAAGAAGAAAAAGGGCACGACGCAATACAGGACGACGCACAAGAGGAAGGAGGGCACAACGCAAAAGAAGGGGTTGACACACAACAGCACCCAACAGCACTCGGCCCACTCACAACCAGGGGAGGACTCCGAAGAAGGCCACCACCCCGAAAAACAGGACACAGAAGACGAAGAAGAAGACAATGCAGAAGCAGGGAATCATTACAATCATTCAGCTTGGAAAAGACCTTGAAGGTCATCCACTCCAACCGTAACCCAACTACCACGAACACTAAACTACATCCTGAAGCGCCACATCTACACGCTTCTGGAACACCTCCAGGGATGGCCACTCCACCACCTCCCTGGGCAGCTTCTTCCCATGTCTTCTGCCTCATCTCCATCTTCTTCCTCTGTGTCCTTCCCATGTTCTCACCAGCACCACCCAAGCCCACCATGGCCCCCGCAAACCCAACACCTTCCCTCTCAAACAGGAAAAACGAAAGCAAGAAGCAGGGCATGATGCAGCAGACCACCACGCAGACGGAAAAGGGAAGAAGAAGAAGAAGAAGAAGAAGAAGAAGAAGATTATGACAAACAACAAGTAGGAAAGAAAGAGCACGCCATCAGCTAGGCCAATGACGAAAGGATGATGAACAATCTGCTGCGCATGATGAGGATCTAGAAGAAGAAGAAGAGAAAGAGAGGAGGAGGAAGAGGAAGAGAGGAAGAGGAACATACCTGGCGCAGCAGAAGTTGGTGTCCAACCAAGTCAGCCACCGTGTCCCACACAGCCATTGGCTCTGGAAAGCGAAGGACAACCAGGTCACTGCCTGTGTCCACCAACTCGCAAGCCTCCACACCATGCCACTTCTCACCGCCATCCCCAGCCCCACAGACGGAGACTATCCTCCCGCAGATGACCTCAGGGTCTCACCCACCTCCTCGCTCGGCACTAGCTCTTGGTCACCTCCACGTCCCAACCCCTTCCACCTTCAGCGCGATACTAGGCATCCTGAGGACGGCCAGATGAAACACGGGACACTGCATGAACCCTCTTCTCTCCAACACGCATCCGTCTGGGGATGGTCTCAAAGGAGCCCAGGCTGGGAAGCTGGATGCCCTACAAAAGAAGAAGAAGAAGAGGAGGAAGAGGAGGAAGAAGAAGAAGTGCATCCACTTCTTCTTCTTCCCCCTCTTCCTCCAAAAGGACGTCCACTTCCTCGTCTTCCTCCTCTTCCTCCTACACCATCAACCAAGAGAAGGACACGGAAGAGGGCAAAAACCAGCACGCAACACAACAACAAAACAAAGAGGAAGAGGAAGAGGACAACGCATTAAGAGGACAACAAGGACAAGGCAAGAGCTGAAAAAGAAGAACCGTCGTCTCCCCAAAATCCACCAGGTTGACGCCACAGCCAGCATGTTCTCCCTAAGCCCACCATGCCCTCCCCAACCCAACCATGTTCTGCCTCAAAGAAGAGAAAAGGTAAAAATCAGAAGAAGGGCACGACACAACACAGCTCCATGCAGAATAAGAAGGGCACGACACAGAAGAGCAAGAAGAGGATGATGCAGAAGCAGGGAATCATTACAATCATTCAGCTTGCAAAAAGACCTTGAAGGTCGTCCACTCCAACCGTAACCTAACTACCACGAACACTAAACTACATCCTGAAGCGCCACATCTACACGCTTCTGGAACACCTCCAGGGATGGCCACTCCACCACCTCCCTGGCCAGCCTCTTCCCACGTCTTCTGCTTCATCTCCGTCTTCCTCCTCTGGGTCATTCCCACCTTCTCCCCAAACCCAACATTTTTTCCCCGAATCCAACAAGTCCTCCCCAGCACACCACGCTCTCTCTCAAACAACTAAAAGGGAAAGAAGAAAAAGGGCACGACGCAATACAGGACGACGCACAAGAGGAAGGAGGGCACAACGCAAAAGAAGGGGTTGACACACAACAGCACCCAACAGCACTCGGCCCACTCACAACCAGGGGAGGACTCCGAAGAAGGCCACCACCCCGAAAAACAGGACACAGAAGACGAAGAAGAAGACAATGCAGAAGCAGGGAATCATTACAATCATTCAGCTTGGAAAAGACCTTGAAGGTCATCCACTCCAACCGTAACCCAACTACCACAAACACTAAACTACATCCTGAAGCGCCACATCTACACGCTTCTGGAACACCTCCAGGGATGGCCACTCCACCACCTCCCTGGGCAGCTTCTTCCCATGTCTTCTGCCTCATCTCCATCTTCTTCCTCTGTGTCCTTCCCATGTTCTCACCAGCACCACCCAAGCCCACCATGGCCCCCGCAAACCCAACACCTTCCCTCTCAAACAGGAAAAACGAAAGCAAGAAGCAGGGCATGATGCAGCAGACCACCACGCAGACGGAAAAGGGAAGAAGAAGAAGAAGAAGAAGAAGAGGAAGAAGATGATGACAAACAACAAGTAGGAAAGAAAGAGCACGCCATCAGCTAGGCCAATGACGAAAGGATGATGAACAATCTGCTGCGCATGATGAGGATCTAGAAGAAGAAGAAGAGAAAGAGAGGAGGAGGAAGAGGAAGAGAGGAAGAGGAACATACCTGGCGCAGCAGAAGTTGGTGTCCAACCAAGTCAGCCACCGTGTCCCACACAGCCATTGGCTCTGGAAAGCGAAGGACAACCAGGTCACTGCCTGTGTCCACCAACTCGCAAGCCTCCACACCATGCCACTTCTCACCGCCATCCCCAGCCCCACAGACGGAGACTATCCTCCCGCAGATGACCTCAGGGTCTCACCCACCTCCTCGCTCGGCACTAGCTCTTGGTCACCTCCACGTCCCAACCCCTTCCACCTTCAGCGCGATACTAGGCATCCTGAGGACGGCCAGATGAAACACGGGACACTGCATGAACCCTCTTCTCTCCAACACGCATCCATCTGGGGATGGTCTCAAAGGAGCCCAGGCTGGGAAGCTGGATGCCCTACAAAAGAAGAAGAAGAAGAGGAGGAAGAGGAGGAAGAAGAAGAAGTGCATCCACTTCTTCTTCTTCCCCCTCTTCCTCCTAAAGGACGTCCACTTCCTCGTCTTCCTCCTCTTCCTCCTACACCATCAACCAAGAGAAGGACACGGAAGAGGGCAAAAACCAGCACGCAACACAACAACAAAACAAAGAGGAAGAGGAAGAGGACAACGCATTAAGAGGACAAAAAGGACAAGGCAAGAGCTGAAAAAGAAGAACCGTCGTCTCCCCAAAATCCACCAGGTTGACGCCACAGCCAGCATGTTCTCCCTAAGCCCACCATGCCCTCCCCAACCCAACCATGTTCTGACTCAAAGAATAGAAAAGGTAAAAATCAGAAGAAGGGCACGACACAACATAGCTCCATGCCGAATAAGAAGGGCACGACACAGAAGAGCAAGAAGAGGATGATGCAGAAGCAGGGAATCATTACAATCATTCAGCTTGCAAAAACACCTTGAAGGTCGTCCACTCCAACCGTAACCTAACTACCACGAACACTAAACTACATCCTGAAGCGCCACATCTACACGCTTCTGGAACACCTCCAGGGATGGCCACTCCACCACCTCCCTGGCCAGCCTCTTCCCACGTCTTCTGCTTCATCTCCGTCTTCCTCCTCTGGGTCATTCCCACCTTCTCCCCAAACCCAACATTTTTTCCCCGAATCCAACAAGTCCTCCCCAGCACACCACGCTCTCTCTCAAACAACTAAAAGGGAAAGAAGAAAAAGGGCACGACGCAATACAGGACGACGCACAAGAGGAAGGAGGGCACAACGCAAAAGAAGGGGTTGACACACAACAGCACCCAACAGCACTCGGCCCACTCACAACCAGGGGAGGACTCCGAAGAAGGCCACCACCCCGAAAAACAGGACACAGAAGACGAAGAAGAAGACAATGCAGAAGCAGGGAATCATTACAATCATTCAGCTTGGAAAAGACCTTGAAGGTCATCCACTCCAACCGTAACCCAACTACCACGAACACTAAACTACATCCTGAAGCGCCACATCTACACGCTTCTGGAACACCTCCAGGGATGGCCACTCCACCACCTCCCTGGGCAGCTTCTTCCCATGTCTTCTGCCTCATCTCCATCTTCTTCCTCTGTGTCCTTCCCATGTTCTCACCAGCACCACCCAAGCCCACCATGGCCCCCGCAAACCCAACACCTTCCCTCTCAAACAGGAAAAACGAAAGCAAGAAGCAGGGCATGATGCAGCAGACCACCACGCAGACGGAAAAGGAAAGAAGAAGAAGAAGAAGAAGAAGAAGAGGAAGAAGATGATGACAAACAACAAGTAGGAAAGAAAGAGCACGCCATCAGCTAGGCCAAAGACGAAAGGATGATGAACAATCTGCTGCGCATGATGAGGATCTAGAAGAAGAAGAAGAGAAAGAGAGGAGGAGGAAGAGGAAGAGAGGAAGAGGAACATACCTGGCGCAGCAGAAGTTGGTGTCCAACCAAGTCAGCCACCGTGTCCCACACAGCCATTGGCTCTGGAAAGCGAAGGACAACCAGGTCACTGCCTGTGTCCACCAACTCGCAAGCCTCCACACCATGCCACTTCTCACCGCCATCCCCAGCCCCACAGACGGAGACTATCCTCCCGCAGATGACCTCAGGGTCTCACCCACCTCCTCGCTCGGCACTAGCTCTTGGTCACCTCCACGTCCCAACCCCTTCCACCTTCAGCGCGATACTAGGCATCCTGAGGACGGCCAGATGAAACACGGGACACTGCAAGAACCCTCTTCTCTCCAACACGCATCCGTCTGGGGATGGTCTCAAAGGAGCCCAGGCTGGGAAGCTGGATGCCCTACAAAAGAAGAAGAAGAAGAGGAGGAAGAGGAGGAAGAAGAAGAAGTGCATCCACTTCTTCTTCTTCCCCCTCTTCCTCCTAAAGGACGTCCACTTCCTCGTCTTCCTCCTCTTCCTCCTACACCATCAACCAAGAGAAGGACACGGAAGAGGGCAAAAACCAGCACGCAACACAACAACAAAACAAAGAGGAAGAGGAAGAGGACAACGCATTAAGAGGACAACAAGGACAAGGCAAGAGCTGAAAAAGAAGAACCGTCGTCTCCCCAAAATCCACCAGGTTGACGCCACAGCCAGCATGTTCTCCCTAAGCCCACCATGCCCTCCCCAACCCAACCATGTTCTGCCTCAAAGAAGAGAAAAGGTAAAAATCAGAAGAAGGGCACGACACAACATAGCTCCATGCAGAATAAGAAGGGCACGACACAGAAGAGCAAGAAGAGGATGATGCAGAAGCAGGGAATCATTACAATCATTCAGCTTGCAAAAAGACCTTGAAGGTCGTCCACTCCAACCGTAACCTAACTACCACGAACACTAAACTACATCCTGAAGCGCCACATCTACACGCTTCTGGAACACCTCCAGGGATGGCCACTCCACCACCTCCCTGGCCAGCCTCTTCCCACGTCTTCTGCTTCATCTCCGTCTTCCTCCTCTGGGTCATTCCCACCTTCTCCCCAAACCCAACATTTTTTCCCCGAATCCAACAAGTCCTCCCCAGCACACCACGCTCTCTCTCAAACAACTAAAAGGGAAAGAAGAAAAAGGGCACGACGCAATACAGGACGACGCACAAGAGGAAGGAGGGCACAACGCAAAAGAAGGGGTTGACACACAACAGCACCCAACAGCACTCGGCCCACTCACAACCAGGGGAGGACTCCGAAGAAGGCCACCACCCCGAAAAACAGGACACAGAAGACGAAGAAGAAGACAATGCAGAAGCAGGGAATCATTACAATCATTCAGCTTGGAAAAGACCTTGAAGGTCATCCACTCCAACCGTAACCCAACTACCACAAACACTAAACTACATCCTGAAGCACCACATCTACACGCTTCTGGAACACCTCCAGGGATGGCCACTCCACCACCTCCCTGGGCAGCTTCTTCCCATGTCTTCTGCCTCATCTCCATCTTCTTCCTCTGTGTCCTTCCCATGTTCTCACCAGCACCACCCAAGCCCACCATGGCCCCCGCAAACCCAACACCTTCCCTCTCAAACAGGAAAAACGAAAGCAAGAAGCAGGGCATGATGCAGCAGACCACCACGCAGACGGAAAAGGAAGAAGAAGAAGAAGAAGAAGAGGAAGAAGATGATGACAAACAACAAGTAGGAAAGAAAGAGCACGCCATCAGCTAGGCCAATGACGAAAGGATGATGAACAATCTGCTGCGCATGATGAGGATCTAGAAGAAGAAGAAGAGAAAGAGAGGAGGAGGAAGAGGAAGAGAGGAAGAGGAACATACCTGGCGCAGCAGAAGTTGGTGTCCAACCAAGTCAGCCACCGTGTCCCACACAGCCATTGGCTCTGGAAAGCGAAGGACAACCAGGTCACTGCCTGTGTCCACCAACTCGCAAGCCTCCACACCATGCCACTTCTCACCGCCATCCCCAGCCCCACAGACGGAGACTATCCTCCCGCAGATGACCTCAGGGTCTCACCCACCTCCTCGCTCGGCACTAGCTCTTGGTCACCTCCACGTCCCAACCCCTTCCACCTTCAGCGCGATACTAGGCATCCTGAGGACGGCCAGATGAAACACGGGACACTGCATGAACCCTCTTCTCTCCAACACGCATCCGTCTGGGGATGGTCTCAAAGGAGCCCAGGCTGGGAAGCTGGATGCCCTACAAAAGAAGAAGAAGAAGAGGAGGAAGAGGAGGAAGAAGAAGAAGTGCATCCACTTCTTCTTCTTCCCCCTCTTCCTCCAAAAGGACGTCCACTTCCTCGTCTTCCTCCTCTTCCTCCTACACCATCAACCAAGAGAAGGACACGGAAGAGGGCAAAAACCAGCACGCAACACAACAACAAAACAAAGAGGAAGAGGAAGAGGACAACGCATTAAGAGGACAACAAGGACAAGGCAAGAGCTGAAAAAGAAGAACCGTCGTCTCCCCAAAATCCACCAGGTTGACGCCACAGCCAGCATGTTCTCCCTAAGCCCACCATGCCCTCCCCAACCCAACCATGTTCTGCCTCAAAGAAGAGAAAAGGTAAAAATCAGAAGAAGGGCACGACACAACACAGCTCCATGCAGAATAAGAAGGGCACGACACAGAAGAGCAAGAAGAGGATGATGCAGAAGCAGGGAATCATTACAATCATTCAGCTTGCAAAAAGACCTTGAAGGTCGTCCACTCCAACCGTAACCTAACTACCACGAACACTAAACTACATCCTGAAGCGCCACATCTACACGCTTCTGGAACACCTCCAGGGATGGCCACTCCACCACCTCCCTGGCCAGCCTCTTCCCACGTCTTCTGCTTCATCTCCGTCTTCCTCCTCTGGGTCATTCCCACCTTCTCCCCAAACCCAACATTTTTTCCCCGAATCCAACAAGTCCTCCCCAGCACACCACGCTCTCTCTCAAACAACTAAAAGGGAAAGAAGAAAAAGGGCACGACGCAATACAGGACGACGCACAAGAGGAAGGAGGGCACAACGCAAAAGAAGGGGTTGACACACAACAGCACCCAACAGCACTCGGCCCACTCACAACCAGGGGAGGACTCCGAAGAAGGCCACCACCCCGAAAAACAGGACACAGAAGACGAAGAAGAAGACAATGCAGAAGCAGGGAATCATTACAATCATTCAGCTTGGAAAAGACCTTGAAGGTCATCCACTCCAACCGTAACCCAACTACCACGAACACTAAACTACATCCTGAAGCGCCACATCTACACGCTTCTGGAACACCTCCAGGGATGGCCACTCCACCACCTCCCTGGGCAGCTTCTTCCCATGTCTTCTGCCTCATCTCCATCTTCTTCCTCTGTGTCCTTCCCATGTTCTCACCAGCACCACCCAAGCCCATCATGGCCCCCGCAAACCCAACACATTCACTCTCAAACAGGAAAAACGAAAGCAAGAAGCAGGGCATGATGCAGCAGACCACCACGCAGACGGAAAAGGGACGAAGAAGAAGAAGAAGAAGAGGAAGAAGATGATGACAAACAACAAGTAGGAAAGAAAGAGCACGCCATCAGCTAGGCCAATGACGAAAGGATGATGAACAATCTGCTGCGCATGATGAGGATCTAGAAGAAGAAGAAGAGAAAGAGAGGAGGAGGAAGAGGAAGAGAGGAAGAGGAACATACCTGGCGCAGCAGAAGTTGGTGTCCAACCAAGTCAGCCACCGTGTCCCACACAGCCATTGGCTCTGGAAAGCGAAGGACAACCAGGTCACTGCCTGTGTCCACCAACTCGCAAGCCTCCACACCATGCCACTTCTCACCGCCATCCCCAGCCCCACAGACGGAGACTATCCTCCCGCAGATGACCTCAGGGTCTCACCCACCTCCTCGCTCGGCACTAGCTCTTGGTCACCTCCACGTCCCAACCCCTTCCACCTTCAGCGCGATACTAGGCATCCTGAGGACGGCCAGATGAAACACGGGACACTGCATGAACCCTCTTCTCTCCAACACGCATCCGTCTGGGGATGGTCTCAAAGGAGCCCAGGCTGGGAAGCTGGATGCCCTACAAAACAAGAAGAAGAAGAGGAGGAAGAGGAGGAAGAAGAAGAAGTACGTCCACTTCTTCTTCTTCCCCCTCTTCCTCCAAAAGGACGTCCACTTCCTCGTCTTCCTCCTCTTCCTCCTACACCATCAACCAAGAGAAGGACACGGAAGAGGGCAAAAACCAGCACGCAACACAACAACAAAACAAAGAGGAAGAGGAAGAGGACAACGCATTAAGAGGACAACAAGGACAAGACAAGAGCTGAAAAAGAAGAACCGTCGTCTCCCCAAAATCCACCAGGTTGACGCCACAGCCAGCATGTTCTCCCTAAGCCCACCATGCCCTCCCCAACCCAACCATGTTCTGACTCAAAGAAGAGAAAAGGTAAAAATCAGAAGAAGGGCACGACACAACACAGCTCCATGCAGAATAAGAAGGGCACGACACAGAAGAGCAAGAAGAGGATGATGCAGAAGCAGGGAATCATTACAATCATTCAGCTTGCAAAAAGACCTTGAAGGTCGTCCACTCCAACCGTAACCTAACTACCACGAACACTAAACTACATCCTGAAGCGCCACATCTACACGCTTCTGGAACACCTCCAGGGATGGCCACTCCACCACCTCCCTGGCCAGCCTCTTCCCACGTCTTCTGCTTCATCTCCGTCTTCCTCCTCTGGGTCATTCCCACCTTCTCCCCAAACCCAACATTTTTTCCCCGAATCCAACAAGTCCTCCCCAGCACACCACACTCTCTCTCAAACAACTAAAAGGGAAAGAAGAAAAAGGGCACGACGCAATACAGGACGACGCACAAGAGGAAGGAGGGCACAACGCAAAAGAAGGGGTTGACACACAACAGCACCCAACAGCACTCGGCCCACTCACAACCAGGGGAGGACTCCGAAGAAGGCCACCACCCCGAAAAACAGGACACAGAAGACGAAGAAGGAGACAATGCAGAAGCAGGGAATCATTACAATCATTCAGCTTGGAAAAGACCTTGAAGGTCGTCCACTCCAACCGTAACCTAACTACCACGAACACTAAACTACATCCTGAAGCGCCACATCTACACGCTTCTGGAACACCTCCAGGGATGGCCACTCCACCACCTCCCTGGGCAGCTTCTCCCCATTTCTTCTGCCTCATCTCCATCTTCTTCCTCTGTGTCCTTCCCATGTTCTCACCAGCACCACCCAAGCCCACCATGGCCCCCGCAAACCCAACACCTTCCCTCTCAAACAGGAAAAACGAAAGCAAGAAGCAGGGCATGATGCAGCAGACCACCACGCAGACGGAAAAGGGAAGAAGAAGAAGAAGAAGAGGAAGAAGATTATGACAAACAACAAGTAGGAAAGAAAGAGCACGCCATCAGCTAGGCCAATGACGAAAGGATGATGAACAATCTGCTGCGCATGATGAGGATCTAGAAGAAGAAGAAGAGAAAGAGAGGAAGAGGAACATACCTGGTGCAGCAGAAGTTGGTGTCCAACCAAGTCAGCCACCGTGTCCCACACAGCCATTGGCTCTGGAAAGCGAAGGACAACCAGGTCACTGCCTGTGTCCACCAACTCGCAAGCCTCCACACCATGCCACTTCTCACCGCCATCCCCAGCCCCACAGACGGAGACTATCCTCCCGCAGATGACCTCAGGGTCTCACCCACCTCCTCGCTCGGCACTAGCTCTTGGTCACCTCCACGTCCCAACCCCTTCCACCTTCAGCGCGATACTAGGCATCCTGAGGACGGCCAGATGAAACACGGGACACTGCATGAACCCTCTTCTCTCCAACACGCATCCATCTGGGGATGGTCTCAAAGGAGCCCAGGCTGGGAAGCTGGACGCTCTACAAAAGAAGAAGAAGAGGAGGAAGATGAAGATGGGGACTCCATCACTTGCCCAGGCAGGCTCTGCCAAGGCTGAGCCTCTTTCTCACCCCTGTTCTCCCCAGAGTCACCCTTGTACACTGTTGGTCATCTCCTTCATCCCCATCCTCTCTGTCCTTCCCGTGTTCTCACCATTACTAGCTATGCCCACCGTGTCCTCCCCAAAAGCGACCTTACATTGTTGCCTCTCAAGTCAAAAAAAAGGAAAAGAAGAAGGAGGGCACAATGCAGAAGAAAAAGAGGACAA
Source organism: Indicator indicator (assembly GCF_027791375.1). Classification (NCBI taxonomy): domain Eukaryota; kingdom Metazoa; phylum Chordata; class Aves; order Piciformes; family Indicatoridae; genus Indicator; species Indicator indicator. Next base: position 8,284,138 of record NC_072010.1, on the reverse strand, counting down.
CACTGAAGGAGAAGAATTGGAAGAAGTTGATGACAGAGTGCAAATAGAAGAGAAAGAGGATATCAGCAGCCATGCCAAAGAATACAATGATGATGATCAAGCTCCTGTCGATGATGAGCATGTATAAGGTTGCGCCCCCAGGACTCAGACTGATGTATCCTTGGCTCAAAAATAATGTCACAGAGCTATTGACATCATAGAGCTGCTGATGTCATAGAGCTGCTGATATCAGATGCTGGCCTTAATGGTGGCTTCTGGGAGTTGGAAGCGTAACATAGAATCATAGAATCCGGGATTGGTTTGGGTGAGAAGGGACCTCTAAATGTGACCTTCTCCAACCCCCTGCAGTCAGCAGTTACAACCTCAACTAGAGCAGGTTGCTCAAAATGCCATCAAGACCTTGAATATGTCAAGGAATGGGGCCCCCAACACATTTTTGGGACACCTGTACTAGTGTTGCACTACCCTCAACAAGTTTACAGACAACACCTAGCTGAGTGGAGCGGTTGATATGTCAGAGGAACAGGATGTCATCCAGAGGGACCTGGACAAGCTGGAGAAGGGAGCCCAGGTGAACCTCATGAGGTTCAATAAGTCAAGGGTACAGTCAGCATGGGTTTACCAAGGGCAAATCCTGCCTGACAAACCTGGTGGCCTTCTATGACAAGGTCACAACATTAATAGATGAGGGGAGAGCAACTGATGTCATTTACCTGGACCTGAGGAAAGCCTTCGACACTGTCCCACACCACATCCTGGTCTCCAAACTGGTGACACATGGGTTTGATGGGTGGACCACAAGATGGAAAAAGAACTGGCTTGATGGCCACACCCAAAGAGTGGCTGTCAATGGCTCCATGTCCCAGTGGAGGCCAGTGACAAGTGGAGTCCCTCAGGGATCAGTCCTGGGACCAGTCTTGTTCAATATCTTTGTCGGTGACATGGACAGTGGCATTGAGTGCACCCTCAGCAAGTTTGATGATGACACCAAACTGTGTGGTGCAGCAGACACACTGGAGGGAAGGGATGCCATCCAGAGGGACCTTGACAGGCTGGAGAGGTGGGCACAAGCCAACCTCAGGAGGTTCAACAAGACCAAGTGCAAGGTCCTGCATCTGGATCAAGGCAATCCCAAGCACAAATACAGGCTGGGCAGTGACTGGCTGGAAAGCACCCCTGAGGAGAGGGACTTGGGGGTGCTGGTGGACGAGAAGCTCAACAGGAGCTGTCAATGTGCACTTGCAGCCCAGAAGGCCAACCAGATCCTGGGCTGCATCAAGAGAAGCATGGCCAGCAGGTCAAGGATTCTCCCCCTCTACTCAGCTCTGGTGAGACCCCACCTGGAGTACTGCATCCAGCTCTGGAGCCCCTCTTATAAGAGGGATTTGAACATGCTGGAACGTGTCCAAAAGAGGGCCACCAGGATGATCAGAGGGCTGGAGCACCTCTCCTATGAGGACAGACTTAAAGAGTTGGGGCTGTTCAGTCTGGAGAAGAGAAGGCTCCGAGGTGACCTTATTGTGGCCTTCCAGGATCTGAAGGGGGCCTACAAGAAAGCTGGGGAGGGACTTTTTAGGATATCAGGTAGTGATAGGACTAGGAGGAATGGAATAAAGCTGGAAGTGGGGAGATTCGGGCTGGACGTGAGGAAGAAGTTCTTCCCCATGAGAGTGGTGAGAGCCTGGAATGGGTTGTCCAGGGAGGTGGTTGAGGCTCCATCCCTGGAGGTGTCCAAGGCCAGGCCAGATGAGGCTCTGACCAGCCTCATCTAGTGTGAGGTGTCCCTGGCCACGGCAAGGGGGTTGGAACTAGATGATCCTTGTGGTCCCTTCCAAGCCTGACTGATTCTATGATTCTTAGTGCAAGGTCTTGCAACTGGATTGGGACAACCCTCATTGTCAATACATGCTGGGGGATGATGGGTTTGAGAGCAGCACTGTCGAGAAGGACTTCCAGGTACTGTTGGATGAAGAGCTGGTCAAGAGGCAATAATGTGCACTTCCACCCCAGAAAGAGGAGGAGGATGACAACGCAAGAGAAGGGGATGACGCACAAGAAGACGGAGGGGGAGATGCAAAAGAATAGGATGATGGAGAACAACTCACAAGAGGACTCTCCCTATCAGAAGAAGCGGATGGCTAAGAACAAGGGTGTGATGAGGAAAAATGTGAAACACGAGAGGAGGAGGATGACGATGCAAAACAAGAGGACAACGTAGGAGAGGGCCAAGGGGACAACACAAAAAAATAGGATGATGCACAACAACACACAAGAGGAGTATGCCAAATCAGAACGGGATGACTCAGAAGAAGAAGAAGGGCATGACCCCAAAAACATGACAGATGAAGAAGACAATGCAGAAGCAGAGAATGATTAAAATCATTCAGCTTGGAAAAGACCTTGAAGGTCATCCACTCCAACCGTAACCCAACTACCACGAACACTAAACTACATCCTGAAGCACCACATCTACACGCTTCTGGAACACCTCCAGGGATGGCCACTCCACCACCTCCCTGGGCAGCTTCTTCCCATGTCTTCTGCCTCATCTCCATCTTCTTCCTCTGTGTCCTTCCCATGTTCTCACCAGCACCACCCAAACCCACCATGGCCCCCGCAAACCCAACACCTTCCCTCTCAAACAGGAAAAACGAAAGCAAGAAGCAGGGCATGATGCAGCAGACCACCACGCAGACGGAAAAGGGAAGAAGAAGAAGAAGAAGAGGAAGAAGATGATGACAAACAACAAGTAGGAAAGAAAGAGCACGCCATCAGCTAGGCCAATGACGAAAGGATGATGAACAATCTGCTGCGCATGATGAGGATCTAGAAGAAGAAGAAGAGAAAGAGAGGAGGAGGAAGAGGAAGAGAGGAAGAGGAACATACCTGGCGCAGCAGAAGTTGGTGTCCAACCAAGTCAGCCACCGTGTCCCACACAGCCATTGGCTCTGGAAAGCGAAGGACAACCAGGTCACTGCCTGTGTCCACCAACTCGCAAGCCTCCACACCATGCCACTTCTCACCGCCATCCCCAGCCCCACAGACGGAGACTATCCTCCCGCAGATGACCTCAGGGTCTCACCCACCTCCTTGCTCGGCACTAGCTCTTGGTCACCTCCACGTCCCAACCCCTTCCACCTTCAGCGCGATACTAGGCATCCTGAGGACGGCCAGATGAAACACGGGACACTGCATGAACCCTCTTCTCTCCAACACGCATCCGTCTGGGGATGGTCTCAAAGGAGCCCAGGCTGGGAAGCTGGACGCTCTACAAAAGAAGAAGAAGAGGAGGAAGATGAAGATGGGGACTCCATCACTTGCCCAGGCAGGCTCTGCCAAGGCTGAGCCTCTTTCTCACCCCTGTTCTCCCCAGAGTCACCCTTGTACACTGTTGGTCATCTCCTTCATCCCCATCCTCTCTGTCCTTCCCGTGTTCTCACCATTACTAGCTATGCCCACCGTGTCCTCCCCAAAAGCGACCTTACATTGTTGCCTCTCAAGTCAAAAAAAAGGAAAAGAAGAAGGAGGGCACAATGCAGAAGAAAAAGAGGACAACACTGAAGGAGAAGAATTGGAAGAAGTTGATGACAGAGTGCAAATAGAAGAGAAAGAGGATATCAGCAGCCATGCCAAAGAATACAATAATGATGATCAAGCTCCTGTCGATGATGAGCATGTATAAGGTTGCGCCCCCAGGACTCAGACTGATGTATCCTTGGCTCAAAAATAATGTCACAGAGCTATTGACATCATAGAGCTGCTGATGTCATAGAGCTGCTGATATCAGATGCTGGCCTTAATGGTGGCTTCTGGGAGTTGGAAGCGTAACATAGAATCATAGAATCCGGGATTGGTTTGGGTGAGAAGGGACCTCTAAATGTGACCTTCTCCAACCCCCTGCAGTCAGCAGTTACAACCTCAACTAGAGCAGGTTGCTCAAAATGCCATCAAGACCTTGAATATGTCAAGGAATGGGGCCCCCAACACATTTTTGGGACACCTGTTCTAGTGTTGTACTATCCTCAGTAAGTTTACAGACAACACCAAGCTGAGCGGAGCGGTTGATATGTCATCCATAGGGACCTGGACAAGATGGAGAAGTGGGCCCAGGTGAACCTCATGAGGTTCAATGAGGCCAAGTGCAAGGTCCTGCAATTGGATTGGGACAACCCTCATTGTCAATACAGACTGGAGGATGATGGGTTTGAGAGCAGCACTGTCGAGAAGGACTTCCCGGTACTGTTGGATGAAAAGCTGGACATGAGGCAATAATGTGCACTTCCAGCCCAGAAAGCCAACTGTTTCCTGGGCTGCATCAAAATAAGTGTGGCCAGTAGGTCAAGGGAGGTGATTCTGTCACTCTACTGCACTCTGGTGAGGCCTCTCCTGCAGTACTGTGTCCAAGTCTGGAGTCCTCAGCACATGAAAGATATGAACCTGTTGGAGTGGGTCCAGAGAAGGGCCATGAAAATGATGAGAGGGATGAAACACCTCTCCTTACAAAGAAAGGCTGAGCGCATTGGGGTTGTTCAGCATGGAGAAGGCTCCAGAGTGACCTTATTGTGGGCTTTTAGCATTTAAAGGGGGCTTGTAAGAAAGATAGGGACAGTTTTTAAACTACAAGAGGGCAGATTAGATATAATAAAGATTGTTTTTACAAACGTTTGCAAAGCAGCCTTATTGTGCAGGCTCTCAGCTTGGCGTTTGTCCTCCACCACATAAATCTCCTCAAACAACTTAATGGTGCACCTTTGCAAAGCAGTCAAAGAAGTTTCTCCTCTTTTTTATCTATGCTCACTAGAGCAGCTCAAGAATCCAGAGATTTAGTGTTATAGACTCTCCTACAAACAGCTGTGTCAAATGTTCTCTTTGCTACACACATGGCCACAACCACCACCCGCCACAGACATTGCAAAACTTACAGCAAATCTGTAGTGGGATGGAGAGTAGCTCACTCAAATTTTGCCTGGCTTGTGCATAATGTGCTGCTGGCTAGTGGGAGCAGCAAAGTTTTGACAAGTGGACATAATCTTGACCTTTTTTTTTTTAATGGAAATTGACTTTCATGAGACTGAAGTCATGGATTCCCGAACACTGGACACTTAAGATTCAGATGGACCAGAGTGCTAGACCAGACTGTTTAAACCATGCTTTTGACAAGAAAGGTTTGACCTTGAGATCCTTTCCAACCCAGTATTCCATGCTATTGATTACATACATAGCATACAGTATATACAGAGTACAGAGGTTGTATATATAGAATATAGAGATTATAGGCAGATTGATGTGCTTAACTACCCACAGCTGCTCAAACTTCTGAAAAGACTTGCAAATCTTTTCAAAATGCTTCCTAAGGACTAGCAACTCCTCCTAGCAGCCTTAATCCTCCACCACCTTACGCAGCTGGGGTTCTTGTTCTTTGCCCAGAGCCCAGGCACCTGCCAGGGCCAGGGCCGCTCTCCGCAGCACAGACCCAGGTTCCTCTCTCACGATACCCTTTACTAGGGCTAACGATGCAGAAATGACAAATACAAAAGAAGAGAGGCTCGCAACACAGCAGCGGAGCGAGGACCTCCCTCGGGGTCCACGGTAGCGGGAAGGCGAAGCCCCGGCCTAGCAAACCCCCTCTTCTCAGGCCGCCGTCGGCGGCGGTTGGGCGGGCGGCCCTGCTGCCCCCGGGGGAGGCGGAGCACCAACGGACACCCCTCCCCCCCTCCCCTCAGCCAGCGCCTGAGCCTTAACAGGTAACGGAGGAAGCGCGACCGCCGCGGGGTTGAGGTGGGATTTGCTTCCTGAGTTTCCTTTTTTTTCGGCAGGGACCGCCGCACCGGGCACACCTGGGCCGGGCTGGGCCGGGCCGGGCCGGGCCGGGCCGGGTCGAGCCCGCCCTCTCATCGTGTCCTTCCCGCCCCGTGTCCGCTAACGCCATCTCCACCCGCAGGAACTGCGGCCGGGCCATGGTGCCAGTGTGCTGGGGGATGGCCGGCCCCCTGCTGCGGATAGTGGGGGCCAGCTGGCGACCGCTTCTCGTCAGCGTCACCCGGAGCTGCAGCTGCCAGGCGGGGGGCAGCACGACCACTCACGGCAGGGCCCTAGCTGTCAACAAGCGCGGCTATGACGTCACCAGGAACCCCCATCTCAACAAGGTCGGTGTGGCTGCGGAGGTTGTTTTCCAGGGGCTTGAGCGGCCGAGCTGAGAGAGAGGGCAAAGCGGTTCGGGGGTGGTTGGTGGGGTGGGTGGAGGAAGGTGCTTGACCATCCCAGGTGAGTATCCTGGTGTCTGAGTATTGGTGGTGTGGCTGTGACCATCCCCAGAGTGCAGCTGCATTCTGAAAGGGGGTGAAATGCAGTGGGGAGGTGGGGGAAGCAGTTACAAAGCAACCTGAGCAGAGCACAGGATGACTTCTGTAGGTGTTCACCAGCTGGTTTCTCCAGAACTGGTCATTGGGCTACCCTCTATCAGCTGCAGGGGTGGCTGTAGGAAGAGCTGATGTATGGCAGGCATGCCTTTGGCTAGGACCTGAAATCACGAAAATACCTGGGGTATTTTTATATATGCTATGTTAAGAGTGTAGTGGTGCAACTGATTGTTTGCCCCTTCATGTTCAAACAAGGACATGCAGTGGTTCTTGTAAAACTTCTTTTTGTAGCAGTGTGTGTTCCATTACTGAAGCAGCATGTTTTGCTGGGCATTCTCAATACTGCAGAAACCTCACCATTATTTAAAAAAAAAAAGTATTTAGGAGGAAGATGTTTGACAGGCTGCAAGGTGTGTAAAATGAGGCCCTGTAATTTACTCTCACAATACTTAACAACACTTTCCTATACCTTTCTGGAATTTGAAGAGGGGGGGAAATAAAAATCTGGATACAAATTTTGGGATTAAGTATGACAGACTCAGTAATGTTGGGTTGCAGGTTTTTGTATAAAGATTGCTAGAAAATACCTACAAATACATTAATTTCCTTAAAAGTAAGTAGATGCTAAACATGATATTGACAGTTGATGGGTCTGTGACTATTTATAATATTCTTGGTATATGAGCCCCTGTCTCATCTTCTGGATAGGAGACCCTTTGGGTGACAACCTTTTACTTTGTGCAGTACACAGTGCGCTGGACTTGTATCTCCTGGTACTGTTTCAGTATTCATAGAGGTGCACCCCAAAGGACCAAAGTACATGATGATCCAGGATGTTACTGAATACACAACAATTTTGTAGGCAGTACAATTTGAATTGTTATGCCTGTAAGACAGAAGAGGAATTGCCAGCTATCTCTTAAGCAACAGCAGTTCATCAGCAGGTTTTTCTTTCAACATCTGACTTGTTCTTTTTTGGTGGCAGTTACAAAGAGCAACATAGATCATAATGTTTCTAGTAATCTTTCACATATCAGTTTGAACTGAAAAATTAATACCTTGACCTTTGCTCAGTGTAATGCAGTAATAACACACAAACGGCTGAATGTCCTGGTTGATAGTTTTCAGAAGTGAGGCTTTTCTAACATGTCCCCTCCCTGTGAAATACTTTTCTTTAAGTCTAGATGGAATGAGGTGAGAAGCAAAGAAGACTACTTCTGTTAGAGGTAAAATATATTCTAGCATGCTGTGTTTAATTGGCCATGAGAAATCTCCCAGCTGCTCACCAGCCTGGATGTTTGTTTATATTGTTGTGTTCCTCTGTCAGTACAGGCCTTGCATTGATTGATAGTCATCTACAGAACATCCAAGTGAGGACAGAAATGGCTGGTGTGTGGTAAGAGATAAAGACCACCTGTTTATGTGGTCCACCTAGGTAACTAGTTATTAGTAAGTACTCAGGCCTTCTTTCCAGACTTTTCTAAACAGGCTTCTGTTTCTCTGTTGCTCTTGACAGTTCATTGTAGTGTCTAAGGAATTTACTACATTCAACTGAAATGGAATATTTCAGACAGTTCATATTTTGTCAGCATGACTGATTGGCCATTTGGTCTGCTGTGCTTCAATGCTGTAGGTCAAAATGTGGGATCTTGATAGGTTTTCAGTTATACTCTCATCATATAGCAGTTATTCTTTACCTCTTTGGTAGCTAAATGTAGGCAGGTGGTCATTGCTATTTTTCTGCTGTGGATTTTACTTCAGTCTAAACTTTTGTCTGATGGGAAGTTGTTCTGCAGGGGATCTGTCCTTGCATCTCTCCAAAAAGTTTCTCAGAAGTGAGGCTTTGGGCAGCCAATGTTTTGCTGCTTCACTCCATGCTCTAGCTGTTTGATAGCTTTTGGATTAAGTTTAAAGTGTCAGTCTAAAGCTGTGAAGTGTGTGGTATTTATTCAGTGAAGATTATGTACCTCCAGCAGAATCCAAGACAGATTTACAGTCTGAGGTTATTGATCCAAGGCTTTCCTTGCTTACTAGGTTGAAGGTGCTTTGAAGAAGCAGACTCAGCAGTCTCTGCTGCCCAGTTGCCTCTAAGACTCTAAATATTAGTAAAAGCAGGCTCTCCTTTGAGAAGCTCCTCTGTTTCCCAAATCTGCTCTAGAAGAAAAACAAAAATAGAAAATCGGGTGATTGATGCAATTGTTTCTTTCCCTTGGCCATTGTTTACTATGTGAAGCTGATTTGGTTTTCTGCTGTAAAGGAATACCTAAATGTTGATATATTAAGCATGGATCATAAATGAGTTCTCTCCAGTCCTTAAGTTATTTGGCCAGTCTATGCACTGTATATAAGAAATTGCTTGATTGGGCATTTTGAGCAAAATTTAGTGGGGAAAAAAAAAGCTCTCTTGCAGTTAGGTAAGACTGTATTCCATTTCTGAGACTGGTTTGATTATATACCAGACTTTCTGTGTGACACTGGGGAAATCAAGATCTGTAGCTTGGACAGTAAGAGGAACTTTGAAGGCAGAACAGGTTATGCTGCTAAGGATTTAAGTGTGTGCTGCCTGTTTCTGTACTTTTCATATACTGTTCTTCCTTCTATAGCAATATATGCCCATGTCTGATCCAGGACTTGGAAAGTGTCAGCATTCTTCTGAGGGATATTTGTGGTTTTAAAACACACAAGCAGTTGTTCACAGATGACAGAACAATCTCAGAAATAATAGTAGGATGAAGACGAGCTTGTAGTGTGTTTTTGTGGCATGTAGCATGAAGTATTTATTTTCCTGCCTTTGAATGCTGCAAAAGTGGAAAAGCTGAAAAAGCTAAGTGTCAGATAGCCACAACAAATTTGTGGCTAACATTTTATGGTGATCCATGTCCAAGGTGAATTCCATGAGGATTTATTAGAAGCTTTGGCTGCATTTAAGTTAGTGATTTGTTGACGAGGCAGCAGCAATGCTGAGAGACAAATTGTTCTACTGTGGGGCCTCAGCCTTGCGAAAAACTAATTCAGTGCTCAGACCTTGAGAGGAAAAGATGGAGCATCTCTTACCTACTATCTTATTTATCAAAATTGCCTTGTGTTTGGTGTGGTCAAGGCCATGTTGTGTCCTTTCTGGCACTGCTATCGGTTCTGAAGATCAGTGTAGTTTTGCTCATCTAAGATGTGTTCATGATTTCCCAGTTCTTTCATGTACTCCATTATATTCATGTGCCCTCTCTTTCTTTTTTAACAGACTGAGACAGTTCCCAGTTTGACAGTATACCATTAGGAACTCAAAAACCTTGTCTGCTCCAAAATCTACTGTAATGTTGTACATGACATCTGACTGCACTGTTGAGTTGGAAGGCTGATGGCACTTCACACATTTTGCTGGAAGTCCTAATTCTGAGAGAATCGGCTTGGAGATCTGCCATGACAAACATATGCAGAATTAGAGGTCTCAGTTTGTTTTCAGAGTATCAGGATATTGCTGTATTTGAAAGGCTGAGATAAAACACTAAGCTTTTCCACAAGATGCAGTGCAGAGAGGAGAATTTGAGATCTGATCTGGGTAATACCCTGGACTCTTTAGATATGCATGCACACACTCCATTGGTTTTCAAGGAATGTGGCATGATTACAAAACCAAACAAAAACCCCAATAACTTAGGCCCAACAAAACAAAATTATGAGTCTGGATCTGTAAGAATGAAACTTTAAAGAATTGCTGTACACTTTTGCAGTGTTTTTGGAATGTACTGCTATACCCATCATTAAAATACAGAAAGATTGTTTGTCCTTCAGCTTTGAGAGCATCAGGGTTGAGCTAACTGAGGGTTCTTTGAACATTGTAAGTTTGCAGATGACACTAAGTTGGGAGCAGGTGTTGATCTGTTAGAGGGTAGGAGGGCTCTCCAGAGGGACCTTGACAGGCTGGACAGATAGGCAGAGTCCAACATGATGGCATTTAACAAGTCCAAGTGCTGGGTGCTCCACTTTGGCTACAACAACCCCATGCAGAGCTACAGGCTGGGGTTGGAGTAGCTGGAGAGCAGCCAGGCAGAAAGGGACCTGGCAGTACTGGTTGACAGCTGGCTGAACATGAACCAGCAGTGTGCCCAGGTGGCCAAGGCCAATGGCATCCTGGCCTGCATCAGAAATAGTGTGGCCAGCAGGAGCAGGGAAGTCATTGTGCCCCTGTACTCTGCTCTGGTTAGGCCACACCTTGAGTACTGTGTCCAGTTCTGGGCTCCTCACTTTAAGAAGGATATTGAGACAGTTGAACGTGTCCAGAGAAGGGCAGTGAGGCTGGTGAGAGGTCTTGAGCACAAACCCTATGAGGAGAGGTTGAAGGAGCTGGGGTTGCTTAGCCTGGAGAAGAGGAAGCTCAGGGGTGACCTTATTGCTCTCTACAACTACCTGAAAGGAAAAGAGGACACAGTCTCAAGCTGTGCCAGTGGAAGTTTAGGCTCGAGGTGAGAAGAAAGTTCTTCACAGAAAGATCTGCCATTGGAATGTGCTGCTCAGGGAGGTGGTGGAGTCACCATCCCTGGAGGTGATCAAAAAAGGATTGGACGTGGCACTTGAAGCCATGGTTTAGTTATTCACCAGGTGCTGGGTGATAGGTTGGACTTGATGATCTCTGAAGTCTTTTCCAACCTTGCTGATTCAATGATTGTGTCAGTAATTTGCCACTGCAGCTGAGAAAAAATGATGTGGTCTTGCACATGGTTGTATTCAGCAACTGGGCTAAAACATGCGTAAAATTAGCTGTAAAATGATTGCATTTACACAAAATTGGCCATGAGCACAAGAAAACTGCATCTGAAATGACAGCTGGCAAGATAAAATCAAGGCAAGATGTCTTTTCAAATTAGTAAATACCCAAATCCACAAGGTTTTATTCTTATATCTGGAGGTTTCAGTTTACTAAGTTTAGTTCTTGATAGTCATTTAAGCGCTAAGGAGGGCACAGGGCTTTAAGTGGCTGTGTGACTCCCAGCATTTGTTAGCTTACCATCTGTTCCGTGTTTTGCAAAGAGAGAGTTTAGAGATTTCAGGAGTCTGTAGCTATTTGACTAAGTTTTCCTGGACAAGTTTTAGACTGACAAGTTAATTTAGAAAACAAAACAAAAATTCCACAATGGATTTATAAATACACTAAAACCACACCTGGCTTTGAATGTCCTCAACTGAAAATGAAAGGACAGGAGTGCGCAAGGGAAAAGTATCCTATTTACCTGTGCTATTTACTCTTCCTAAAGTTATGACTGCTGCTGGAGACAGGATGCTTGTGTTAGATGAACTGACCTGGTGGGACTGTCCTGTTTCTAGAGGTATTGCACAAGACACTTTCATGGCCAGACTCTGCACCACATGGGCCACTTCAGAACTGAGTCAAACCATGACCCTCAGTAAGTTTACTGATGACGCCAAGCTTTGTGGTGCAGCAGACACCTCCTTTGGTTGAGGAGTTTCAAGTTTTACTTAAGTTTTAAGTACTAAGTGTGTTTGCAGATACTATAAAATATTAATAAAAATAAATTGTGTTAGGACCAAAATGCTTGTTTTTTGTTTTCTGAGCAGTTTATGCTATAAAGATACCTTTAAAATTGCCTTTAAGTTGTGGAAATTCACCACTTTGGCAGCTGCCTATGTTTCTTTCTCTTTATTGTTCCCTTTCTTTGGAGCAGACTTAATCCTTCCACCAGGTATGTTTTGGATGGGCAGAGCCAAAAATGAATGTAGCTCGTGTTTAGTTTTTTTTAGTATAGTCTTTTGGCACTTGAGTAAGGTTTGCGCTTAAGTAGCACAAACTGATAAGTAATGTGAAAATTGATATTGTTGTAGATAGAATGGATCTAGGGCTAAATGTTACAGCTTGTTCAGCATTCCTATTCATTGCATCTAGTCAAAGGTGCGGCAAGCAACCAGCTGATTACTTTGGAAGCACTGAAGATATTGGAGGGAATACTGAACTTATTATTTGAAGGGCTGGTCCTATAAACAATCTTTGTTCCACTGACCTCACCAGGCCTTGCTCCATGTAAGCAGCATGACACAAAATGTCATAGATATTAGGAACTGCACTGCTCTGTGTTGAGTTCTTGGTGCTCATCAGGAGTGGTGATGATTTAACTGAGCAGCTGAAAGGCAGTGCTGATTCACAAGATGAAGTGAAGAGCAATAGTTTGTGCGTTGGTTTTGATTTCAGATAGATTTGATCTGCAGTAAGGTACCTGCTACAGATGGGTCTGGCAGCTTTATAGTTTCATGTGCCTGACCCCGGAATCTTCGGTTTTGGTCTGTCAGATCTGACGCTCACTGAACAAACCTGAACCTCAAGCAAATTCCATTTGACTGTATTTTGAATTTGGGTACAGTCAGCATGGGTTTACCAAGGGCAAATCCTGCCTGACAAACCTGGTGGCCTTCTATGAACAGGTCACAACATTAATAGATGAGGGGCGAGCAACTGATGTCATTCACCTGGACCTGAGGAAAGCCTTCGACACTGTCCCACACCACATCCTGGTCTCCAAAATGGTGACACATGGATTTGATGGATGGACCACGAGATGGATAAAGAACTGGCTTGATGGCTGCACCCAAAGAGTGGCTGTCAATGGCTCCATGTCCCAGTGGAGGCCAGTGACAAGCAGAGTCCCTCAGGGATCAGTCCTGGGACCACTCTTGTTCAACATCTTTGTTGGTGACATGGACAGTGGCATTGAGTGCACCCTCAGCAAGTTTGATGATGACACCAAGCTGTGTGGCACAGCAGACACGCTGGAGGGAAGGGATGCCATCCAGAGGGACCTTGATAGGCTGGAGAGGTGGGCACAAGCCAACCTCAGGAGGTTCAACAAGACCAAGTGCAGGGTCCTGCATCTGGGTCAAAGCAATCCCAAGCACAAATCCAGGCTGGGCAGTGACTGGCTGGAAAGCAGCCCTGAGGAGAGGGACTTGGGGGTGCTGGTGGACGAGAAGCTCAACATGAGCTGTCAATGTGCACTTGCAGCCCAGAAAGCCAACCAGATCCTGGGCTGCATCAGGAGAAGTGTGTCCAGCAGGTCAAGGGAGGTGATTCTCCCCCTCTACTCAGCTCTGGTGAGACCCCACCTGGAGTACTGTGTCCAGTTCTGGAGCCCCTATTATAAGAGGGATATGGACATGCTGGAAGGTGTCCAGAGAAGGGCCACCAGGATGATCAGAGGGCTGGAGCACCTCTCCTATGAGGACAGACTGAGAGAGTTGGGGCTGTTCAGTCTGGAGAAGAGAAGGCTCCGAGGTGACCTTATTGTGGCCTTCCAGGATCTGAAGGGGGCCTACAAGAAAGCTGGGGAGGGACTTTTTAGGCTATCAGGTAGTGATAGGACTAGGGGGAATGGAATAAAGCTGGAAGTGGGGAGATTCGGGCTGGACGTGAGGAAGAAGTTCTTCCCCATGAGAGTGGTGAGAGCCTGGAATGGGTTGTCCAGGGAGGTGGTCGAAGGCCCCATCCCTGGAGGTGTTTAAGGCCAGGCTGGATGAGGCTCTGACCAGCCTCATCTAGTGTGAGGTGTCCTGCCCATGGCAGGGGGGTTGAAACTAGATGATCCTTGTGGTCCTTTCCAACCCTGACTGATTCTATGATTCTATTAATGTAAATTGAATTCCTCTTTAGCTTCTATAGCAGCCACTCTCTGAAAAGCACTAGCAGCTGTTACTGGTATTCATTCACAGCTGAGAAAGGAAAGGTGGGTCTTTAAGGAATAGCTGCACTCTATTGATACCTCTTGCTGAAGGGAGAAGTTACGATTATTTATAATATTTAGGATCCTGCAGGGATTTGGGATAATTTTCTTTCTCTGACTTGCTATAAATGATGCTGATTTGCCATCTTGCCCCTCCGACTTGCCTGACTGATGTGAGGTACTGTGCAAACATCAGCTTTTGGCAACTCTGTGGTTTCAATGTTTTACTTTCTTCAATTCAAGAAGTACCACTGCTGGCAGGTGCCCCCATGCAGATGGCACCCAGTCACTTCTAGCCCCCTGACCTTGCTGAGGTAGGGCCTGGAGTTTGTTGTGGGTGCTGCCGATGCACATGCCTGCAGTAGCTGAAGGCCGGATGCTGCCCTGCACAGGAGAAGCCTTGTCTATCAGGCTGAATGCCTTTGCCTTCTTTGCTGCATTCTTCGCGCCTAAGACCAGCCCTCAGGAACCTCAGTCTCTAGAAGCAAGGGAACAGAACTGGAGAGATGTAGACATTCCACTGGTCAGTCAGGATAAGGTTAGAGATCTCTTACATCATCTCAAGACACACAAATCCATGGGCTCTGATGGGATGCATCTGCAAGTGCTGAGAGAGCTAGCTGATACTGTTGCTGAAACTCTCTCCATCATCTTTGAAAAGTGCTGGAGAACAGGAGAGGTGCCTGATGACTGGAAGAAAGCAAATGTCACTCCAGTCTTCAAAAAAGGCAAGAAGGAGGACCCCAGGCAACTACAGACCAGTCAGCCTTACCTCCATCCCTGGAAAGATAATGGGTCAGCTCGTCCTAGAGGTTATCTCTAACCACATGGAAGACAAGAAGGTTATCAGGAGTAACCAACATGGGTTTACCAAGGGAAGATCCTGTCTAACTCATCTGATAGCCTTCTATGAAGTTATGACCAAGTGGGTAGATGAGGGAAGGGCAGAGGATGTCATAGATCTTGACACCAGTGAAGCCATCATTCTCATAGAAAAGCTCAGGAGATGTGGCATAGATGGGTGGTCAGTGAGGTGGATTGAAAACTGGCTCGACAACGGAGTTCAGAGGGTCGTCATCAGTGGCACAGAGTCAACTTGGAGGCCTGTGGCCAGTGGTGTCCCCCAGGCATCAGTACTGGGTCCAGTTTTGTCAATATCTTTATCAACAACCTGGATGAGGGGATTGAGAGTACCCTCAGCAAGTTCACTGGTGATACAAAACTGGGGGGCTTGGCTGACACCTGTCAGACTGTGCAGCCATCCAACGTGACCTGGACAGGCTGGAGAGCTGGGTGCAGGCAAACCTCATGAAGTTTAATAAGGACATCCATCTGGGAAGAAATAACAACAGACACCAGTACAGGTTAGGGGCTGCCCTGCTGGAAAGCAGCTCCACAGAGAAAGACCTTGGAGTGCTGGTGGACAGCAAGTTCTCCATGGAACAACAATGTGCTCTTGTGGGCAAGAGAGCCAATGGGATCCTGGGGTGCATCAAGAAAGGTGTGTCCAGCAGGTCCAGGGAAGCTCTTCTGCCTCTCTACTCTGCCCTGGTGAGGCCACACCTGGAATACTGTGTCCATTTTTGGGCTCCCAGTTCAAGAAAGACAGAACTGCTGGAGAGAATCCAACAGAGAGCCACAAGGATGATTAGGAGACTTGAGCATTTCCTCTGTGGAGAGAGACTGAGATCCCTGGGGCTATTTAGTCTTGAGAAGAGAAGACTGAGAGGGGATCTGATCAATGTCTATAAATACTTGAGGCGTGTGTGTCAAGTGGAGGGGGCCAGGCTCTTTTTGGTGGTTCACAGCGATAAGACAATGAACAATGGGTTCAAACTAGAACATAGAAGATTTCACCTCAACATGAGGAGAAACTTCTTTACAGTGAGGTTGACAGAGTACTGGAACAGGCTGCTATGGGGGGTTGTGGAGTCTCCTTCTCTGGAGACTTTCAAAACCCACCTGGATGCATTCCTGTGCAGACTCCCCTAAGTGATCCTGCTCTGGCAGGGGGGTTGGACCTGATGATCTCTTGAGGTCCCTTCCAACCTCTGATATACTGTGATACTGTGATACACATAGGTATCTGATTAAATGCCATGCAGGACTGTAGATTGTCCTGTTGTCTTTGTGTTTGGTTTGGGTTTCGGTTGTTTGTTTGTTCTGGTTGTTTGGGTTTTTTTTACCAAGGGAGCAGGGAATTAAAAGGAAAATGGTTATTTTAATTATCCTTGGGGTACTGGACCCAGAAATATTTTTGCCCTGGCAAAACCTAGGAGACAAGTCAGACTGAAGAACAATGTTTTGCTTTGCCTCTTGCTGTTCCTTTGACTTACTTATTTTTCTGTCTTTTTCTCCCTGACTTATCGGACCTGCCACCAGACATTCAATAGCCTATTGTAGCTTTAACCCAAATAAATTCTTTTGGGACAGAGCTGTTGTGAGCAAGTCAGACAGGCCTTGATGCTTGGGGAAGAATAAACACTGTGCTTAATTCCCACTCTTTCAATGGAAGGTTTAGCACAACAGCAAACTTGATTACTTTCAGTTTATAATATGCTCTAGTAGAGAGGATGAGCATGTATTTAATTTTTAACCTCCTCTTTGAGGCCCAGGAGTGACACTTGCTATCTGTCTCCCCAAACAACATGACAGGTTGATGAATGACTTCTGTATTGTCAGTCTAGTACAGTACCTTTTAAAACTGTTTTAAATGGCAAAGCTTTTTATAGCTCTACAGCTGCCAAACACCAAACTCAGACATAAACTAAGCAGACTGTGGTTCTGACAAAGAAAATAACACCAACACAGAAGTCTTCTGCACATCAACATTTTCTGCTTCATAGCTCTCTGTTGCACATGTATGCAATTTTTCAGTATGCACATGGAACCAAAGCAGATTTCCAGTAAATCTGTCTTGTGTGTGTGTGTGTATATATATATATATATACACACACATATATAGACTAGCTCCACATTTCAGAGCAATTTTTTTCTGTCTAGCTTATAAAGTGCTAAGTCTATTTTGTAGTATGTCCATATGGATTAGTTTTACTCAGCGTCTTAAAATGTGTAGTTAATGCTTTTTCTGTGTTTCTCAACACAGGAAGAAATTAGTTGATTCAATTGCAGCAGCATTATGTTCTCCTGGACAAGACATCTTTGGACTCTTTGGCTTAGCTATTAGATTTGTCACTTTGCTTAGTGGTTGAATTCATTATGGAAAGTATTAAATTCTGTTTAATCTTCATTTTAAGGGTTTGGTGTTAAACCTGCAAATAGTTGTGATAATTTGCAGATGAGAATACCAAATGCATGCCAAATCCTGTCATTTTATGAAGCGTCCAGACTATTTAGAGCTTCTGTAGGCAAGATGGTCTAAGGTGGCCAGGGGTGGAAGAAAGATGATGTATTTTATTAGGCCACCTGGGGAAAAAAAAAAAAGGCAAACCAAGGGATTTTCGTGTTCATGGCCTTTCAAATTGTTTTATCCCCAACTAGATAAGTTGGTCCAATTAAAAAAAAAAAAAACAACAAACCCTAACAAACAAGCAAGCCCCCAGTCAAAAGAAACAAATGGAAAAAACCAAACAAACCCAACCACTAGAAAACAAACAAACAAAACCAAAACAATGCAAACAGACCCCTACCCATAACCAAAATCTCTCATCAGACCCCTGATCATGATATTGAAGGGACAAGACCCTTTTCTCTCCTAATGCTATATGAAGGTTTTTAAATCTAGCCATAGAATGACCCAACTAACAACAATTACTTGCAAAAGTTCCAACTCTGAATACTGGGGAAAAAATAAGTATAATCTAAAAGTATATTTTATCTCCATTGGTTTGGATTTTTGGTTTGTTTGGGTTTTTTTAACGGACATTCTTTAAAATCAAAAAACCTCTGGGAGAGCAAACCATTTGCACCAACACACAATGTGCAAAAAGGCTAACTTCCAGCAGACACTGCTGTAGGGAAGAGGTTTGTGCAACACTTGGAGGAGCATGAAAGACACTTGGAGTTGTACAAGAATAGTTTGGCAGTTCAGGTGATTTCTGGTTGAGAGCTGCAGTTTGTACAAGAGGGTCTCAAAGTATTGGAAGTGATGAGAATGTTGGGAAGAAGAACTGAGAAGTTTTCTCTTCCCCCAGCACTTAGCAAATGGCTTGGCTTGCTGGGTGAAAGCAATGGAAAGCAAAGATAAATGTAGGTGTGTCTATAGAAAACTTTGCAAGCATAAGTTAGTGCTGGTTGTAATGCAGAATGGCTTCTGTGGTGTCTGTTACTTTATCCTCACTGGTGAAATTGAGTACAAGCTGTTCAAGTAAATCGCATTCAAACACAAGCATGGTTGCTCAAAGGTAACAAAAGAATTGTTTTCCCTCTCAAGTTTGGAGGACTTTCAGTGCACAAACCACTGGGACTTGTTTTTCAATGCACACATGCAACAGATTCCTCTTAGGTTTGGTAAATTGCCCAGGCTGTGATGTGCTGCAGTATTTATTAGAAGGAAGCATGTGACGTGTCTTTCACTCCATGTGCTGTTGCCAGCAGCTTTTACTGGCTTATGTCTAGAGGGGAAAAAAGAAATGCTTGCAACATCATAGAGGTCTCCCTGAGTATTGCTTTTTGGTTTCTAAGAGGCTTAAGTCATTGGGAGGCTTTCCCTTGATTTCAGTCAACTTTGCACCAAGCCTTTTTTGCATTAAATAAGCAACTGCCCTATTCAAGATGTAAGATCATTTGATCACAAAGCTGTAAGATTAAAGATAGTATAGTGTGAAATGTCACCGTCTTGCTCTGCTAATAAATAGTAATTAAAATGCACTCATATGTGAAAAATGATGCTTATTAATTGTCTAAACCAAAATCTCAAAGCAAAAATGGGATTTGCCAACATCTTCAGTTTCTACTTCTAGAGAATCACATGAAGGCTCCACCTGCTTCCACAGTTGTGTATCCTAAAAAGCAAAAGTGATTTGTCCAAGCTCATTCATCTTCCTTATCAGCTTTGGGGCAGCCAGCTCAGTGATGCCTTTCCAGTGCCACAAGCCGTCCTCTGGCATGCAAGCAGGAGGAGCTGGAGTTCTTCATGAGAGCTGGTAGAGGGAGAACAAGGGCGCAAAGTGGGATACCACAGGAAGCTTCAAGGTGCCCTGGAGAGTTCTTGTAGCTTTGTAAAGCTTAGGAAAGTACCTTTGAATTGTGACCTTCCAAATGTCCACTAGTCGAGCGTAACTGGGATTATAAAACCAAAATGAATGTGTGACTGATACTTGCTAAAACTGGGCCACTTTTCCTAACGGCAAGTACTTGTTCTGGATTTGTCAACTGCATTTGAAGTTTTAACGTAACAAAGTCGCTTCTCATATAAATAGAAATGATACAAAGGTACTGGAAAGCAGTGTTGGCCACTTTTTAAATGTTAATTGCGTTTTAAAGATAAGCTTTGATGGATTTGGCAGTGAGAGTACGACTGTAACTAGATCTTCTTGTTTTGTACAAGTGCCTTTCAGGTTTCTCTGCAGGGTCAAATGTCCTAGTGGCTGGCAGCTGGACTGCTTTGCTTCTAGGAATGTAACTGGTATTTTGTGGAGTTGCAAAATGAGCTTCCCACTGAAGCCAAATATAAAACAGTCCAGCAGTTTTACTTCCTGCAAGGCTGGAAACTCTTGTAGCATTTATTAGGATTTCCTGCTGGGAAAGAGGGATATTAATCTTGTTAACTTACAGAATCATAATATTTGCATTGCAATTTGTAACACAGAGCAAGAAGTTTTCAATTAGTATTTTCTGAGGAACAGCAAACTCAGTAAAGTGGATGCTTTTAACTTCATTTTTTTGTCAGAGATTAAATAAAGCAGCCCACAGATCTTTAAATGTTCTAAAGTGTTGGTGTAAAGAACAGTGAACATGGTTACAGATCTGTTAGGAAGCAACAGCTGAAACAGGAAGCAACAGCTGAAACCATTCTCAAGCCTTTCTCAATGTCTTTGCATCATCATCATGTAATCTCTGAACTCTAGTACGGTATCACATGTGCTTGTAGGAAGTATAAACTTAAGTCTTGTTGATGAAACATTCATTTGGTCAGTTCACCACTGGCTTTAGTTTTCCTAGTGTTGCAACTTTTTTTTTTCTCAAATTCTGAGCTGATTGCAGTGAACCCTTATTTGGGGCCCAAACCAAACTTGCTTGGAGCACTGCGACCTCCTTCTCTTTCAGGTTCATAATAATTTTAGGTTCACAGTCATTTCATACTATGGAAAATGCTTCATGTCTCTTAAAAGAAGCTTCAACTTTAACTTTGAGGCAGTATTGGTTTTTTCCTATCCAGGCAGAAGAATGCTGCTAGGAAAGAGGACATATTTGGGCTCAGGAGCCTTTAGTATGCTAGAGGTTGCAGACCTGTGGTGCACGCAGTAGTGGGACCAGCTGAATGCATGCCACTGTGTGCATTGCAGATAGTCCTTATCTCCATTCTGGATGAGATGAACCACGTATCTGGGACTGATGGGCATCCAGCAGCTGCTTTTCATGTAGTCTGTACATATGCAAAGACTATCATCTTTGGATGCACAGGATTTATCATGCACCTGCAGATTAAGTCTACACTTAAGACACTACCTCTGAGCCAGCTTCTGGACTTTCAGAAATCCTTGGGTAGTGGCTGAAGTCTTTATGTTTTTTCCACAATAAAAGATCTAGGTGGAAACAGAGGTCATGCCTTGAGATACCAGTATGTGACAGGATAGATGTCAAAGCTCATCCTTTAGAGAAAACATCTGTATACATGTTTGGTGATTCACCAGACCATGAGGTAAAGAAAGTAAGTACCTTTACAACTTGTTTCTCTGCAAATTAAGAAAAGTATTCTTTATTTAGAATGCACTGTTTGGGTTTAGAATTTATTCCAAGAATTTATTCTTGAGTCTGAAAGTGAAGACACACATTACAGTCCAGTGAGACTGTGGTTAGACACATCATCTCTGCTTGTGGAAAAAACCCACCTGGATGCATTCCTGTGCAGACTACCCTAAGTGATCCTGCTCTGGCAGGGGCGTTGGACCTGATGATCTCTTGAGGTCCCTTACAACCTCGGATATACTGTGATACTGTGATACCTTTTCTATATTATTAAAGTAGTAAGTCAAAGAGAGAACCAAAACAGGGTAAATGCATAGGCCAGTGATCTGGGTGTGATGCATGGTCCTCCTGTGGCTGCTGCTTGAGCATCTGATTAGACAGATGCTACAACCAGTGATTTCTTAGAAACCAAGACATTATTGGCCTGACTTTACTCTCATTTCATTTAATGACACCTTCCAGCAAATGTCTAGGATTAGATCCAAAGCAGATTGAATTTGATGGGAAACAAATGAGTAATTACAGGCCTATGCAGTCAAGTATTCTGTTATGGTCTTACAGGCTTCACATTGTTCAGGAAAGTGTTTTTCTGATCTAGGGCAGAGGGTTTTGATTTAGTATCCCACCGCTCTAAGGCTGTGAGCATCTTCTGGCTGAAGCCTATCTGAGGAGTGCCTTTATGGGAGCACAGCTGGATTGTCAACAAATGGTGATGCACTTCTGTTCTGTGTTCAGAGGGAGGAGAAGCAAATCTTTTTTTAAAAAACTAAAATCATATATCTGTATTATTGACAGGACAGGAGAAAATCATCTGCAAAATGAAAAGAACTTGCAGCATAAGGTTCAGACAGCTGATAATGTCTCCAGTTGGCATTTGCTTTGTTAAATGAGAAGAAAGACAAGAAACAAATACCCCATGAAGTGAGAGAGTCACTTCAGGTGTTAAAACTTTTCAGTGTATAAATTTGCTCTTAGCTTTGAACTGCTGATGTTGCATGGAATTTTTTCATTGAATCGCTTTCTTTAATTTAAAAAGGTGAACAGAAGAGCAGTAGGTGAAAAGAAAGAAAAGTTCTGAAGCAGTATGACAGGCCCTTGTATTAGTGGGTTTTGATCCTACTTTTTAATAGTATCCTATTTTTTGATCCTATTCTTTAATAGTAGTGTGAGAGTTTGACCTGTCCTGCCCATATACTACGCAGTAACTGAGCAGTTTTACTAAAGTACAATTGATTAGACACGTTAAGGGTGTTTGGAGCCAGAATCTGCCTCCAAGGCATGGAGAGCAAACCTTTTCTCCTCCCCAAATATTTAAATGTTAAAGTTTGCTTCACTTAGAATATACACTTGCTAATCTGGTTCACAGTTTCTGTCACCCAGCTCTCTTGTTCCTAGACTTGGGAAGTCAAGGAAAACGAGCTAAGCGTAGCAGTAACAAAGAGCATAGTGAGGACCGTCTGTAAGGAGGTATGACAAGTGGAGTAAAAGTGCACAACCATGATAAACTTGGTGTCTCTTCTATGTACCAGGCACCTCTGCAAACAAAGTTTGTGCAATCCTCAAAAAGCAAACTGAAATCAGCAGCATTATGTAAAGTCCTATAGGACCTTAGATGGAGTGCTTACACAGTCACAAAGTGGAATCCATCTCCTGGATCTGTACAGGAAGACTTGTACCTCATAGCAGGTTCAGGATGATACACAAAAAGATGTCAAACTGCTGGAGTGGGTCCCTGGGAGGGTCATCAATATGATCAGAAGGCTGGAGCACCTCCACTGTGGTGACAGGCTGAAAGAGTTGGGGCAGTTCAGCCTGGAGAAAAGAAGGCTCTGGGAAGACCTTAGAGTAGCCTTCCAGTACCTGAAGGGGGCCTACAAGGAAATAGGAAGGGACTTTTTACAAGGGCTTGTTGTGATGGAAGAGGGAATGGATTTAAGCTTGAGGAGGGTAGATTAAAACTGGATATTACAAGAAATTTTTTTGCGTTGAGGGTGGTAAGATACTGGAACAGGTTGCCCAGGGAGGTTGTGAATGTCCTTTGCTTGGCAGTGTTCAAAACCAGGTTGGATGAGGCCTTGAGCAACTTGACCTAGTGGAAGGTGTCCCTGTCCATGATGGGGAGGTTGGAACTAGACAATCTTTACAGTCCCTTCCAGCCCAAACCATTCTATGAATCTGTGAAAAGCTGAGAGAATTTAGCTTGGACAAGACTTCAGGGAGACCTTATTGCAGGCTTTCATTGCTTGCACGCTTTCTTATAAGCCCACTTAAAGTGGGCTTTTAAGAAAGATGAGGACAGTCTTTTTAATAGGGCCTTTAGTGATAGGACAAGGGATAATGGTTTTAAACTAAAAGAGGGGAGATTCACATTACATATAAGGAAGAAATATTTTGTTGTGGATGTTGAAACACTGGGACAGGTTGCCTAGAGAGGTGGTAGAAACTCCATCCCTGGAAACATTCAAGGTCAGATTAGATAGAGCAGCCAGATCTATTTGAAGATGATCCTGCTTACTGCAGGGGAGTTGGACTAGATGGCCTTTAAAGATCCTTTGCAACCCAATCCGTTCTGTGATTCTAAGGCAAATGCTGAGCTCTAGTGGGAAAATTCAGTGGTAGAAATATTTGTGAATAATATGAATGTGGATGACCGTATCTGTGTTAAAAAAAAATAAATAAAAAATTCCAAGGCATGGATTTTCAGTGAGGACAAAAATAACTCTAGAATGTTTGCTTCCTGCTGAGTCTTAGCAATGCTGTTCCAACATAAATATGGTTTAGAACTTGTTGACTTTTTGGAATTTTTTTTTTTTTTAATGTCTCTAAGTTATTCAGGTAACCTCAAGCTTTCATAACTCCTTTCTTTTGTCTTGAAGGGAAAAAAAAGGCCTGAAGAAGCAGAAGGGTAACTTTTGTGCAGAAGTTTAATTGAGACCAGGATAATGAAATAGGGACATACCTGATTCTATAAACTTACATGTAATAGGAAGCTAATTTAAAATGTGCAACTGCAGGGGCCACCCCTCTGTGTTTATCACATTTTCATCTGAAGTAAGATTATTTTTTTTCTCATAAGCGAGCACATGCATGTTCCTAGACCAGGATTTCTGTCAGAATCTGGCCTCTTTATTCTGAGTCCTAATTCACCCCTGCTGGTATCTGAAATGAAAACATTCTGATTCTCCTTCAGGAAGAGGCATTGCTTGTGCCATCTGCAAAACATCAACATCTTCTACATTAGGTTAAAATCACTCTGACCTCTCAGCATAGGATGACTTTTAAAGAATATTCAAAGGCACATCTTTATCTTCTGTTAAACACTGAAACAAAGAGACTGAATATGTCTTGTCATGTAACCCATTTGTTAAGGTGGGCATCAGTTAACACTGTTACTTGTCCATGCTTCATTTCATGTACTCAAATGATGGAAAAGTATGTTTATACTTTGCTTTAACACATTGTTTTGTGCACTTCAGCGTTTCTGTGAAGCAATAAGAAGTGCTGAGCTTTGAACAGAAGATTCTGGATTTATTTGCAGAAGCCATCTCTTGGAGCTCTCCTTTTATGCATACTGTATGTGGATCGTGAATGGAAATGCTTGGGAAATGGGGCAATGGGTAGAAGTTGAGGCATAGGAAGTTCCATGTGAACATGAGGGAAATTTTTTTCACTGTGAGGGTGACAGAACACTGAAACAGGCTGCCCAGGGGGATTGTGGAATCTCTCTCTCTGGAGATATTCAAAACCCACCTGAATGTGTTCCTGTATGACCTGGTATAGGTGATCCTGCTCTGTGGGGGATTTGGACTGGATGATCTTTTGAGGTCATACATACAGGGCACAGGGCTTGCTTTGTCTTTTTTTTTTTTTTTCCAGGGGTGCATGTTGTTGGGTTTTGTTTGTTTTGTTTGCGGTTTGTTTGGTTGGTTGTTTTTTTTTCCCAATCAGCAACCTCAGGAATCTCATTTCTTTTGCTTTCTACTTGAGACTATTGTATGAATCTCCATATGAACCACTTCTGGATAGAAGTAGAATTTCTTTTTGGAGCAGAATATATATCTAGTTTTAAGATAAAAAATATTCACATTACTGTTGTTGACAATGTAACTCAGCTGTGCTGTTATGACCATTTTTGTTACTTTGGAATAGGATGTGCAAATTATGGATTATTCTTTTTTTCTTCTTTGTGTGACAGTATCCTGCTTTAGTAAGACTTTTAAAGTGGTGGCTAAAAGCTTAGAGTATGGACACCTTTAAGTGTCAGTACAACTCCACTTCCCTGGACCTCCATGCCTGCATCTTGTCAGTCTTATGTGTTCTGTATGGTGGCTGTTTGCTGATCTTTTTACAGTGGTCCAAAGCAGAGACAAATAGTCAAAGACTTCTTGTGCAACAAACAGATATTTCCCACTCACATTTTTAAGGAAATCATTGAAAATTATTTCTTGTGGGCTGCTTCAATGTTGGTAAATCATGCAGCACCAAACCTACAAATTATAGCTTGGTTGAATGGTCTAGAGTAAACAAAAATTTCCAGTATTTGAAGAAGAATTTGTAACCCTGAAATTTGTCTTTTTTTTTTTTCCTCTGACTGTATTGATTAGCATAGCCAAGCTCAATGGAAATGGTTGATGTATGCCAGGAGCTCATAATTCTGATGCTAAGAATGGCAATGTATATGCTTAATCCAGAAATTATTAATGTATTTGCTGAGTTTTTCCAAGTGGAAAGTTGTTCACTGCCCTGGATCGGCACTTTTCTTGTGGACTAGCGTTCTACAATGATCATTAATGTAAAAGCTGAGAAACTGATTGCAGATAATGTTGTACAATCTTTTAGTTTTCAAATGTCATTATTTTAAATATTTCGTTCCATAATGATGTCTTTTTAATCTTGGGTTCTTAATTGGCTTGCACTAACTAATTATGGTTTAGGGTATGTTGCTTGCTGCTTCTCATCTGAAGTGGGCAGCTTTTTCAGAGAGGAATGAAGAATCAGATCCTATTTATGAAGTCTGTTTTCAGGAGCAGGGTTACTTAGAATGTCATGGTTCTGGTGATTGCCAGTACTGATGGACCTATGAAAAGTAGTACTTCATCAGCCTCAGAATAAGTGATGAGGTATGTTTCAAACAGTAGTTCATCACCCTTACAAAATAGGTCCTTGTCAAGGGAAGTATTTTGAATGGTGTTCAATAATCAGGTAATTAGTGTGCAATAAAATGTATATTTTTATATATTTTACTACTTGCTATCTTGGGCAGTGGTATCTTCAGGCACTGCTGTAATTTATTTACAAAGTGTATTTAAAAGGTATCACATTTCACATATAAAGACAGTTCATGATTCAAGCACAGATCTAAGAATTTCTAGTGCAGCGATTTAAATTGGAAATACAGGTGCCATGATCTGCAGTTTCCCACAAATGGGATCCTGTGGCAGATTAGCTGGGTACTCAAGACTTGCTCCTCTGTCTGGTATCTTCCCAGATGCTATGACTATAATTTGAGCTGTACTTGGCTTGAAGAGGATTAGGGGCCTCTCTCCTTTCATGCCCAGTTCACTGTCTGAAGCTTGCCCTTGACTCAGAGAGGGCTAGAGGGCCTCTCTCTCTTCTGTGCTTCATCACTGGGCTGTAGTCTTTCCGTGGCTCTTCTGGGATTCAGTTTTCTTGGAGCTTTCCCCTTTCTGCCTTGGTCTAGGTGCAAGGTCCAGGTATAGTTGGTCTGCTAAGGCAGACCCTTCAGCTGCAACTCTGGCAGCATTTGGCCCTTGTTGCTTGCTTGGTGAGAGCAAGGCAAGTTGCCTAACTTCTTAGCTGGTTTAAGTACTGTCCCAACACAATTAGTGGCCTTTGGTAACACAGAAATATGATAACTGGACCTATGGGATGGGGTGTGTCCAAACATGGCCAGGAGCACACACAGTTCACAGCTGTGTTACAAAGTTAATCACACGTGGTACATGTTTATTTGGACTCCAGGAAGTGTCCAGGTTTGCACATTCATGGATGCTTACAAAGTTAATCACACGTGCTATGTATTTGCCTTGACCATCTGGACCCCAGGAACTGACCAGGTTAGCCTGTTCACAAGTGCTTAGCCCATTGTCTGGGCTAGGGCGTGTTTTGGGGTTTGACCCTTCAGGACATAGTGTTCTGGAGTTATCGAGCCAAGTTCAGAGGGGGTTTGGAAAGTGAGATCTACCTCTCTTCACAGTTGTCCCTTCTTCAGTGGTTTAAGCTCATTACTTCATGCTTTGTGGACTTAGCAGACTTTTGCTCACCTTACAGCAAAGGCAATCAACTTCATCAAGGCTGGACAATCAGATTAGACCATCAGGGACTGTAGGATATTAAACTGCTACAGTGATTATTTGCAGGACAAATTACCCTAGGACAAATGGCATGCTTGAACATAAAACTTTACCACCATAGCAGTTCATAGACCCTTATCTGTGTTGTGGCACAACCCCTTCTATGTGGGCATTTGGATTTTGAAAGGGTTTGCTGCATCTGTGAGCCCTGAAGGACCTCTGCTCATTTGTACAGTGTTGTCAAGTCTCCTTTCTAAAGATTCTTCCTTCTGTATAAAAAGGGAAAAGATGCTTTAGGGTGTTTTTTTGCAGACAAAGCTCACGTTCGTGAAAGACGAAGCAAAGCCTTCTGTCTTTGTGCTTAGCAGGACTCAGTTCAGAAGTGTTGTCACGTGCTGTCGTGAGGTTTCAGACAGATTTGGCATAGGGATTGTTTACAAATTTGTAAGACATCAGTATGGTCTTGACTGCTGGTCTGAGGGAAACATGCTGTTTGCTGTCTACATGCTAACGTGTTAGTAGTAGAGTGTGTGATAAGTTTGATGCTGTTGTTCCAGAGGGTGCTTCATGCCTAGTTAGTCATTTCAATGAGAGTTGACATAGTCAACCTCTTTTCTGTAAAGACCTTTCAATCAGAGCAGAAGCCAGAGAGATGTCCTGATATAATTAGGAGTTCTCTCTGTGTGTACATATAGGAAAAAACTTCTGGATTATGTAGCTGCTTTCTAATCTTGTTTTCTACAGAGTAAAATGTCCTTCTGGATAGCCTTACATTAACGGTGGTGTTACATCCAAACAGTTTCACATTCCAAAAGCACTCTTTCATCTGTTACTTTACAGCCTGTCCATCTAAAGACATTTAAATGTTTCACTGTGTTAGGGGTGCTATTTCCCAGCAGTACCTATACCATGTTTGAGCTGATTTCAGCACTTTTTCCTGGCTGTTCTGGCTGGAACTGTGTGTATCTCAGTTACAGAGCACATTCAAGTCTGCAAAGGGCTTTTTGTCCAATAACTGGTGCTAGATGATATTTGGCTCTGTCAGCAGGCTTTGGCTGGTCAAGCTGACTCTATTATGTCCTCCCTCCGCCCACCCTCTGATTTGTTTTCTCCTGTTCTACAGCTTGGAAAGGAAAAATATGAAAGTGAAGAAATCTCAGAAATTCCACTACTTCATTCCCAGACCTCTGCCATTAGGAAATCCAGTTCCCCTGTGAATAATAACCACCTCAGTGCGAAGGTTACTGCAGACAAAGTGCAATCAAGTGTTGGTGTTAAGAATCGATTCCATGATGTGCAGCTACTTGAGGCATTCCTGATGCTGTTTCAGTGCTTTATAAACTATTAAAACATACTTTTGCCTTTTTAGGGTATCTTATTACAAGCCATTACTTGGTAGCTGCAGGATTTTGGTTTCTGCACAGACTGTGTGGTAAGATCCCTTGGCACACTTCTAAGCTCCATGATGAATTGGTCTTGGAGCATTGATGCCAAAGATGCCTGTGGAGAACACCACAGCAAGAGACAGCATGAAAACATATGAGAAACTTGAATAAATTTGGTGTTTCTTTGTATTCTGTTGACCAAATGGCTCTTCATATCCTGCTTTCTCTTGTATCTCAAGTAGCTTGAAAATTTTACTGCTTGGATATGTCTACGTGGCTTTAATTAGATCAGACCATTTATTCTAGGACCCTGTTCTCACAGTGGCAAACAGCAGATGCTTAGGGGAAAAGCAACGACAGTCAGGGAGTCAATGACAGTGCTTCCTGCTGCCAGCAGTTTGCAGCTCAAGGACCTACTATCTTAAATTACTGCATTTAAAATAGCCTTCAAAATATTCATCTCCCCCCCATTTGTTAAATGCTTTTCAACTCTGCATTCAGATAAGTGGCACACAAGGTAAGGAGCTCTTTAAGATGACGGAGTGTTGTGTAAAGAAATATTTTATTTTGAACTTGCAGCTTGGTGGCATTGTTTGATGCCTTCTTGCTCTTTTATTAAAAGACTCTGAATAACCAAAGATTATTTTGTCCCACCGGGAGAAACATGATTTCCAGAAACTTCTTAAGAGAGACTTCTAGAGAATGTCTGTTCCTGAGGTGGTGGTGAGATGAAGGTGTTATCGATTAAGGCCTGATGGTGGTGGGATGAAAGCTGTGCAGTACAACATATTCTAGCCTAAATCAATTTCTCAGATTTAGGGACCACTTACTAGGGTAATTAGATATAGTGGATACCTCTTCTTTATTATCAAGCTTACTGCTTCATGTAATATATCAGTAACGCTTAGAGATGGTCATGACCCCCTGAATCTCAGCACCATTTATTCCAGTAAGTGTGGGGAACTGAGTAATACTAAGAGTCAGGAAGTGTGGATTCTGCTTCACAGATTAGTTTTGAGTTGCATCAAGGTTAAAAACTGAAAACAAACAACCCCATACAAGATGATCACCAAAAATTAGCACATCTAAAATCACTGAATATTTTTTAAAGTAATGGGTTCTCAGCCAGTTGCTCAAATTCTCATGGGAAATGAGTGAAAATTTTGAAAATAGACCAGAGGCTTGATGGAGAAAAGATGTAGTGTGATGGGGTAGAGCTAGAAAATGAGTTTGAAAGTGGTTATATGAAGTCAATTTTCTCATTTCATGAGAAAATAAGAATTCTAAAGCAATGTCTAGAATATAGCTCTACTATGGAAATTACTTCCATAAGCTGAAGCTGTGGCTTAAAGTGCATCAGATAAGCTCGTATTCCACAGACTCAGAACATATTTAATAAATTGATGTGATGGAATTTCAATATAAATAACTCTGTGAAAGAGTAATCAACACCATGGTGGTAAAGCTGGAAAGATAAGCCTCAAAAGTCTTTATAGCAGTTTTTATATGTTGGATTTATATTAAAAAAAAATAAAATGAAAAAAGAAAAGCCAACAAACTGTGTAATACATTTTTTTTCTTAAGGAGAGAAGCATTGTCTATTTTATGTAATAATGTACTGTGAGCCTGGCTTTAAAATAAATAAATAGCTGTGATTCCACAGGTGGGGCTTGAAGTTTCCACTATTTTGAAGTCATCTGCTGCACATCAGGCTCTGAGGATTTGTTACTAGCTGCTAAATGAATGAATGCAAAACCATCAGTTTCATCCTCGCAGCCTCAGCAGAGACTCCTGTGGAGTTGCAGGAGCAGACCCTAAAGCTTATTTATGCTCCCAATCCATCTGCTTTATCTTACTGGGCACTCATCTGCTTCACTGAGGAGTATCTCTGAACTGGGCTGAGTATCTCACAGTGAGCTTTGGTTCTGCAGAGAATGCGAAAGAAAAAAGAAACTGAACCATAGAACCATGGGGGGGAAATTGCTAATTGAGGAGATATGGAGATGGAAAGCCCTATCCCTTCATTCCAATTTGTGGGGAGGTTTTTGCCTTTGTATTGCTGGAGATGACACATGAGGATGACCTGAAGGCAGGAGAGGAGTCAAAGAACCTGTGTTCTTAGCCTTCAATATTGCCCTCAGAGTGCAAGCCATGCCCACAAAGGTGCCTGTGATGACCAGTATGACCACTAGGGTTCATCTGCTGTCTGGGGAGGTGCAGCTCTGGTAGAGCATTCTTCAGGTTTGGCTCTAAAGTATCTTTATTTCCTGACTGCACCATTTGAAACTGTGACCTGTCAAGTTTTGCACTCCAGATGCCTAAAGGGTACCTAATGGAAGCACAAGCATCCTGGCATGTACTTCTAAGTTTCTTCTGCAGAAAGCCCTGTGGGTCTGTACAGTTTCATATGTCTTGGCTTCTTGTCATCACCATGGTTGGTTTTTCTGGTTTGGGTGTTTTGTTGTGTGTGAATTTTTTTGTTTTGTTTTGTTTTCCTCTTTCACACTGTAATGGGGGTCTGCGTTATGGTTAAGGTTGTAGGTTAAGGGTTAACTGCTAAACCCTGAGGTGAACTCCTTCTGGTGGGTGGAAAGCCCATCCCAAGAGGGAGGCACTGGATATTGTAATGTGTTATTCCCTTCCCTTTCCTGCATAATCTCTATGTAAGAGGCAGGACTTCTGGAGTTTGCTCTCTTGGCTCCTGCTTTTGCTTTTGCAAAAGGTCGGGAGGGAGGCTTTTTGCTGGCTGGGAGCTGTGGGCCATGTGATGCCGCTTCTGGTTTTGTATATATTCCTTTTCCCTTAATACCTTCTGTACTTTGTTTACTTTTGATAATATTACTTTTATTGACTTCCAGTTCTGTGTGAGTCTGGTTTTGTTTACACTTTTTACCTTCCCTTGCCTAGCTTTTCCCTATGGGAGGAGAGAGAGGGGGAATAGGGGTAGACCTATACTCTGTCAAACCAGGACAGGTTGTCATAATTCACCTGACCTGCATCCAGGGAATTTGACTTAGAATTCTTTTTGTGGGTTTCTGTTTATTTGTGATAGAGTGCAAAGAAGTGAGCTCTTTTGTCCTGAAGCCTACTTAGAAGTTGAGAATCAGGTAAAGACTATTAGTCAACATTTCCAGTAGGACTCATAGTGCGGGGCAAGTGGTAAACTCAATGTCTTTTTGAGTAGGAACAGCTGGAAACAGCTCCTCAGTTCACACAATCATAGAACCATGGAATAGTTTGGATTGGAAGGGACCTTTAAAGGCCATCTAGTCCAAGCCCCCAGCAAAAAGTAGGGACATCTTCAACTAGATCAGGTTGTTCAGAGCCCTGTCCAGCCTGACCTGGAATGTTTCCCGGGATGTGGCACCTACCACATCTCTGGACAACTCGTGTCAGTGTTTCACCACCCTCATGGTAAAAAATCTCTTCCCTGTATCTAGTCTGAATCTCCTTTCTTTCAGTTTAAAACCATTGCACCTTGTCCTGTTGCTACAGGCCCTGCTAAAAGGTCTGCCCCCAAGGTTCTAAGGTGAGAACTTACTTTGGGGTTTCATTTATTTGCTGTTTAAATTTTTTTCCTTTACAAAAGTAAACTTTTTTCCATATTTTGATCAAAATGAAATTTTAGAACTTTATGGTTTTTTTTTTCGTTTACTCTTTTTAAGAGTTTTTTGGGGGTTGGATTGTTTGTGTGTTTTCACAAAGTAAAATAAAAGGCTACCTGCTGGTTTTTGCTCTTCTTCCTGTTATGGCATTACAGGGTTTATTTTAACAATTCAAACTTAGGCTATAATAATGAAAAGGGAGTTTAAGATGTGGAAGGAGAAGGGAACTGATGTATTGAGATAGATTTTATATATATCCAGATATAGATGTATATAGATATGTATATATGCATATACTTTTAGAAAGACAGAACAGGGGAGGGGGAAATAAGGTTTAAATAAAATCCAACCTCCTCCAAGAGTTCTGCAGGCAGAGATAAACTCACTGAACACAACTGGCTGAGAAAAAATGAGGCAAAAGGAGAGTATGCAAATGGAAAAATTGTTAAAATAAATGTATCCTGTAATTATATTGTCTAGAGCTGTACTGCATGTGATCTGGGTGGTCTCATTGTGCTAATTATGATTAGTTCAAAGAGTGAGAGACACTATTTTGCTGTCCTCTGCCACATGAGAGAAGCAGAGATGGAAGAGGGAGAGATCAAAAAATCAAGAGCCACTTGGCTTTGACTTCTTCAGGGAGATGAACAGAGTTGCAGAACCTTGGTTAGTGAGTGTCAGTGCAGAGCTTTGGCAGGATGTGAGGACACTGGCATGCCTAGTTGAGATCACCTTAGAATCATAGAATCAACCAGTTCGGAAGAGACCTCCAAGATCATCCAGTCCAACTGATCACCCAGCCCTAAGCAATCAACTAGACCATGGCACTAAGTGCCTCATCCAGTCTTCTCTTGAACGTCTCCAGTGCTGGTGACTCCACCACTTCCCTAGGCAGCCCATTCCAATGGGCAATCACTCTCTCTGTGAAGAACTTCCTCCCAATATCCAGCCTATACCTCCCCTGGCACAACTTGAGACTGTGTCCTCTTGTTCTGCTGCTGGTTGCCTGGGAGAAGAGACCAACCCCCACCTGGCTACAACCTCCCTTCAGGTAACTGTAGACAGCAATGAGGTCACCCCTGAGCCTCCTCTTCTCCAGCCTAAACAACCCCAGCTCCCTCAGCCTCTCCTCAGAGGGTTTGTGTTCCAGGCCCCTCACCGGCCTCATTGCCCTTCTCTGGACACATTTCAGTACCTCAACATCTCTCTTGAATTGAGGAGCCCAGAACTCAACACAGTACTCAAGGTGTGGCCTGACCAGTGCTGAGTACAGGGGAAGAAGAACCTCCCTTGCCCTGCTGGCCACACTATTCCTGATACAGGCCAGGATGCCGTTGGCTCTCCTGGCCGCCTGGGCACACTGCTGGCTCATGTTCAGCCTACTATCAACCAGCACCCCAAGGTCCCTCTCTGTCTGGCTGCTCTCCAGCCACTCTGTCCCCAGCCTGTAGCACTGCTTGGGGTTGTTGTGGCCAAAGTGTAGAACCCTGCACTTAGCCTTGTTAAATTTCATCCCATTGGCCTCTGCCCCACCATCCAGCCTGTCCAGGTCCCTCTGCAGGGCCCTTCTACCCTCCTTGCACAGCATGCCAGGTCTTGGCAACAATAAATATTTTGCTTATCTCTGTTCCTGGTCATTTTGTTATTTAAAAACACAACAGAGCTTGTTTTACTATGGGTTTTCAAAAACATGTTCATTTTTGTACTGTTTTCATCCCTTATATTCTAAATTATGAGATCAGTGTTGTATTCCAGTTACATTATTCTCTTTGCTCTATCAAACCCACCTGGTTTTTGCAAACTCCTAAAGAGGCATGATCCTGAGCAAGCTGACTTACTCTGAGCGAGGGTAGTACTAGATGACCTCTGGAGGTCCTTTCTACCAGAATTAATCAGTGGCTGTGTGACATAATGATGTAACTGAGGGAGATAACTCTACCTCAGCGATCTGTTTTATAGTGTTAGGTTTTTGCCTCCACAGCAGCCCAAGAGAGCTAGAAGAGCAGCTCTGTCCATGTGGTGAAAGCCAGGAGCTCAGGCAGTTGAAGGCTCTTAATTTCTAGCTATTAATTTCCAGCTATTAAAAAAGTATCTGGTTTGTTTC
The DNA here is from genome assembly GCF_027791375.1 of Indicator indicator. Taxonomy (NCBI): domain Eukaryota; kingdom Metazoa; phylum Chordata; class Aves; order Piciformes; family Indicatoridae; genus Indicator; species Indicator indicator. Next base: position 8,249,780 of record NC_072010.1, on the reverse strand, counting down.
TTGTTATTTTGCTTGACATTAATTGATACTTTGCTGCTGCTTAAGGGATATAAAATGTAGGATTTTAATGTTCTGTAATGTTTTTATTTAAAGTGAGACCAAAATTTAACTACAACTTTTGCCAGAGGCCTTATTTTTTTTAAGGTGAACTGTTGCATCATTTTTTCCTATTTCTTAGCACGGAGCTCTCAAAATTAAAAACTCTGCACATCCATGCAGCATCACTGAGGCAGTGAGGTGCCAGGACATTGCTCCTGCTAGCTAGGTCTTCACATATAACTTAAACCTGCTTTTGAATGGCTGTTGTGGTGTGGTGGGCTAAAATTCCCCTCCCACATCAACAAAGACCAGGCTAACTCAGTTCAGAAGCAAATTAAGCTCTATTTACAGGCAAAAACTACAGTCTATAATGAAATGCAATGAATATGTACAAATATGCACTATTCACAACATTTACAAATATGTACAATTAACAGAAAAACACAACAAAGCCCCTGGCCCTAGAGGGGTCCTGCTTCTTCCCCTCCCCCCCCCCCCCCCCCCCCCCCCTTCCCAGAGCTAGCAGGCAAAGGGGAAGAAAGCCAAGAAGCAGAGAGATTGTTAGAAACTTAGCTTTTCAAGGTCAGTATGCGGATATGTGTGTTATCTCCCAAAGCCAGAAACACAGAACTGCCCAGCAGAGAAACACCAAACAGAAAGAGAGACTGCGCATATCTTGTTTTGAGTACTGACTCTTAAACATTTCTATCTCTCCAATGGAAGTGTTTAGAATAATCATTGTTTTGCTTTCTTACACCCAATTGTGATTTATTTACATTCTTCCACCTTTCTGCTCAAACTTTGTGAAGAAAACTTAAAGGCACCGCCTTAAAACTACCACAATGGCAAGAATTTGACAACTTGTTTTTGTGCAGAAAAGTCTCTGGTTCATTTAAAACTTGAAGTCAGGGCTTAACCTGTTTTTTACTAGAAATATTTGCACCATTGCTCAAGATGAAAGTCCATGTGGTCAGTACAGTGCTTTGGGGATGTGAAGAATTAATTCTGAGAGTATAATCTCCTGAAAGTGCTTTCTTCATGTGAAAGGCAAGCAGACAGATATAGCTGCTGCCATGTAATCTTGCAGGGACAGAGTTAAAATTGTTACAAATAACAGTTTCACACAAAAATTAATCCATTATTTTAGGGAAGATTTTTTTCAGAGGTCATTCCTTTATTTCTGTGAAGGCCATCAGGTAGAACTGTCAGTGGTTTATTTTAGAGATATGAGAGAGTAGAACAACTGGACTTCCAACACTTAGATATTTCTTGCCACCTGGAAAGGTGTAATTCACAGTAAGAGGCAAGTCTGGATGTGAATTTGTAGTGCTTGAGCTCACTCAAAACACCCCCACACTATAGTTTAAAATCAGTTTAAATAGCAGGCGTTGTCAGGGATTCTGTGCAACCTGGATTGAAATTTCATGTCTAAATAGAAAGAATATAACATTGCATCCTGACTGTTGGCTTTCCTACCAGGACCATGACTCTTAACTGCATATACAGAGATCACAAGGACAGAAGATATCTTTCTTGTATGTGGAAAATCTGGTTACCACCATATCTGTTACTTAACACCTTGTCTAATGTTTGCCCAGAAGTGAAATGGGAAGACACTGTCAGGAGCTGTTTCGTGCAGCAGCTGATCAAGGTGCATCACACAAAAAAAACCCCAAAAAACCTAGCCCTGGATTTGGCATTAAGCAAGGTGCCAGATCTAGCTGAAAATTTTGCAGTTTTAATTGCTGCTCAAACCAGTGACTGCAAGATATTTCAGATTTGGTATCACAGTACATTAGAGGTTGGAAGGGACTTCCAGAGATCATCAGGTCTAACCCCCCTGCCAAAACAGGATCACCTAGGGTAGTCCACACAGGAATGCATCCAGACAGGTTTTGAATGTGTCCAGAGGACACTCCACAACTTCACTGGGCAGCCTGTTAGAAAGGGCTTTAAAAAGAATTAAACAATTACAGGAACTATAGAGATGCTGAGCAATACCACACCACTATCACTAGTTATGTATAAACTTTTATTAAGGGCTTAGAAAATGATCAAAGGGAGTAGATACAGTCTAAGCAGCAAAGTAAATTAGGTTATGAAATGATGGGAAGGCAGTCTTTGAAAAGCTGAAAGTATCTCCAAAGGATGAAAATGGCAGGGATCCTAATCTCTGGCAGAGGAGATGTAAAAATATAACACAAACTCAAGAAACAATCAGCTAAAGGACTCAAAGCTAGTAATAGAGTATTCAGGCATATGAAAGCAGTAAGAGTCTTCAAGCAGGAAGTTGATCAGAGAGTCTTCAGAGTCATTTTATATGATCACAGTTAAAAAAAGAGAAGATTGAGATGGTGGACTCTGGAGGAGCCGAATGAATTGTTTACATTGTTATTCACCATGAAAAAACAGGTTAGACAGCTGTAGAGTGTTTCAAGGTAAACTCAGGGAAGGAATATGTCTGGTGTTGAGGCTACTGTCGAAGAAGTTATGAAACAGTAGGTAATACAAATATGAGGGTACTCACCTAAGAGCTCTAGTGGAGCTCTTAAGTGTCTGCATTGCTTACAATAAAATGTATCATCACTTAGAACTTCCTCAGTATCTGATTCCAAGGTGGATGATGGATGTCCACCTTATAAAGATTTTGAGGGAACATGGGAAGCTATAGGCCTGCAACATCAACACGTTATCAGAGACTGTCTAGTAAAAATAGAATGAGTAGATGCTGAGGAAGAATCCATATGGCTTCTTGGTTTGAAAGTCTCCAAAGGCATCAACAAATACATGGGTAACATGGTTTGGTTGATATTGTCTATATGGATTTTGATACATTTTTGATGCAGCCCTTGACAAAGGCTCTTTCAGGGGGCAAAGAATTGTGATAGAGGAGGGAGGGTTCTAGCTTGGTTACGTCAATAATTAAAAGATAAGAAACAAAAGCGTGGATTGAATAGAAGGAAGTTACCAGTGCAGTCTGGGAAGGGTCTGTACTGACATCTGTCCTGCTGAGCTTATTCGCAATTGCCCTGCAGAAAGGGGTGTCCTGGTAAAGGTCCACAGAAGAGCAGCAGGGTTGATGGGAGGTTGTAGAAGGGCTTCTGTATAAGGAGCAAGTGACCAGTTTGAGACTATCTGGTTTCCAAATTTGTAAGTGGCATAGAAAGGATGGGAAAAGATGGTTGTAGTCTTCTCAGTATGTATGAAACCTAGACTATGTACCATTTTCATGAGTTATCTCTTGGAAGAAAATTCACAGGAATTAAAACAGGACGATATGTGAGTTTAATTTGATTGGTTTCATTCTTTCTGTTTTCATTTTGTTTCTGAAATTCTGGCCACAGAAATTATGGGAGGTCTGGAATACCTTTCCTATGAGGAAAGGCTGAGTGTGTTGATGTTTTCAGCCTGGAGAAGAGAAGGCTCTGGGGGGTAGATCTTATTGCAGCCTTTCAATAAAGGGGCATATAAGAAAGATGGGGAAGATCTTTTTAGCAGGGCTTGTTTTGATAGGACAAGGGCCAATCATTTTGAACTAAAAAATGGGAGATTGAGACTACATATAAGGAAGACTTTTTTTTTTACAATGAGGATCTTGAAACACTGGCATACATTTCTTAAAAAGGTGGTAGAAGCCCCATCCCTGGAAACATTCAAGGTCAGGTTGGATGGGGCTCTGAGCAAACTGATCTAGGTGAAGATGTCCCTGCTCACTGGAGGGGAGTTGGACTAGATGACATTTAAAGGTCACTTCAAACCATTCTGTGATCTCCAAAACTAGATGGAGTTACGTCTTCCTTGGTATCTAAAAGTCAACACAAAGTATTGTAGGACAAGACCTGTAAATTAGTGACAAATTTCAAATTCGTAAGTATTGCTGAGGGCTTTTTAAAACAAATGCATCTAAGTGAATGTGTCTAGAGAGAGTTGAGTCTGCTTTCTTGTGTGAGAAAAGTGGCCTCTCCAGAAGCCTGCTCCACATGCTCCACTTCAGAAGCCTGCAGCCACGTTAGTCACTGATGAAGTGGCCTGCTGCTTTGTTTCCAGGCTGGAGCAGCTCTGGGTTTGTTTGGACTGGAATGTGAGAATAGTAATTTTGTGCTCTTTCATTAGTTGTACCATATAGCCCACAGGTCGTTTCTAGTCATCTGAAGGATGTTAAGGACCTGTCAGAATAGAAGGAAGAGAGGAAAGGTGGTTTCAAGTTTATCTGCATTGAGGGGAAAAATATCATTTAAAGCAATTTGTATTCACTGGATAAATAAAAGATGGTGAGATTAGAAGCAGCCAGAAATATTTCAGTGGGCCGTCTTTCAAGGTTATTTGGTACCACTCACGTGTTATACATACTTGTTTTTCATGAGGGCACATGAGAGTTAGACCAGCCAGGCCAAGAAAAGGTTGGATCTGATATAAATAGATGCAAAACTTTTATTGTCTGTGGTCATGAGCCCATATTTTCACTTAGCCTGATTTTACTCTGTTGTTAGGTTATTAACGTCAGTCGAGTTGCTCCAGGTATTGCTGATAAGTGTTATCAAAATCAGACTTTTAATGAGAACTAGGTTTACTATTTGAGGGGAAAATGATTCTCTTATGTGTTGCCAGAAGGACAGCAGCACAACCAGCTCTAACCAACCCAACTGTTGCTGACATTTATTTGCTATGAGAGTTGTTGCAGAAGCACTGGGGTTTATGCTGATCAGTAAAGGGGTCCCGTAAGCCATATGGGCCAAAGTATTAAAGCTGTTAACTTTTTCCCTGTGGATCACTTAAAAGACTTTGTTAAAGCAGAGTTGACATTAAATCACTGCTATGAGCATAAAATCCTGTTGTGTTCACATGCAATACAATTAAATGTTTCAGGCATTCCAGTAAGGATCAGCCCACACTGATCTGAATCACTGAACAGGAAATGCTGCTAGGCAAGACACTGAGCTTAGCTAATTAATTTTAATTTATGTATTAAAGTGTTGATCTAGATAATGCAATAATTGCAAATGCTTGTGTTTGAAGACCATGAAAATTGCTACGAAATGAAATTTTGCAATCATCAGGATGCAAAGGTTGGTCACATTTGGCAAAGAAATGTTTGTCTTGTCCCAGGGCAATGCATTTGTAGTTAAGATGCAAGACTATCGAGTAGACCTAGGTCTCTGAAGCACATACCAACTTTTAGACTCAGTATTGCTCTACCTCTGTCGCATGTGCAGTCATAGAAATTTCTTTTACAAGATGCTCAACAAATAATTTCAAAAACCATCTCAAAGTCCTGAATCTCCAAACTACCCTTTTAACACTGTGTCCTTCAAATGACTCATTTCTTCCCAGGACATTTAATTTAACCATATTAATTTCTGAATGATGGAATGAGACAGGGTTTTCAGGGTCAGCAGCTGATTTCACACCACTGTTCTTTGCCTTCAGGCAATGGTTCTTCACTCACTAAAGACACCTGAAGAAGTCTGTTGTCCCACCAGTCCCTAAATCAGCTGCTTCCTGGAGGGTGTAGAGCATATCTCCACCTTTAGAGAACTAGTTAGTGTGTTAAGGAGTTGCACTTAACTAATAAACAATATGGCAAACATATTAATAAAAATACTAGTAACCCTTTATTAATATGAAAAATTACCAAAAATAGTTAAATAGGATCATTGTACAGTTGGAATATATATATTTACAATAGGAATATACAGTCTTTGGGCAAAATACAACAATTCTATACAAACTGGGAGGAAATAGCGTGGAAAGAGAAGGTCCCCGGGAGCAGGTAGTGCTCATTACAATGGGGGGAGACTCAGTAAGAACCTTTAAGCCCAAAAGGCAATGAATTGATTACTCGCAGTTGATTCTACCCACGCGGGGGACGCCCCTGCTGCTGTGTTAGCTATGAGGCTTTGTGGCGCTCTAGTACCGTGCTGGCACCGCAGGCTGCCGGCAAGAAGGGTGCCACATTGAACCAGGCTAATCTGGCTTCAGCGGATGGCGGGCTGTTAACGATGATTCTCACAATGGACACTTGCTTGGTTCCTGGGTAAACTGAGGCACAGCATGATTCTAGTGGCAATGGGAAGCAGGCTAGGCGGATCCGGCTTCTAGGCTCATGGCTTCTCCCGCTTGCTGTGCATAGCTCGTGGCTTTATCCCAGGCTCTGGACCAGGCACTGGAGGCAAGGCAGGACAACTCAAGGCAGCTTCTACAAGACGGGTGCAAGCAGGCTTGAAAGCAAGGCTTGAAGCAAGGCAAGGTGACTACAAGTCAGCCTGTATATATACAACTTGCCAGAGATCTATTGGGCCAATGGGGCAACTGAAGCTAACGTGTAGCTGCCCAATGGAAAGGCGTTCTGCCAGGCTATAACCGTAAAAGGCAGAAACAAGGACCTTGTTTCTGGGGGAGCAGTGGTCAGCATGTGCTGTTATCCCAGGTAAACAACTTGTTTACCAGACATGCAGGGGTCCTGTCCCCTTTGTTCCTTTTCCCATGTTGCCGTTACTTTCTGCAGGAAGGAGGGGAGAGAGGGGGTCTATGTCTAGACATCTTAAGGCCTGTCTGGGTTTGTACTGAGCCTATTTGGCTCTACCGTGACAGAGTGTTTGTCACTTTTCCTGTTTAATGGGTTGCTTCTCCCAAAGGCTCCCCACAACTGTTAGATCACTGAGAAATTGTTTTATTACCAGACAAAATCTAAAGGTAGGAATTATTATTGTACTGCTTTGAACATCTACAAAACTAAATCATAAGAAGATATATTTCTATAGGGTATTAGGTAAATAACCTTCCTTTTCAGTCAGTTTCTTGGCTTGCTGCAGTTGACTTCTCTTCCACCCACCTGAGGCTGGTTTGCCAAGGAGCTGACTCTCTTCTTTATGGTACCCCTGGATCACTCAGGCTGAGATTTGGCCTTCTGTAGATGGGACAATGTTTCCTTCTTTCTCTGTCCTTTTAGGCTTCTTATTTCAGGCTTTTTCAATAGGAATTCTGTTATAGGACTTGCATTAAATGTGTGTTGAAATGTCTGTCTTTTCTTCCCTTTGCCTCTGGTCTCTGGGAAGGTGTACACTGATCCTCCATGCTGGTTCTAAACTGGACTTCTCTCTGATAAGCTGTGCTCTTCAGTTATCATGTCTTACGAGGCTTTAAGGTGATATTTTCTTTTTGCAGCCTTCAGAAAACCTGGAATGTTTAAATGCACACATACCTCACTGGATTTGCCATGTGGAGCTTGCTGCTGGTATTTCATACTTCACACTCAGTACAGTCATGTGTATGCCAGATTTGGCATTGAGTCCTGCCCTCAGATTACTTTCTACATCTGCCTACCCTTACTTGCTTTTACAGCATCCCTGGATTGCTTTCTTCCATCTGAGCATGCTTGCCTTAAGGAATGAGAAGATTATGTTCTGCCAGTTCCACAGTTTGTTTCCTTATGAAGATGAAAATACAGATGAAGATGAAAATACAGATGCTCAACACACACTGTGACTTTTTTTATTTTTATTTATGTTAAGAGTTGCATTCAAAATACCAAGAAAGGCAGTTCCTGCAGGGAACCTTAAAATCTAGAAGATTCCTAGTGTCACTATAAGGCCTGTACTACATTTATCTTGCCTGTGGTTTGTTGTCACTTTCCTTGTCATGCACATTTGGTATGAAAACGTAAGAGTTTTCTAATGTATAGGGCACAGAAAGTTCAACTCCTTTAATAAATGCTCTTAAGATGATACATCTCTAATGCTTTCTAATTCTGGTGTTCATTTAAAGCCTATATATGTATCTTGCTAAAGTGTATATTGCCAATGAAAAAAGATTAACTATTAGGCAACCGTTGTTTCTAACTCCTTAAGAGTTTCACAGTTAATGCATTTCCTGTCTACATCCGCTTCAGCAGCTGTGCATGTGCCTGTATACAATTATGGAAGAAAAACTACTTGCAGTTAGAACAAGAGCAAGACATAATCTGTAGCCTCATGTCAGCATAATTTCAGTCCTGCTGAAGTTAATGTGGAGTTAGAGCAAGTTTCCACAGGTGTATTCTGACTTTGGGGCCACCCAACAGATTGGACCTATTGCATCTTCTGTGACCCTAATATAGCCAGGGAAACTCAACATAGAGCAGCATGTCATAAACATGGACAGCACTGCCCAGAGATTTAAAATGGATGTTTGTTTTCTCCTTTCATCAACTTTTCCCTGAGACTGTTTACTTAAGAGCTCCTCAGCTGTTGCCAGGAATGCAGTTATCCTGTTTTAGACTATATGTACTCACTAAAGCTCTAAGCCATTCCCACAGTGGGTGAGAGGCTTTGAGCTGGTGTTGTGATGCTGCAGCACTGTGGTCCATCAAGCTCTGCAAGTATTTAGGAGAAACCTCTTTGCTCAAAGGTGATCAGCCTCTCTGAAGTAATGAGCAAACATTTAAATGTAGCTTTGTTGTTTGGTCATTTTTTCTCTTGCTTGTATAAACTGAACCTCCTAAAAGCACAAGAAGTTGATGCCACCAGATAATCTACCAAAATGAGACGCTGAGGGAGAGGAGACCTTTCGGAGCAGAGGAAGTAGGCAATAGACATGAGAGGCTATAGAGCATATAGAAGGGAGGAGCTGATATAAAGAGCCTCATTTTATGTGTTGCTTATCACCCATGCTTCTGCTGAATCATTTGGTCTTATATTTCTAACAAACTACTCACTGGTTATGTGTATGAAAATACATCAGATACAGTGAAAATACAGGAAAGCAGGATTTTATACTTTTGTCACAGTATCACAGTATATCAGAGGTTGGAAGGAACCTCAAGAGGTCGTCAGGCCTAACCCCCCTGCCAGAGCAGGATCTGCTGCAGAAAGCTATGGGGATCATAATTCCTTCACTGCTGTATCTGTGAATGTTTTTTGTATATTGTGTGGCCCCTTTTCTGAATCTAAACAAATCAACTTAAACAGTCCTGTGAGTGAACTTGATTCAACTCCCTGCCAGAAAGCAAAGCCTCTCTCATTAGAAATTTCAGATGCAGAAAGTTTTTGTTTTTCTGGCCTAGGTTCTTTGTACTTGGTCTTCACTTTTTTAAGGATAGAGTAAAAGGGGTAAATATAGCAGTTTGGGGGTGTGTGAGGGGACAACTGAAATACCTGTCTTTGAACTACTTGGATCAGATTCAGCTTAGCAGCAGAAGTCCAGCTCCAGGCAAGGGTGAATTTAGCATTGTCAGAAACTGCTCCACGACTGATGGGGCTGGATTTGTCCTGCCTGGAATTTGAGAAACAGGCTGTTTCTTGTGCTTTCTTCACTCTGCTGCTTATTAAGAATTTGACCTTTTGAGAGGTCAATGTCTTGGTGCACCCTAGAGTTGTGTAGGTGAGTGGGAGTTTGAGATAAAGCTTCAAATACAAGTCAGCCTTGGAACTATCATCTTAAGAAGCAACATCTTGTCTGCTTATGGCTGAGTTGCTGCCACTCCTCAGTGGCTTTCTGTGTTTCACCCTCACTTGATCCTGTGAAGGCTTTTTGCTGGAACCCAGAAGCTTCTGTCTGATTTCAGCTCTCATTTCTGCATTCAGCTTATGTTGAAACCTTGAGCTGCTTTGCCTCATTTCATTCAAGTGTTCATATAACAGTTATTTAAATTTTCTCATTGCTCAGGGTCACCTGTGTATAGCTACAAGCTATTCGACTAAGGCAGTAGTTTAAAACAAACAGATTTTTTTTCTTAGACATCAGCTCACAAGCCGATGTCAATGTGAAGGATTTTAAGAAAACCTGTTTTGGCTAGCGTAGCAGGCTGGCTGGCTGTGTACATGCCTAAACCAAGCTCCTGCTGGGGGTCTGGAAGGGAATTCCCATATCAGGAGCAGCACACAAAGAGCCAGGAGCATTTCTGAATGACGGAAAAGCTCACATTCCTCCAGGGCATCAGCTACCTGCGTCTTCGAGGGGGACATACAACACGGGATCTGCCAGCCTTTGCTCAGGGGACCAGCTTGCTTCTGGCATGTCGGTAGGCATCTCTTTGACCCTGTTTATGGCAGCATTTGTTATGCATCGTTCAGGAGGAAACCCTGACATCCAGTTCTTGCCTGTTGCATTAAAGCCTCTAAATTTTCTTTCTGTGTTAAGGGCTCTGTGGTCTATAGCTCCCCACAGTGGGAGATCTGTGATCTTCAGGCTTCAGAGAGTTTGCAGGGATAAGGGGCGGGGGGGGGGAATGGCTGAATTTGTGTTGTTTTTTTTTTTTAATCTGTCTCTGCACTGGTCTGTTTCACTCTTTGCAGGAGGTAAAATATGTCCCAAGTAATGAGATTTTTTGTGTGTCAGTTTGTCTGCAGGGTTCAAAGGAGTAGAACTGCTTGGCAGTGTTTTTCTCCCCTTTGGGAAAGAAAAAAAAAAAGCATCCCTCAAATTCCTGCTGTGCTGCTGCTGAGTGAAATCTGTTCTGAACTGTGTCCATACATTGCTGACGGCAGGCGGGGGAACAGCTCATCTAGGCAGAATACAAGCATGCAGGCATCTGCAAGCCCAAAATCCTTCACCACTGATAAGGAGGGGAGGGATTTAAAAGCAGGTTTTGGTTCTGTTTGGGCCAGTACCTTTGGATGAGGTTTGACTCAAATGAGCTGGTTAATATTTCTCACAGGTTTTGAACTGCTTCTCTGAAGAGGAGTGTGTGCTTTTCAAATGAGGATGCCTGAAGAGATGCCCCAGCTCTGCTAGTCCCTCCTAGGAAGAAGCAAGGTCAATCTGCTTGGGATTTCCCTTTAGTGTCCCAGCTGGCTCCTTAAGTAGGCAGGAGATTTGTTGATGACCACAGGAGAAAATGGGGGGAAGAAGACAGAAATAAGAATTGTGCTTTCATCAAGTCCTATGTCCAGCAGCTGGAGATGGGTTTTGTACTGAAACTGGTCTTGAGTGCACTCAGTCTGTCCCAAATGGGACAACCTTTAGCTGCAGCAGGCATTGTCTAGGACAAATTTTCCTCTGAGATTAAAACTCAGAAATATCCTTGTGGCTAGTTCCATAATTTACTGATCATGGGGAGGGCACTGGTGAGCAATGCACCATGAATGAATTCTTGGGACTGTCCCATGGATCTGGGTCACACTGAAGGAAGTGAGCCACCCCCCAGCTATTGACCATTTGTATTGAACTGGATATTCAGTTATTTCAATAAGCAGCCACTTAAGTCTGGTGTTTTCCAGGCTGAAGCAAGACAAAATGAGACTTTCACAATCTAAGAACATGACAATCCTGCATCTGTGTGCTAGTCTTGCATTTGCTCCTGAGGCAGTGATGGTCACAAAGAACAGAAGAGAATGGTCTTCCTCATCTTCACTCCATTATGTTCTTGTGATTTTTTTTTTTTTTGTCTATATCTGTGGGTAATGCTTTAAAATGGGTGTTAAAGTTTCTTTAGAGGTATGATTTCCATCTTATGTTTGGTGCTAATGCGTTGAGTTTGTGTGTGTGTGTGTTTGCTGTCACTTGTTATGGTTGCATTTCACTCAGCTGAGATAACAAGCGTCTACACGGGTCAATCTTCTGTTCAGCATGTGTTTTGATTTCTTGCATACCCCAGCAGTGGGACTCCAACCTTCTATCCCATGCTCTGCCTTGCAAATAGAAGAGGAATCTTCTAGCCAGGAGAAATCTCTGTGAAGAAAAGGAAAATTGGATACCTAGTGCACTAGTTTAGCATTGAAACTTTTGAACTGTTCACACAACAGGAAAACAGAGTAATCTGAAAACACTTAAACTTCTTGGACCTGTCTTTCATATGGATATGCTGGGAGTCATCTCCTAAAATCTTTCCTTCAGATTAGTTCTGACCTGAAGTAGCCTAAGCAGTTTCTTGAATGCATTCCATAGTATTTAATTCAGCTCTGATTTCTATCCAGTGGTTTGTTTGTTTGGTTGTTTTTTTCTTCACAAAAGGTATAAATTGTAGGAAGTATCAGCACATCATGTGCTTATTTTTAATTACAAGAAAATTATTAAACTCAGCTATAAAAATTGTTGGTTTATATTATATGATAACTTTTGAAATCATAGAATTGTCAGGGTTGGAAGGGACCTCAACGATCATCTAGTTCCAACCCCCCTGCCATGGGCAGGGACACCTCACACTAGATCAGGTTGCTCAAGAGCCCCATCCAGCCTGGCCTTAAAAACCTCCAGGGATGGGGCTTCTACCACCTCCCTGGACAACCTGTTCAAGTGTCTCACCACCCACATGGGGAAGAATTTCTTCCTAACATCCAATCTGAATCTACCCATTTCTATTTTTTTTTCCATTCCCCCTAGTCCTATCATTACCTCACATTCTAAAAAGCTCCCTCATCAGCTCTCTTGTAGGCCCCCTTAAGATACTGGAAGGCCACAATAAGGTCTCCTTTGGACCCTTCTCTTCTCCAGAATAGCCCCAACTCTCTCAGTCTGTCTCCATAGGAGAGGTGATCCAGCAGATAGTGAAGAGCTCTAGAAGATTTGAAAAATGTATTTATAGGAATTCTATCCAACTTGTTTCACTATAATCGTATTCAAGTATCATCAACAGGAGTGTGCTACAGACATACTTGGGATTTTGTAGTTTCAGTGTTGCACTGAGTGATTTCAAGAAACAATATTATTTACAGCCATAAAAAAACATGTCAAGTTTTATTTTTTTAAATTCACTGTCATTGCGTCTGTGCATTTCAGCAGCATCCCTGTGCACTAGATCTAGGAATTGGCCCTCAGGCACTGAAAACCAAATAATTTCCAGGCAGGCCATGACACAGGCCTATGTGTCACAGCTCTAATTATTGCCACAATTTTCCAAAGTTGTAAAAGTCAAAACCCAGTGCACTGCAAACTCTGATTCGCAGTGGCTGCAGGTTAATAAGGGCTTTTCCAAGGGAAAGAGTTCACAAAGCACTGAGTGTCCAACCATTCCTGTCTCATGAACTTAGTGCTGTGGTGGAGGGCAGCAATAACAGCTTTGCTGCAAGCAGATTTACACAGATACACCCAGAACAAACATTTCCTGTCATTTTTTGTCTCCTTTGTTAGATACAAACACAAATGTCTCCAAGGACAATCAAATGGGAACACTTTGAAATGAACCCAAGCAGTGAGCAACTGCATTAACATGCAGGGTCCTATTTTAGTTTTCTAATTAAACTCAATTGTGTTCTCTGACCTGCATTTTAAATACTGAATATTTAGTGGGATTCATACTTTTCCCCCTAGCCTGGCTCCTTTCAGGCTTTGTTCACAATGTGAATAGCTCCATTAGGCAAATCTGAAAGTGCTGGACTATGCATTGAGTTGCTATTGACTTTCCAGAGGGAGATGCTGCAAAGCTGTATATTACAGAATTGGACATCATTGGTTTGAATTCAGATCAGTTTGGCCTGAAAAGCTGGGTTTAGCTGTTTGACCTGCCCTGACCCATTTCTGTGCTTTGTTCAGTAAGGTATCTGAGTTGCTCGCAAATTTCTTCCTATTCTACTGTGTACAGAAATCTGAACTATTTGAGTGCTTTAGCCCATGTATCTTGCTTTGGTGGAATAAAAATAATTTTGTGCCTCATCATACTATGAGATTTTTTTAAACGCATTGTTGCTGTCCTTATTTTTTATTTTATTTTTTCCAGCATGCCCCAGTTTCAGAAGTGTAGCTACAAAAAAGGTCTTAGAAACCCCATGAAACTCTGAACATTTTTGAATCTAACATTTATTACAGTGATTGAAGCCAGTATTTACAGTTACCTGAAATGAGATTGGAAAAGGTACTGGACTTGAGTCCAGGAGGAATTACAGTACTCTTCTTGAGCCACAGTCTCATGCAGAGCTTTCCTTGCATGTTGGGGAGACAGAGCTGGGGCAGCAAGACCAGCACTGATGAGTCTATACTGGACTCGAGATGGTTGCTGGAGAGGCAGCAGCCCTGAGATAAAGCGAGAGAAGTGAAAAGAAGCAGTGAAATGAGGAACATCACACATTTTCTGAAGTGAGATTTGGTTGCAGAAAGGTTGGCGTTTAAGATGCCTGGAGTTGTTCCCTGGATTTTGCTGGTTTTTACTGAATAAACTTGAAGGTTCAGAGCATTGCTAAATCACAATAAAAATACAGGTTTGCTGCTTCCAAAAGCCTTAATCTAAGTGCATAAATGCTTCAGCTGGTAGATAAGTAGCTGCAGATAGACTGTTAAGGCATGAACTCCAGACCTTCAAAAGGAATTCCACTGGCAAAGTAAACTCCTGTTTGCTACCCTTGCAAATCATTTCCCATTTTTCACAAAACAGCTGGTGCTGGCCATTGTCTAAGCTAGGAGAGCAGGTTGTTTGGGTCACTGATTTGTCACCATTGCTATTCTGGCTGTCCTGCTACATCTGCTTGGCTGCCAGCTGCGCTGTGTCCTGCCTGCCCTTCCTTTCTTTTCTCCAGCTCTAGTAGGAGACAGTTCCCAAGTCATCAGACACAGAGATGCCCAGCTTAGCTGCCACAGCATGCTAGCTGCCGTGGAACGTGCTGGGGCATGGAGGGCAGCGCTTCAAGGCCCTCTGCCACTGCTCTTTAGCACCCTTCCCTCTGGGTAAAGGCCTCTCAAGACAATGTGCTCTTACCTCAGCTTACTGATGGAGACTTGGACAGATGTAATACAGCAGGATCTTTTCTGTGATCTGCTTCTCATTCCCTTTTCAATTTGATCTTTGGAGAGCCTAGGAGAAATGGGAAACCATAACTTAATGTTGTTACTTACTCAGGTCTCATAGGGAGGCAGGAGACAGCTTCTTGGTTATTGCAGTTTTCCCTTGTCTAGCACTAAGTTATTGGCCAAGTCTGGAAGAAGAGGCCTTCTGAAGCATGAATTACGGTGTTTATCATTCCTGGATGTAGGTTAGGAAATGGGGGAAATTTTGTTTTCACGCCCCCAGTACAAGTCATGAATGCAATGATATTGTGCCCAACATTCAAATGAAGAATAAATCTCATGAAGGAGCTGGGTCTATTTAGTTTGGAAAAGAGGAGGCTGAGGAGAGACCTCATTTTTCTCTACAACTACCTGAAAGGCCATGTGGAGAGGCTGATGCTGGTCTCTTCTCACAGGTAATTAGTGATAGAACAAGAGGGAATGGCCTCAAGCTACAACTGGGTAGGTTTAGACTGGACATTAGGAAAAAAAAAATCACAGAAAGAGTGGTCAGGCATTGGAATGGGCCGCCCAGGGAGGTGGTTGAGTCACCAACCCTGGATGTGTTTAAAGTTCATTTGGATGTGGTGCTTTGGATATGATTTAGGGGTGAACCTTGCAGAGTAGGGTTATTGGTTGGACTTGGTGACCCTGAGGGTCTTTTCCAACCTGAATGTTTCTGTGATTCTGTGATTTGTTTTGTAGGTTGGCTGAAGCAGGTTGTACAAGGCCTGTGAAGCAGGCAGGTAAAGCTGATAGAAAAGGTTTTTCTTAGCGGGGAGAGGAGCTGATACCCAAGCCCCATGCATCTCTTTCCCTTTTCATTTCAGCTCAGGGGATTGCAGGGGAACTTTAACAATCGTGGACTTTGGGTAGCATTGCTGGGACTTCGCAGTGAGAAACAAGTCCTTTAGCTGACTTGAAACAGCCGTCAGCTGGCTTCTAATGTGAGCTGGCAGGCACTTCTGCCTGCAGCCTTGAGCTGTCCTGGCTGATTGCAGCCACAGCTGAGAAGTGTAACTAGAGATGGAAGTTAATGCCTGACAGCAGTGAACTGCCTGAATGCTGTATGCAGGGCTGTGATATAGATCATGGTAGTGTGAAAAAATGGTAATTAAAGTGTGCTCGTTACTGCAGGATGGTAACAGCTATGCCTAAGCTTAAAGGAATGGGAGGGAGAGAAGTGTCAAGAAGTCGGAGAAGATGTACAAGACAGAGAGAAATGTCTATAGACTGCATTTTGTTAGCCCATTTTTGCTTTGTTTCATGCTTTCCAAGACATATTTCCACCTAATTTTTATAATTCTATAAAAACTAATTGAACAAGTTGCTTGTTCTCTTTTGCCTTTTCCAATCCTGCATTGTTCTGCTGAGAAGCACAGTGCAGAGGTCTTCTGCCAATAGCTGTTGAGTAACTCATTCTGATGGGAACCTGCTGCTCTTTGAAATATTCAGTCTAGGATATTTTCTCCTGAGGTGTGAGGGGTAACCAACATTTCTGGTAGTGGCAGCTGCACTGCTTACTTTTTGTCCATGTGAACAGCATGTGCTTTGCATGTTTTGGATGCAATATGTGGAATGGTACCATAAAATGACTCCATTGGCACATTTCCTCCCAATTCACTCTACTTACTCCTCTCTTTAAGTCCTCATGGTCTGGGGAGGTTTAAGTAATCTGTGTTTCTCAGATGCTGATGGTTGCTGCTGCTTGAGATCATTTGGATGCTGTTGGCACTGAGAGCGAGGGCTCCCCCCTCCTGGGTGTAATGAAACCAAAAGAACCTCCCATTGTGTTCCCATGTGCTTTGCCATGGCAGAAGACAGAAACTGAGAAATCTATGCTGGCTGTTAGAAATTCAAGTGCCAGCAGTGATATAAAAGAGGTTTCTTTTTGTGTGTGTTTTTGTTCTGTGCTTTTTACTCCTTTCCAGCTCTGAGTTAGCAGTGATTTTGAAGGAAATGTGAGCAACACAATGCAATTACTGTTTTTATTCACTACATTTGCTGATAACAACAAGCTACGAAGGACCTGCAAGCACATCCAAGGGCAGAATAGAATTTGAAATTGTTTGCACAAACTGCAGAAATTTTGGAGGGAAAAAAGCATACTTGTGAGGTTGATCTGAGGAAAAACCCAGACAGAGAGCAGTTCATAGAATCATAGAATCAGTCAGGGTTGGAAGGGACCACGAGGATCATCTAGTTCCAACCCCCCTGCCATGGGCAGGGACACCTCACTCTACATCAGGCTGGCCAGAGCTTCATCCAGCCTGGCCTTAAACACCTCCAGGGATGGGGCCTCAACCACCTCCCTGGACAACCCATTCCAGGCTCTCACCACTCTCATGGGGAAGAATTTCTTCCTCACGTCCAGCCTGAATCTCCTCACTTCCAGCTTTATTCCATTCCCCCTAGTCCTATCACTACCTGATATCCTAAAAAGTCCCTCCCCAGCTTTCTTGTAGGCCCCTTTCAGATACTGGAAAGCCACAATAAGGTCACCTCGGAGCCTTCTCTTCTCCAGACTGCACAGCCCCAACTCTTTCAGTCTGTCCTCATAGTTCTGCAGAAAAGGATCTTGTGGGGTTGTGATGGATCTCAAATCAAAACACAAGACAACGATGTCATGCCTCTGTGAAAAGAAAAAAAAAACAAACAAGCAACAAAACCAGTTGTCTTACTAAGATACATAGAGTGGAGTGTTGTTTGCAGGATGTGTTTGGTAAACCTGTTCCTCTGTTTGACCTGTCATGTTGTGTTGGGTGCTGTGCCCCAGATGGGGAACAGTACTTCCAAAAAGATGGCTAGAGGATGGCCATTCAGTAAAGTGAGAAGGACATGACAGTGGTTTTCAAATATATAAAGTAGAGCAGTAACACAGAGGTTTTAATTGACTTCTGTAGCTGTGGGAGACATGATGGAAAGTAGTGAGCTTCACTGCAGTGAAGGTTGAGCAAGAAGATCTTTCTGGAGTGAACTGAATGAGCAATGTGGAGCTTGTAATGTGGGACATTTTTAGGATTAAAGCAAGGATCTAGCTGGAGAGGCATAGGTGTAGCTCATCTAGCCATACAGTGGCAGAATTAGCTAGATGACCCTCTCATACTCATTCCAACCCTCTTTTTTTCTCTGATGCTGGTACTGAAGGACAGTAACTTTGCAGCCAAGCAGTCCTTAGACCCAGTGGGTATGTTCCCAGTGAGATATTTCCACAAGGCTTGATGGAATGGGAAGGAAATGAATCCTGTCCCAAGACCACTTGATGGGGAATGTAACCTCTTCAGGTAGATTTTCCTCTCTCCCCCCACTGAAGAACTAACAGGGAAAAACAGTATTAGGCAAGAAAATACTGGCTTATGGCTGCAAAACTGTGCATAGATCTCCCTCCAGATTTATTTCCTACTCTGTGCCAACATGTGATGATGTCATATGGGCTCTGCTAGCAGGGCAGTAGCAAGGAGAGAGGAGATGGATTATTCCCTTGGAGCATTCAGCAGGGTAACAGCCTGCAAAGTGAATTCACTTTCACTAAGTAGTAAGTTCAGCAGGAAGCACAAAACGTGCAGAGGCTGCTGTTATCTGTGGATTTATGTTGGCGCTGAGATCCCAGTCTGAAAGCAGAATGATGGAAAAGCAGCACCCAGAACAGCAAATTCTTGTCATTTACCCTTCCTGTTAAGTCTGTACCGCATAAGCAGCTCTCAGCACTTGCTTTCTCCCTTCGTCCATGCAACAACCAGCCACCCTTTAAACCAAGAAGAAAATTGGAATGGGGTCAGAGTTTACTTTAGTGAACAAAATTACCATTTATGAAGAACATGAAGCAATTTGGGCTTTGCACAGTAGGGAGTAAGATGGTAATTACAGTTTGTCGTTTTTCCCTCGCTCATTTCCAAAAAATAACAGACCGAGATGAATTGGGATTTATTTGGCAGATTTGATGCCTGTGCTTACTTCCTGGGATTGAAGGGGAGAAAGCAAGTTGGAAAGTTCAATCTCAGACAGAAAAAAAAAAAAGGTCTAGAAAATAAGCAACTGCAATGCTAATAATTCCAATGCTGTGCTGTTATGGTATGTGTAGGCTGAAGCACAATCCAAGGAGCTAATTCAAACATGTTAATATAAAGTGGAGAGTGTGCCTTACCCATGAATAAAAGGGATGAGGGAAGAGTCCTGAGGGTAATTTTGGGCCAGACTTCTTTTAATGAAGTCCCACAACATTTTGCCACTAACTTCAGTAAGGTCAGATTTCACCCTTTGGAAATGATCCTCCCTGGAGCTAGAAATAGGCCAAGCTTTTTACATAGGCAGATCAGGTTTGTCTCCAATTTCTGTGAATTTTCTAAGTCAGCTTTGGGAGTTAAGTTATGCAAATAAATTAAAAGCAGGGGGGAGAAGTGTGCAAGTGTGTGCCTGCATGTGGTTTTGGAAAAACATGTTGAATATATTAACACTGGATGAGAGCAGAGGGAATTCATAAAACATTTTACATTCTACTAATTCCTGAGCTACTCAGCAGATGTAAGAATAAACCAAGTGGCATTGGTGGAAACAACTTTGGCAGAGTTCAGTGAACATCTGGCTACAGTTAAAGGATGCTTTTTTATTACAGGATGAATACCCTGTTAAAATATGCAGTCCTATAGGTTCTGAGTTGGGAAGGGCCTACAGTAGTCAAGGGGACCATAAGCAAAGACACATGCTATTGGGAGAAGTGTTCAATAACTTGCATGTTGTGAGTGTTCTGATTGTTTTAGCCCTGGATCTAGCAATCACTAATGAGCTGTTCAGGATTCTGAAGGAACTAGAAAAAAAGAGAGACAGACCTCAAAGTGCAGGGAATCTCCTCTTCTGATGACTGCGTGCTGCTGTGATGTTAGCTGCAGGAGTTTGCTAGCTCTGTTTAAGACCTTGCTCCAGATCCTACTGAGGTAGCCCAGTACTGCTGCTAGTAGTGGTGTTGCCTCCTTCGTAAGGTCTATGTAGATGTTGATGCAGACACCTGGAGCTTTTGGACATGGTAGATTCCTCAGCAGGTTTTTTGAAAGCTAGGAATTTATTCTTAAGGAGCACCAATCTTCATATCCGGTGGCTGTTTTAAAGCTGATAGAAGGTTTTCACATCAAAATGTTCAACCCATTTCTGTGGGTCAGGAGTCGTGTGCTCCCAGATGATTCTCATTCCATTGGCTGTACTTCACTTTTCCTAAAGTTTTGATCACTTTCATCCACGTTTCTCCCTCTCTGTGCAGCTGAGCTATGCCTTAAGCAAGACATAAATCCTTTGCATCCCTTAGTTTGTTTGCTTGGTTTTTGGCTTGTTGTTTGTTTTGTTGTTTTTTTTTTTTTGCAAAAGAAACAGCTGTGACACCAGGAGTTGGAAGTTTGTGGAGCAGATTGTGATGAAAGAAGGAATTTCTACTTCTTTAATAAAAGTTCAAATGCAGCATTTCTCCATGCTCTAAAAACTGCCTATGGTTCACACTGCATATTCCTGCTGGGACATTTCTACTGACCTTGTCTTAGGAAAAACTCAAAACCAGTATTTTACACCTTTCCTTCTATCACATTATCTGCCACTTTCAACAAAGTCCATGATACTTCTCTTTTTGAAGTCCTGACAATCCTTTGCCATTTGCCTTTACTCATACTTCTCTCATTGTATTTTTCTTATTTTTTCCCCTTTTTGTTCTTTTTCTTTTTTTTTTTTTTTAATTTTTCCTTTTTTTCTATTTTTTCTGGGTTTTTTTATCTTTTGTTCTTGTTTTTCTGTTGTGGTTTTTTTTCTGGTTTCCTTTTTTCTTTTGAATTTCTTGAGGGAATATCTTCTGCCATTTTCCTCCTTTTTTCCCCCTGATCTTTAAAAGACCTTAATCATAACTACAAATGCAACTACTATCACTAATGTGTATGTTGTGGTTTTGTTTCACACACAAATCTTTTTCTAAACTTGATTCTCTCTGAGCTACAATTTTAGCCTAATTCCTATATAATTATAGCTGACTTTTCTTAAGGGTTTTCTAGCTATTACCTCACCTCTATGTTCCTAGGACGGATATTTCATTCCCTACCTTCTTTTTGGGTTGCTGTTAGCAGCAGCAGCCTCTATCTTGATGCTTAACCAGTACCCTGTCTCTCTTTTAAGATTGCACTCAGTATGTCTGCATGCTATCAACTGCTTTTTGCATAACATCTCTAACATATGGTCTTTCTTACACTGGACATGTCACACAGCTATAATTTAATCCAGGCTTTTAGAATTCTGTATCTGAATTAACCTGAATAATTTTTGCTTTGTTCCTAGCCATTTTGTTTACTACTATTCTTTCTCCACTGTTCTGTAGTGAATCAAACCAGTCTTTATGGTAGGATTGGTTCACAGGTGATTCTCATTGCATAGTTTCTTTTATTTGTTGTCAAGATGTTGACTCCCAATTCAAAGCAGCCTGCAGCATAAGCCCCTATTGTTCCCTTTTTATAGTCTTTGTTTTCTCTCATTTCCCTTCCTTAGAGCTTCCTCTGACTACCACCAAAGCTATTACACTTTCCAGATTTTCAAAAAATAGCTACCATACCAAGTTAAGCTACTGGTACATCAAAATCGTTGCTTATTGCAGGTACGTATTTGTGTTCTGCTGCATGCCTGTACCAGCTGGACCTTCCCATGCTTTATGACCTATGTGGGACAGGTTTTTGTTCTGTTAGTACCACCTCAAGGACAAAATACTCAAGGTCTCACTAGCTGAGACAACCTCACTAAGGTGCCATGGTAATTGAAGAAGAGAATGAAATTTGCAGAATATTGGGTAGGCTCTGTCTGCTTTCCTTGGCACCCTGGCATTCAAGAGCCTTTCTTTAACCTTTTGTCTAGTATGGAAACAATGAGTTAATTCCTTTCTTGGTTTAGGGAAAGTGCTATGAATGTTTAGCCTGTCATCTCCGTGAAGGGCTGTGCTGGCAGGAGTGTCCTTTGCGTGTGCTTCGCAGCCCATCCTGCAAGGCTGAAACTAAACATCCATGTTTGGCTACAGTTCTTTTGCAGCCTGGAAAAACTTCCTTTTGGTGCAGTAAAACTGAAAACTCATTTTGCACACTTCAGCCACAAACCAGAAAATTCATCTTGTGACCTTTGCATGGCAGCAGTGTTGGAAAGCTGAAGTGTCTGCTCTGCAAACACTGCAAAATATATGTGGAAAGTGAGCTATTGGGGAAATTGAGATCATATTTAACTTATTATTTACTACATGTCAGATTTGTAGGATCAATGATGTAGTCACAAAATATGTGAAGTAATGTAAGAGGACTGAAGTACAATGTCTCTGGTGATGGGGTATTATGAGCCATCTATACCCTTTGGCATAGTGCCATCTCAAAACTCCATACAGCCTCCTGCCCTGAATTCTTCTCAGACTGTTTTTGACACACACAGGGTGTAGCCATCTACACCAGAGGCAGTTCCCTGGTCTTCCTTTATAACCAGTGGGAAGAAATAGGCACCTAGAGGGTACTATCACCCACACTGAGAAATCTGCCTGCAGATGAGTTACAGCACTATTGCCTCTGCTAGGCTTTTTTTTTTTCACCTGCAAGATATGATGTTGCTTTATCCAAGCCTTAACTCTCCTTAGATACTTGTGCCCTGCTAGGAGTTCTCTGGTGAGACAGGAGACCACCAGCATTAATGATGAGGCATTCCTGGTGTGAGAGGTGGGTGGCATTAATCCAGGTGAGAGAGAGCCACGAGCAAGAGAATACGGGGAAGAACTCTCCCTTATGGAAACTGTCTTTTTATATGTATATATAAAACTTTACAGAAATTACAGAGCACAGGAGGAATGTGGGTTTCTTTGAGATCTCCTAAGAGTCAACACATAACAATCCACATGTGGCTAATTTAGTTATTTTTTAACTTTAGAAATTAATGAGTGCTAAAAATGTCTTTAGGGACTCAAATATCAGATTTCTGAGCATTCCAATATACCCTGCTTAGAACATTAACTATCTTTTCACATTTGTTTAGGTTGTTGGGGTTTAGAAATTGATTTTGTTGCCTGATAGAGTAAACAGATGAACTATAACATATGTACTGCTATAAGTAGCTAAGTCTGGTGAGCATGTATTTATCAATGTTCTGTGGAAATGTGCCTGTTCCAGGTAAATGCCATGAACTTGCTTTCCAGGCACATGATCATTTTTCCACCAAAGAAATAGAAGCTCTTTAGACACAGATTCCCCCTTATGGTCTTCCACAGATACACCAATTGTGTAATTCCACTTTTGGGGTTCTTGGTGTAGAGAATCATTGGCACCACATTGTCATGGGCATCGTATGCCTATGGGCATCACACCATTATGCTTTCCCAGCCTTTTTTCTTTTGAATGTTCCTAGGAAACTTTTGGTTCAAGTTTTGGGAGAAGCAATTTGAACTAGTCTGTTGCTGCTCCTGAGTGGCATTAGCAGGAAGAATCTCATGTGGTGTCATTGTCTACTTTTATTCTGCCCTCCCTGTTTTTCCAATTAATTCTGAGGGCAACTGTTGCATATTAGGTAGCAATTTAAAGTAATTTATGCTGGTTACATACCTCCTGTGGCTGGCAATGCATCCCAATTACATGAAGCAAAGCAGAAATTTGGAGTGTTTCTTGCTTGGTGTTTCTTGCTCCTACAAAGAACAACGTGCTCCCTTTTCCACTCTACTGTATAGATCCATGCTGTCTGTTCCATGGATACACAGTGCCCCTGAGGAAGCATTCCTTGGCAGTCTGTTACGCTACAGCATGATTTTCCTGCTTAGCCAGGCCTTTCCCCACAGGCCTGGTTATTGCCAGAGCTGGCACCATGAGCTCCTAATTTGCACGGCGGGCTCAGCCGGGTGTCGTGCGGCTCGCTGGGCGTAGCCTGATTTCCTATACAGACATTTCAATGGAGTCATGGGCAATAAATCGGTGTCCTATGGCGAGGGCTTTTTCTCTGTGTCACTCACAATAAGAATTCAGCCAAAGATCCTCTGTGTTTTACCTCTGAGATGAATGTCATCCCAGAGCAAAACGATATGCAGAGCAGGATTACTTTAACATAACAAATATTTTTGAGCTGACTTACAGACTCCACTGTGAGCATGCTGAGAGTACTGCAGGGCTTGTGCTGGGGACGAAGCTTGTCGTGCTAATCAGTATTGCTCCTCTTGTGTCCTGCCTCTCTTTACCAGTTGTCTCTTTGGGATGGATGCTATTTTTTCATTACTTTGTTTTGATCTCCTTTTTCTTTATTTTTTTTCTTTTTGTTTACAGTGTGCTTTGGACCCTAAAGCAGTGATGCATGATGAGAGCTATTTTAATACAAATGTTTTTGAAGGTTTGTTTATAGTCCAGAACAAGACTTACACATTTATTGAAAAGAAATACATTACTATTCTTTCAGTCTGACTGAAACTTGCAGTCCTCTTCTCATACCTGGAATGCACTGAGCTTGTTTGTGCTGCTGTTAAGCCTTGCTCTTAGGTGTAGTCATCTATACTAAATACTGCCAGGCTGTTTCTATAAAGAGCTATGTCTAGCTGCTGGGGGTTTTTAATAAAGAGACTTTGTGTTCATTAGTTACTTAAAACAAGGAAAATATTCGAAATGTTTAAATTATACTGCTTCCTCCTTGTTTTCAAAAGAATTAATAATACAATACCCCCAAGATTTAGATAATAATGACAGTGGAGATAAGAGGTAAGCAAGCAAGCCTAGGACTCCCATTTTCTGAAGAATTCTGTGGACACTTGACATTGCATATCCAATGAAGTAAAAAATCATCTCTAAAAGCCTTTGTAAAGGCCTTCATTTCTGGTGTCTGGAAAACCAGAGGAGGAAGGATGAACAGGGGATTTTTCCATGAGAGGCAAAATAACCCTTAGAAGATTCAAACCTGCAGTGATGAACACAATGAAAAAACCTTTCTCCTTTCTCAAGTAAAAGGCCCCAAAGAATCTGGATTAGAAATGTAGTGTGAAATGGCAGTAGAGACATTAAGGTCACTTGGATACCTAGTCCCCATGAACTACCAAACTCCTCCAGTTATGCCTTTGCAATAATCTTCCCTGTAACATTCCCACTGTTAGTGCTGCTTTAAACAGCAAGCTTTAAAACAGTGCGGGTGTACCCTGTTTGTATATAGTGCCTGGCATGTGTGGGCATCAGTCTTTGTTGGAGGCTGCAGATGCCACATACTCCAAGGTGGGAACAATCTGTTCTGATCCTGTGAGAGGGGAGGGAACCAAATCCAGAACTGGCAAGTCCTCGTGTGATGAATTAACTGTACCTTTTCTTTCCACTGTGATGGGAGCACCCAATTCTGATCTCAGTTGGAATTTAGAGACTTTCCCACAAACTTAATAGCACAGGACATGCTACAAAGGCAACAAGTCATCAGAGCCATGCTTTGTGCAAAGATGGGCTGCAAGTGACAGCCTGTAGTGAAAGTCTGATAAAGCTTTCTGAGCCCCCTGCCACGTGTGACAAAAGGAATCAGGCAATGTGCATCCGGGAGCTTGGGCACCTCAGTATCTTGGACATCTGCAGAAGTCCCTGTCCTGCGTCACCTGAAGCATTTCTCCTGGACCTGGGTCTGGTCTAGAGAAGGAGCAAAGGACAAGAAGTCAAGTAGTGAAAGGGGTATTCATATTGCCTCTGGTATGGGCATGTCTGAATGAACTCCTGGTTTGAGCTAAGACTTCCTTTTTTTTTCCCCCCTTCTTTTTTTTAAACCAGCATTAGGGAATTCCTCACCAGCTTGTTCTTGCAGTAGCCAGGCCAACAATGACAAGAATGTGGAAATCAACTAAGCAATTATATTCACAGTGGTGGTTAACAGCATCCCTTCATCTGAAACAAATCAGTTACAGTCCAGTGAAACCTGCTGTACCTACTGCTCGGACATAATAGAGCCCTTGTTGTGCATTTTCAGAGTGTGCCAGATCACTTAAACAGGGTCGATGAAAAGCAACAGGAGAGAAATTGGATGTTTTATTAACCAGAGATGCAGAGACCTGGATATTATCTTACTTAAACCCATTCCACACAGAGAAATCTGCCATTGTGTTTATAAAAGTATTTCTCCAGGTACTGCAAAATGTTGTAGGAATGAAGTCTGGGAGTCTAAGTTAGAATTAGCTGTGAACGAGAGTGATGAACAATGCCAAGGTAGGGAAAGTCAACTAACAGAATTGGTGGAAGTTACTCTGAGCTTGGTCACCTCTGAAAATCTGCTGTATTTTCTATACCACTGGTGTTTAACCTGGAAACCCCAGGATTCTGTGAGATGCTTGTAAGCATGTCTGTGAAGGATGATTAGGAACACAAGTGCACATCTGCTGAACGGCAAGCAGTGTATGGGCATTTCTGAAAGAACCATTTGTGTCTCACTGGAAGATTTTTAGTCACCTACCACTCAAACAAGAGCACAAAAATGCAATATGTTATGATAAAAAGAAGCTTGTAGCAGTCAGCCAAGATGTGCACATGGCAATTTGGAAGGTCTGCCCTAAGGTATGCTGCCATTAATGTGAGCTCTGACACGTATCTAGAACAGAATTTGATCCTTGGTGTTCCTTGACCTAAAGAACCAGCTCATTCTTTTGGAAGTGAAAGGCATTAACGGTCCCAAATTGTGCACCATAGAAACTCTGAGTTTATGGGGCTTTTGTTGTCTTTTAGTTGAAATGAAGGAGAGGATGCTTCTTCAGTGCTCTCATTGACTCAATGACTGTTAGTAGGTCTGGGAAGATTCTGCAGCTGGGTTTGGCAGTGTCCACCCAGCAGTCACATAGTTAATGCAGCTAACACCTGCTGTTGCTGAATTTGTTGTTTGAATTACTCTCTAGTCTGTGCAATTCTCTTGAAAGTGAAAACAAGCTAGTTGAGAGTGAATTGAACAACAGGGTCCTAAATGGGAGTGCAGTGTGAATTACAGCAGCAGTTTTTCATGGATTAATGGCCAAATTGTTGTCTCATTAAAGTCTGATGGCAAAATTCCCGCAGGCTACAATAGGGACAGGATTTGACCTAAGAAAAGATTCCATTTGAAGCATTTGAGTGTCTCCCAAAAGCCAATTATTAAATCAGAGGCGCCGTAATAACTACACTCAAATTTATTTCAGGACAAGGAAACACAGTTGGGAGGTCAGTAAATGCTCACCATGTCATTTCTATGGTGACTTCATTGCAGAACTCAGCACTGGCCTGTGTATGATGCTGACAATAAGGCCGAGATGAGAAAGAGCCTGAAAGAATCTCGTTGTAACCGATGAAAAGAAGTTGTTTCCATCAGCCACCTCATCAAGCAACTTGGCAAAGTGGAAGCAGAAAGGTCTCTTCTGGTGACTGACCTCCACTGCATTTCTCTGCTTTCAGTGCCATCAATAGGCACCACCTGGCTCTGCTCCAGGTTCTAAAGAAAGCTCCAAGTAATCAAACAGTGGCTGGCAAAGCCATGTTAATAGAATGTGTCTGTCTCCATGGTACAGCTTAATACCTGCACATCATTATTTCTTCTTCCTCTGAGCAACAACAACAAAATCAACAGAAAAAATATATTTGCATGGCGCTGTGTGAAAAATGTGTTATGTCTTTGCTTTTTTTTTCCTTTTACTTTGTTCATGAATTAAATAGGAGAAATCAGCTGATAGAGGCTTTCCCAAAATGCCATTTAGTCTTTAAGCACTTCTGCTAGGGGCACTAGCCTCCTCATTAATGATTCTGGACTCTCATTAACAAAATAATAAACGCCAAGCACATGCACATCCCCTCAATATGCTGGGATGTTTTGAGCTGTAGAAATTGCAGAGGAGGTCTCAAAATTAGAAGGTGAGGAACTTTATTATCCAACAAACTATAGATCTAGAAAACTCATGTAACCTAACCTATAGTGGAAGCAACTCACCAGGCACAGAATGGTGGTGCAGATAGCATGCAGTGGGAGTAAATGATCTAGAGAGAAATGCTGCTTTTCTGAGGTGAGATGGGCTTACCTGTAACAAAGAAATCTGATTTTGTGTTTTCTTTCTTTTCCAAAAAGTTCTTTCTCCTTGGCTGGCCATGCTTATGCATGAGTTTGTGTGGCAGTTTAGGCTGGGTGCCCCCTGCCACTGCCGCATGAGATACACCTCTGGTGTCCTGGGTGCCCACCCACAGGGGTGGACACAGGAAACGACGTATTTCTACCCATAAATCCTGCACCCTATAAGGCCATCTGCAAAGTCATTCTCTTCCTCTTTCTTCCCTCTCTGCTCCCACGGGAGATGTCCTCTCTTATCGGGTAATGCCGGGGGAGTATCCTCAAGGCCTCTTAGGCCTGTCTAGGCCTAATGCCAGGAGGAGAATGGAGGGGGGGGCAGTCTCAGACCTGGCCAGCCTGAGACTTGCCTAGCAGCAGGAGGGGGAAGAAAGAGCCCTGGGGGGTTTGGGTTTACCCTCAGGTGGGAAGAAGGGAAGGATTGGGAAGCTTTGGGAATTCTGTGAGGGGTTCTGTACGCTTTGGGATACTCTTTGTCACTATGCTTAGTAGTTTGTAGTTTTTTTTTTTGTAGCTTCACCAATTGCTTTTCCATTTAAACTTTCCATCACTCTCCAATCCGTTTGTGTGAGTCTCATTCTTTTGTCCCTTTCGGGGCAAGAGACGATCTGTCTGGCCCCAAACCAGCACAGTTTGTCTTCAAGCAAGTTCATGTTATCAGAAGGCAGCCCCAAAACTGTTTTCACTTAAGCAGACAGGTAGCTTATCTTGATCTGTTCATAGGTGCTCTTCTTTCTTCCTTTTCCAGATGTTTTTACTCTGATGTGATGTTAAGGCTATTTTGCTAAAATTAGAGCTCTCTTTGAAAGTTGTTTTTAACAGCTTTCTTTTTTTGTGTGTAGCCACTCCCTCTTAGGTTTATTTTATATTACTGAGAAAACCAAATGTATAAAATAAATAAAATACTAACAGCCACTAGAGAATCTGTATTTTCTTGTTACATTTCCAGTCAGAGTTGTGGAGACATCTAGACACTGCTGTCTTAAATCTCTGAAATGTGAACACATTGCTAATTACAGATCTATCCTATTAATATATCTTTGATAATCCAAATAGATATCCTTCTGCATCTACAAGTGCCTAAATACACTTTGTTTTCTTCAAGTAAATGAAAATTTCATTTTCATTTTGACTAAAAATATTTGATCAAAAGAAGCATGGCCAGCAGGTCAAGAGAGGTGATTCTGCCACTTTGGTAAAATCTCACCTGAAGTATTATGTCCAGCTCTGGACCTCTCCACCCAGGAAGGACATGGACTTGTTGGAGCAGGTCTCGAGGAGGGCCACAAAAATGAGCAGGGGACTGGAACACCTCTGCTGCGAGGACAGGCTGAGGGAGCTGGGCTTGTTCAGCCTGGAGAAGAGAAGACTCCGGGGAGACCTAATAGTGACCTTCCAGTATCTGAAAGAGGCCTACAAGAAGGCTGGAGAGGGACTGTTTATGAAAGCCTTCAGTGATAGGACAAGGGGCAATGGTTTGAAGTTAGAGACGAGCAGATTTAGATTTAGATCATGCTAGGAGGAAGTTCTTCACCATAAGGGTAGTGGAATACTGGAACAGGTTGCGCAGGGATGTGGTTGAGGCCTCATCCTTGGAGATATTTAAGGTCACTGAGCAACCTGATCTAATGAAGGATGTCCCTGTCACTTTAAGGGGGGGTGGATTAGATGACCTTTGGAGGTCCCTTCCAACTCAAACCATTCTGTCATTCTTGATTTCATTTTGGCAATAGAATGGAGAAGTAAAGCAAGTTCTCCTTTATCAATTATGAGTTGCTTTTCCAACTTTGTGGCTAGCCCCAATGGAAGAACTACTGTATGTGCTAGCTAAACTCAAATCTAAAGACATTAAGGTGGAACATGTCAAAGTAACAGAAATGAAAGGATTTATGTTTGGACGAGGCATTTGTCACATTTATTTGGCATTTGTTACATACAGTATCTGATACTGGGCTTTGAATACTGATTCTATATAAATTAAAAAGCATGAGTTTTCCTTCCAAGAAATGAAACATTTCTTTTGGTACAGAAGTTATATTTAAAAACATTAAGGCTATACTATCGTAAAGTCATAGGACATCTCAAATTGAAGCTGATCCATAAGGAACATCAAGTACAACTCCCTGCTACTCACAGGACATTGAAAATTTAATATGATTAAACGTTCATATGCTTTGCCGTCACTTCAGCTTTCATTTAAAGAGGGTTTTATTTTTTAATAATAATGGAATAATTGTTATTATTTACATTTACTGTTTTGTCTAGCAAACAGATCCCAAAGACTTATCCTGTCTAATCTGCTCTAGATTCAAAATGAGTTTTTCTGTGTAATTCACTGGAGCCAGAGTTTTACCACTGGAATCCAATCTGTCCTAAACTGGAAAGAAGGGCTAGGCTGAGCGCTAAGCCAAACCCTCCAGCTAAGGAACAAAGAAAGCTTCGTCTGCTTCGCTTTCCCTTTCAGTACATGCAGGTTATGATTTTGCATGGCCTGAATGCCAGCTTCAAAATTTCTACCCTAGCCTGCTGCTAAACAAAAGTCTGCATTAAGCTCAGAGCAAAACTGCAAGCCTTGAAGAGATGGCTTTCAGAGAGGCTTCTGAAATTTCCTTTCAAGTTGTCATATTTGCTCTTTCACTGTGCTTTGTGTTTTTGAAGGGGCTTCAGGAATAAAAGGTTGTTTTGAATTGTGAGAAGTATAGTTGGTGAAAGGAAAGACTTTTGGTCATTTCCAGCTCACACCTTAGATCTACCTGATCTTTGAAAGCTTCTTCCAGAGCTAGATATCCTTGACAGCATGTACCAGATTGTGCACAGATGGGCTGTGCTATCTGCCCTGTCTCAGAAGACCAGGCACTGTGGTAATTCAGAGATCAAGCTCCATATATGAATTCAAGCATTGTAACCAAGGGCTCAGTCAATTGGTTACACCCAAGGTCTAACTGTCTGGAAACCAGTGTATACATTTGAACATAAGGCTGATGGAGTCAACTACCAGGGAGCAGATAGCCACTCTGTGCCAACTGGAGTTATTTTGTGGTCTTCAAATCGATGTGCACCGAGTTGCCTAACAGCCTAGAGCAACAAATGCATAAGAACTGTCTGAAGGAGCCTCTATTTATCACTGACATTAGAATCATAGAATTACTGCAGTTGGAAAAGACCTCTAAGATCATGGAGTCCAACCATCAGCTTAATACCACCCTGGCCATTAAACCATGTCCCAAAGTACCATGTCCACGTGTTTCTTGAATATCTCCAGGGACAGTCACTCCACCACCTGCCTGGGTAATCTATTCCAATGCCTGAACAATCTAAACCTCCCCTGGCACAATTTCAGGATATTTCCTCTTGTCCTGATACAAGCCAGAAGAGACCAGCCCCTACCTCACTACAACCTCCTTTCAGGTAGTTGTAAAGAGCAGTGAGGTACCCCCTCAACCTCCTCCGGACTAAACCTTCCCAGTTCCTGCAGCTGTTTCTCGTAAGACATGTTCTCTAGACTCTTCCCAGCTTTGTTGCCCTTCTCTGGACACACTCCAGCAATTCAATGTCTTTCTTGTAGTGAGGGGCAGATTTGTACACAGAGCATTTGCATAAACCCAAGTTACTAATAACTGTGAAAATAACCAAATGCTAGTGTCAAGTTTTCTTGTGTGGTGAAGTAGCAGTAAGATTCATCCTGCAGCTTTGGCACTAATAGTATTTGTTTCTTTAGTTTCTGGCAGGCACACATCTAATGCCAACTAGAAAAAACAAAAGCCTTGCTTCAGGAAATCATCAGAGGAAATATGATGACAGTGTGTGACTACTGCAGCCCAAACACAATGTTCCCTGTCATTCTTGGAAGCTCCAAATGATACATCCTGGAAGTGACAACGTCCACGAGATAATCTGGCATTGTCAGCTCTGCCACCTCTTTGCATTTTCTGTGGAAGAAAATCAGGAGAGAGAGAGAGATGGGAGTGAATCAGCAAGCTACATCTGTGCTGTAATACAGCAGTACTAGCTGCTTTAGCAATGGAAATGTCAGTGCCTAAGTGACTTCCTCTGGAGCTTCACTTGGGCCCTGGAGGAAGAGAGTCAGCTCTTGGAGCAGTGCATGAGCCTGATGAAATATCTCACAGGCTCCCTCCTGACCATTGCATGGTATTAGAGAGCTGCACAATTTGGAACCCATTAACTACTCATTTTCCCTTTGCACATCTCATTCTACATTTTTTCAATCTCACTGTTTTGACAGAAAGGTCTAGGAATTTTTTCAAGCTAGTTTCTTTACCAGCTGGCTACACTCAACGTGGCTCTCAGTATGATAATTCTGTTGTCATTACAGCCTTTCAGAGCTCCAGGATATGATACTCTTGAATTTCTGAGTGTCAGACATGGTGCCATTGCCAGCTGTAAGAGACCTTACCCTGAGATGCTCCTCTTGCTGCCCTGATCAGGGCTTCCCAGGAGAAAACTTTTTGTCAAACAG
The DNA here is from genome assembly GCF_027791375.1 of Indicator indicator. Lineage (NCBI taxonomy): Eukaryota > Metazoa > Chordata > Aves > Piciformes > Indicatoridae > Indicator > Indicator indicator. The sequence continues at coordinate 8,217,538 of NC_072010.1, read as the reverse complement.
AGGAAATCAGTTGTTATCAGATGGCAAACCAATCTGTGCAGCTCAGTAAAGGAAAAGCCTTCTGCATCTCACTGACCTCTTGTACTGTGTTCTGGGTCCAGAGGGACTGGACTAGCACCCTCATATAGAGATTGGCACTTCTTCAGGTACAGATCACCGCCCTGTTGCTCTTAGACAAGTTTTCAGACAGGGATGCAGTATCACACAAATACTATAGAAACAATTACAGAAGTATGAAGGCACAAGCAAAACACCATGCAGTTCTTTTTAAATTGGTGTTATGTTCTTTCAGCTGACAAAATAAACTCTCCTTTTGCTTGCACAGGTATCACGACTGAGATACCATCTTTTAGAAATGCTGGCCCTTTGTCCAGAGCATGGTTTTTATTGAAGAGGCTGTTGATGCAGTTATATGTACATCCTTGAATCACTGGTAAATAACTACCTGGGCTGCTGTTCAGCTTCACAACTTCCTTCTGAGAGCATCCTTCAGTTCAGCAACATCAATAATGGATCAGTCAGTCAAAACTGCTGACCCCTTCTCCTGAGTTGGGAAAGGATGTTGGCAGCAAGGCTGAGAAACAGCCAGAAAGTAAATGATGCTGGTTAACGATTAACCTGGCAAAGTCAGCACTTCTACATATTGATGAAACAGAGGACTAAGCTTCTTTAAACACCTGACATATGGACACATGATCTAACAGTCATGCTTTTATCCTAAAGGGTAATAAAGCAGAGTGTGACTTTCTAGGTTTTGTTCAATACTAAACATAATAGTGACCCGACAACTTCAGGAGTGAGTGCTCCCTCGCTCAGATTTTATCAATATTGTGATAACATCTTATATCTGATTTTCAGCCCCAGGAGGAAGGCAATTGTGTCTGTTAAAGCATCATACACTGTGAAATGGCAAAATCATAGTGATGTCAAAGTGTAGCCTTGCTTTCCCCAGAATATAGACTCATGGAATGGTTTGGGTTGGAAGGGACCTTTAAAGATTATCTAGTCCAAAGCCCCAGGCATGGACTGGGGCATCTTCTAGTGTTTTACCAACCTCATCTTAAAAAATGTCTTCCTAAACCTATCCTCTTTCAACCTAAATCCATTACCCCTTGTGCTATTGCAATAGTCCATAATAAAAAATCTGTCCTTAAAAACTTCCAGGGATGGGCTTCCACCACATCCCTGGACAGCCTGTTACGGTGAAGAACTTCTTCCTAACATCTAATCTAAATCTACCCTCCTCTAGCTTGGATCCATTCCCCCTAGTCCTATCACTATGTGACACCCTAAAAGTCTTTCACCAGCTTTCTTGTAGGCCCCTTTCAGATACTGGGAGGCCTGAGTTCAAGGGTTCTGTTCCCAAAGATGTGCCCAGTGTCATCAGCTGGTTTTCAAGAAAACAAAATTCTGTTGTCCTATGCTGGACAGGCAGGTTGTAAATTAAAGTCACTTCAATCTTCCTAGTCTTTGCAAACTGACTGGCTCTGCCTCCTGTGCTCCCCACACTGCACCATGCTCTTTCAGCAAGGCAGATGTTACGAAGTTGAAGCCCAACTTTGAATGGCAGTTTTGAAGGTCTGATGCATGACCTGCTGTCTCCTAACAAAGAGAGGCTGCATGAGTGAAATCAAAGCTTTAGCTATTGCCTTCTCCAGATAACCCATATAGCAAATTATTTTGGAATAATGCTTGTGCATCCAAGGAGCCTAGGCTGTGTTTGCTGCCCTTTCTGTAGTCACGCTTCATGTCTGCGTCATTTAGCCAAATTGTTTCAGTTCCAGAAGAATAGATTTTGTGTTGGAGGAAGGAAGCTGCTGCTCTGGCCATGTACAATACTTCTCTAAGCTAGGAGAAGCTGGAGGTGGACAGGCAGCAGCCATGCCAAGAACAATATTATTTGCATTTTAAGTTATAGCCTCAAATGGAATCAAGAACAGAACCAGGTTTTTTTCTCAGCTCATTTGAAGGTTTGCCAAAGGGATTATTTACAGTTTCCTAGTAATAATGAACAGTTCAGCTGTCTTGACCAGCATGTGGTCATGCATGTTACAGGCTGACATAAACATTCTGTAACATCTTGCTGCAGTTCCTGTTCCACAGAAATGTTTGTCAAACAGATCAGAGAATCAAAAGGAGTTTAATCTTCAAATTTTATCTCAGAGTAACTGTGCTTCCCCACACACACACATTCTGAACTTGAATAACTTGTTTCATACTGCACTTGATTAAAAACAGTTGGAAGAGGAGGATGGGAGTTTTCATTTTTGAGCTTTTTTGGAAAAATCTCAGGAACTTTATTAGTTATTTGATTTATAATATAGTGCAAATATTTTTTTCTAGTGCAATGAGTGCTTTTTGAAACTGTAAGTTTCAAAGCTCAGTCTTGAGAAACTGATAAAAATCAAAGCACTTGTATGAAATTAGTGTCATTTTATCACCTGGAGTATTTGGACATAGTTTACTCATACCACATGGAAAAAATAGAGCTGACATTTTGAGGAGCAAAGTGGAAAATGAAAGGACTATATCACTGGAAGAATATTTAGAGGTCCTGGGGGGGAAGTTTGATAGAAAGGATGTATCATTTTGTATTTGTGTTATTGTACAAATTGCAGTCCAGATGCTCTGGTAGTGGGGCCAAGCACATTGAGTGCTGTGCATTCAACTGCATATAATTTAGAGACAGCTCGACTCAAGTTGACAATAGACCAAGATATCAGGGAGAGAGCACGAAAAGGTGATGAGAACTGTAGACACGAAAGGTCAGGTCACATGTATGTATGTGAGCACTTCATGATCTTCTTTCATCCTCTCTGCATTAAAAAGAAAGAAAAGGATTGCAGTAAAATATTTAGACAAGGAGGAGGAGGACAAGGGGCTGGGTCAGAAGGTAGTCACGGTAGGCTAGCTACTCTCCTGGTAGTGCCAACAGTAGTTTGGACAGTTGGATGACTGATATCAGCATTGAAGCAAAACATGTGCTTGGCCAAACTACAGCCCCTGAGGTCAGCGTGGAGACCATCTTGGGACTGGCTGGATGTTGAACTGGAAAAGGACTTGCATTTGTACTACAAATAAATAAATAAACGTGAGTGTGTGTGTCTGTGTGTTTGTCTCTTTGTCTCTGTGTGTGTGTGTGTGTGCATACACCGAGCTTTAGCTACCCGTCAGTGTTAAAAAGGGATTTAGTGAAATATGGTTGTAGAAATGCTGGAGTAAAGGGAGGGAAGCAAGATACTTAATGCCTTGAGACACAAAATAAGACCATGGCAGGGCTGAGCCTGTGGAAGGCTGAGAAGTGGGAAGAGAAATATTATTGTGGTGCAAAGCACAGATGAACTCTAACATGAGTGGCCAAATGAGGACAGCATGAAGATCTCTTCTTGCCTTCCAAAGGGAAGCTGGACACTCTACAGTGCTGCATGTCTCCCAGCTGGTGCATTGCAGTACTGATGGTACCACAATGGGTGACTGTCCTTTGGCCCCATGCACATCATGACAGCTACAGTTTTTCTGTTGAGCTTGAGAATAAACTGCATGGGTTGAAGTTCATCAATGACCTTGAGTTGCAGAAGTGGTGAGGAAAAAACAAAAGGGGCATGAATTACTGAAATGGGAAATAGAGGCTCACACAGGTTTCCTGTGTTCCCCTGCATCTTTAGTTGTCTTCAAGTGGTGGTTGTGTAATTGGAGAGCTTAGTCATGTTTTTTTCCAGTGTATCTGTTTTACTGAGATGACAGATTGCTTGTTTAGAGCCTTCTTCATTTCTCATATTCCTAATTATTAAAGGAAAACATTGACTTTCTCTAGAATATTTTATCTGAGGGGGTATCTGAATGTTTTGTAAGCATCCCAAGTGCAGGCATATGTTGCATGTCATAAAATAGCTATCAAAATCTCAGTTCAGAAGCCAAGCCTGCTTGTCCTGGATTAGATGGAAATGAGCAGAGAGCATCTGGCACTGCTCAAGAAACTTCTGCTTATGGTTTCTTTCTACAGAGCTTTGGTAGAAGAATCATGCATGGATGTATGAATAGCACAGTGGGAAAATCATCTCTGATGAAGTCAGGAACAAAACTACTCTTGATTTCATTCAGATTAAGCTTCCACCCAAGCAATCTTCTTGTATAGCAGCTAGTTCTATGGCTTAGGCAGAGCTTTTCAGTGGTGTTCAACCAAATACAGTCATCAGCAATCATCCATGAACTGTAGTCCAGCTCCAGCCGACATTTGGAGCAACCTCATTTGCTGAGTGGCAAATGAGACACAAGCAGTGGAGAGGTTCCCATACTCCAAACCCACAGCATGATGCAGTTTGCATGTGAGCAGTAAGTGCACAAGCCTCATTTTATGTGATGTGCCAGAACCTCAAAGGGAAATTTGTGCTTTCTACAGCAACTAGCCCAAATTATACGCAACCATGATTCATGTGACCAGCTGCCTGTACAGTGGGAGAAATTTCCAAACATTGTAAAACTGGCTTAAAAAAAATGTGTTCTCTTAATGTTTTGGGTTGTGTTTAAACCTTAAAATTGCCTTGTCCTTTCTTCTCAGACATATTTGCTTGTCCAAATCAAGGATGAATGCTGGTTTTCATAGACTTAGGAATGCAAGCATTGTAATTTATGCTGAATTCTTACTGTCTAAGGAAAACATCATATTTGGGAGAAACGTGTGTCTGCAGCATCACAGAAACAGACATTTTCTGACCAAAATACTGGGGTTTGTGCTTCGCAAACCTGCTGCAGCAAATGATTTGACTCTGTTCCTTCTCCCCAGTGGTGAAAGCATAGCATCCTCCCATCTGAGATGGATGGCAATGTAGCCTATGATCTTCTAAGTTCTATCCTGGACTAGTTCATTTCACTCTCTTAAAAGGTGTTACAGTGGTCAGTGTAAAACAGGTGTGGAATTACAGAGGGAGCCTGGGAATCACATAGAGAACACAACAGGGTGTCTTCATTTTTTGGGGAGTCAGGAGGGCCAGTCCAGTGGGATCTATGTGCCAAGATTAGATGGGATATTTTTCATAGGAGGTTGAGAATTGGGGGTTTACCTCAGGCATCATACTCGTGCTTGGCTGTAGCATAAAACCTAAAGTTTTCATTACTCCTTGCTCCACCAGGCCTCCCTTTTCTGACAAGTGTTTTACTACACATGAAGAGGCAACCAGTTAGTGCTTCATGTTTTAAGCTCATCCAGGCAGGAACAGTCATTTACTCTGCTTTATGCATGCTCCGTCTCTTTGGGACTCGGTGCTGCTCTGTCGTGTCAAGGTTTTCTGTAGCGTGGCAATCCTGTTCTCCATGCATAGTATTCACAGAATGGCTTAGTTTGGAAGCAACCTCAGAGATTATCTATTCCAACCTCCCTGCCATGGGCAGGGACACCTCACAACTAGACTCAACTGCTCAAGGCCTCATCCAGCCTGGCCTTGAACACCTCCACAGAGGAGGCATCCACAATCTCCCTGGGCGGTCTGTTCCAGAGTCCCACCATCTCATGCTGAAGTCTCATCATCTCATGCTGAAGAACTTCTTTCTGAGATCCAGTCTAAACCTACTCTCCCTCAGCTTAAAACCATTCCTTCTTGTCCTATCACTAGACACCTTTATGAAAAGCCCTCTCCTGCCCTCCTGCAGGATCCCTTCAGGTGCTGGAAGACAGCTATAAGGTCACCACCAGAGACTTCTCTAGGCTGAACAACCCCAGCACCCGCAGTTTATCCTCACAGCAGAGATGTTCCAACCCTTGGGTCATCGCCGTGGCCCTCCTCTATACTCACTCCAGCAGCTCTGTGTCCTTCTTACAATGGAGACATCAGAACTGGATGCAGCATTTGAGGTGTGGTCTCACAAGAGCAGAGTGAAGGGGAAGAATGACCTCTCTTAACCTGCTGGCCACACTGCTCTTGATGCAGCCTAGAATATGCTTTGCCTTCTGGGATCCATGCAGTGACTTTACTCTTCTCCTTTCCTGAAAGAACTCATGCTTTTATTTAGACTCTTCATAAATGTAAAGATATTTGTGAATGTAATCAAAATTAAAAGAATTGACAGCCTAATCTATTCCTCACTAAAACCAGAGAAATACTCCCATTATCTTGGCTAGAACTCATAAGGATCTTAATGCTGGTTTTGTGGAAAGAAGGAAACCATTGAACTTGGCCCAGAATTTCCATTTCTTAGAAAATTCAGCTGTATCTTGTCACCTCTACTTGGCATTGTCTATCCCCACCTTTCCTATCAATAGGGCAATGATACTATTTTTAACCATCTGCAAAGTTCATAGATCCTTCACAAAACCAGCCTGCCAAACCAGCTGTTCTCTGAGGAGATTTGTCAATCTCAATTTTAAAAACCTGTTTTTATCAATGCTCCAGAATCTTGTTTGCAGACACAACATGTATAATTTCTAGCATATGGATTTCTTTCTTCCCCTCCCCCCTTTTTTTTTTTTTTTTTTTTTGTTTTCCTGTAAAAGAAAAACTGCTGCTCTGGAGGCTGATAAACTGTGAGAAATAGTAATGACTTCTCTGCTAAATGTGGTATAGAGCTGTACCCCTGCAGCCTGAAATTACAAAACAGGGCTTGAGGAGCTTTGCACTGAAGTTCTTCCTGTGGATTAAGGAATAAAACCCTGAAGACATGTGGCTTATGACTTTTATTTATTACAATAAACCTCTATGTGGGAACAGCATGGACTTGCTTTTTCATGCCTGTGACTGTCAAATTTTTCATAGCATGTGCCCATCAGGGATGTCCTCATCAGGAAAGCCTTTACTTCTGTGAGATAAACTCTGCAGGATCAGGTTCCTGGTCAGTATGCGTTCTGACACAAGGAATTTGTGATATTCCAGTTCTACTCACTCTTTGTGTAAATCAAAAGTCACTGTTGTAACAAGGTAAAAATGAGAATAATAATGAAAATACATCCTTCTAATCCAGGGAAAAGAAGTTACTTGCACAAAACAAAACAGTTACTGGTAAAAACTCATAATAGGGACAACTTAATTTTTGTAATTGAATTAGTGGACCTCATTAAAGATGCTGCATGGTAGGGCCATGACATGGCCCAGTACAAACCCAGACAGGCCTTAAGATGTCTAGACAGGGTCCCTTTCTCCCCCCCCTTCCTGCAGAAAACAGGGCAATGCAGGAAAAAGAACAAAGGGGACAGGACTCCTGCCTGTCTGGTAAACAAGATATTTATCTGGGGTAAGAGCACATAAGCTGACCACTGCTCCCCCAGATACAAGGTCCTTCTGCCTTTTATGGTTACAGCCTGGCAGAAAGCCTTTCCATTGGGCAGCTACAGGTTAGCTTCAGTGCCCCATTGGACCAGCCGATCTCTGGCAATTTGTATATTTACAAGTGACTTGGTAGTCACACTTGCCTTGCCTTGCTCAAACCTTGCTTCAAGCCTTGCTTCAAACCTTGCTTCAAGCCTACTTGGACCTGTCTCATAGAAGCTGCCTCAAGTTGCCCTGCCCTGCCTCGAGTGCCTGGTCCAGAGCCTGGAATAAAGCCATGAGCTGTACACATGCAAGCCGGAGAAGCCACAAGCCTAGAAGCCAGATCCACCTAGCCTGCTTCCCCCTGCCACTAGAATCATGCTATGCCTCAGTTTACCCAGAAACCAAGCAAGCGCCTGTTGAGAAGAGCGTCGTTTACTGCCTGCCGTCCGCTGAAGCCAGATCAGCCTGGGACCATGTGGTAAACTCTCACACAACAGCAGCAGCATCCCCGTGTGGGTAAAACCAGCTGTGAGTAATAATTCATTGCCCTTTGGGTTTAAAGGTTCCTATCAAGCCTCCCCCCCGCTGTAATCAAGCACTCTCGGGGACTTTCTCTTTCCAAGTTGTTGCCTCCTAATTTGCATAGAATAGTTTGTATTTGCCCTAAGACTGCATATTCCCATTGTAAATACATATTCCAAGCGTACAATGATCCTATTCAACGAGTTTTGGCATATTTTATTAACAATGGGTTACTATTTTTATGAATACCCGTTTGCCGTATCATTTGTTATTGTTGTGAGGGTAATTAGTAAATAATTCCCCCCTCGACCACAACAGTTCCCCAGGAACTGAAACAAACATGAAGTTGAGTTGCTTAATTATTTTTGTCTTGGAGGGTATTTGTATTGTTCCCAGGCACTGTGGGAGAGGAAGGAACAATTATATGAAAGGATTAGAAATCCACAATTTTATCACTTTCCAACAAAGGGGATGGCCAAGAGTGTGGGATTTTCAGCTCCTGACTTTGAACCCAGAAAGAGGCATAGACACTGTGAGAAGAGTTTGTAAATCATAGTTAACAAAAGGTTTGCCCTGACATAACTGCTGAGAAAGTACAGTAGGGAATCTTCTTTCCAGGTTTTGGAGAAGACATGCCGAATGACTTCCCAGACCCCAGAGCATCAGAGATTTGGGTTTTTTCCAAGCTTAAGAGCACAAACACATGCAAATTCAAGAGGCAACAAGACATTTTAAATGAGAAATTGAAGGATTATCCCTCCAATGTGCCTCTTTCTGTCTTTTTATGCAAATAATCTTTTCAATACAGTTTTTCCAGGGTGGGATACAGTACAGGACAGGGCCTGTGACAGTCCATCAGAGAAGCAAGAGAAGCTTGAGTAGCTGAGAAGGAGCACTGCAAAGAGGATCTGATCTTTGCAGAAACTTTCACAGTGCATAAAATGATGTTGCTCTTTGCTCCCCAGCTCGCGCATGCAGTCTCAGTGGGAATTAGTTTAGCTTTTGGCACTGACTCCTTGTGGGAGGAACTTTGGCTTACAAAGTACATCCCAGCTGTAAAATTGGACAGGTGCAAATATCTATGGAAAGCACATTACAGGAAAAATCTGTACAGAATAAGATTGTTAAGTTTCCTGAGTATTAGGACTTTCCTAGCATGGCCCTTAACTTACCAATAAGGAAGGCGAAGCAGATTAGCTGTGCCTGTTCCTGCAGTGGTGATCCTTGCATGCCTGTATTTCCTCTGTGTTCCCTTTCAACACCCTGCTCTTATCAAACTGGGAAGTTCCCTGTTCCAGTGGCTGATTCCAAAGGGTTGAGAGTTGTTCACAGATCCTTGTTTACTCAGCTCAGAGACTGCCAGGCCAGCTTTCAGCTGTCGATTAGGGAGTAGGCAGGCTGGTAACCATGGCTTGGGTCCTAACAGCATGATGGGCAATGGCCTGGGACTGTACAAACTGCTTAAATCCCTTGGTCTGGCCATGCAAGCTGCCCCTCAGCTCTCCCTATGCTATGGCTGCTTGTTGCACTCTATGGCACAAGGGTGTGGAAAGATGCCGTAAACCAAGACTTTGCTCCAAAAAGGTGCTGAACAGCTGGAGCTGGTCTAAGCTGGTCTATATGTGTTCTGCACTAGGTAAGGCATAATTCAACCGTTGTTTGAGCCCCCACTGTCCTGATGACAGTTTCCTGATACCCAAGGAACTGCTACTTTGTGTCTTTGTTCCCAACAACAGACGTTTCATATATAATAAGTAAATTACAAAGCTAAAGCATGCTTGCATCCCTCCTGCTCGTATTCACCTTCAAGTAAACCACTCTCTTCTCACTGCTGGAGAGTGCAGGCAATAATAAAACCAACAGTCAACTGTGAATTGTTTTCACCCTTCAGTTTCTGAAACAAGAAACTTTTATGGGCTTGAGCAGTAAAGAGGAAGTTGCCACATAACAGACTTAGTGCTGTCAACAAGAAGAAAATAAGCATTTGAGGTTCTTTGCAGAAAGCTGTTTTTTTTCAGCACAAAACCCTCACTTAGCTCCTGCATAGTGTGAAGCCTTGTGGGCAGCTGATATTTTTGCCTTTGTTTTTGGGTAGTGACATAGCATCTGCCCTCTCCATGCCAACCCATTTCCCACACATTTAAAAATGAATTGGAGCACCTGGCTCTATCTCTGCAGGGCTGTAGCTCACCATCTAATCATTAGACCTTTCAAGACCAGAAAAAGAGTGGTACAATATGGCTTTCAGGCAGTTTAAAAAAAAAAAAAAATCCAACCCTAAAAGCTTTAATCTTAAACAGCAATACCTCAGTGAATTCCAGCTTTTGATCTGGGGCAGAATGTGTTTCCAAATTCATTTCACGCTGTGCTGTTTCAGTGAATATAACCACTTCACCCCGGGCTCCTACTTCTAGACCTTCTGAGAAACTTTAGAAAGCAGCCTTCAAAGTCAGGGCAGGCAATTTCTGCTCGTCTCCCAACCCTGCCACGGAGCCACTGTGTGATGGACCAGCTCTGTACTTAAAAAGCGTTACGGAGATTTAACTGGTTGTAAAGACAGCAACTTCCTCATCACGTGTGGTTGCAACTGCTCCAGTATGAAGATGCTTTACTGGTAGAGCTCATAGAAATGCAGTAAATGCAAAAGTGCAGTGAGATAAACGTGCCATGTGTTGGTATGGCCACGCTTACCCTTGGACTGTTAACAGCACAACTGTGCTTGTGTTTGAACAGTTTGATCAGCTCTCTCAATCCAAAAAACATGCATTCATGCACGCTGATCTCCAAACATCTTAAAATTCGAGTTCAGAGTCTTGCATTTCCTGTGTCTTGAAATAGTGAGCTGGCACTGGAGACTGGACCCCTGACACTATGCAGACCTGAAAAATAGCCAGAAATTAAGCACTGAGCAGATCAGTGCCCAAGGCATACACTAATGTCCCTCCCAGCCCAAATTACACAAACTGCTCCACAACTGCATGTTTTTTTTCCACCCTATTCAATCTTATTATTACATTAATTCCTAATACCGCTTTGAGGTTTCCTACCACACTGCTAAACACTTTTCAGCCTGGTGAGTTCCCCCTCAAAAAGGAAAAAGGGGGGGACTGAAAGTCAAGTGCCCAGATACAAGTACTTCATCTTCCCAGCACCTGCAATTCCATCACAGTTCTCCCACTGTCTCTGGATAAAGGGAAGCTGGGTGCTCCTGGCCATACTGGGCTGTTGGAGTTGTCATTCAGGCAGAGCCCAACTCACTGGAAGATAAAGAAGGAATTACTAGTGGCCATGCAGACTGCTGTTTATGTTCATTTGGAATAGAAATTATCTGAAATACAGATTTTTTTTTTTTTCACTTGTATGTGTGATAACTTGATGAAATATTTAAACTTTTCTCTGTGTTTGGAAAATAACTGAAAGGCTATTGAAAAAAAATACCACAAGAAGCTTGTTAGTGGTTGGAGGCAGCATTACATAGCATACTGTGTTTCTGCCACTGGTTAGTTCTTCTGCTGGGCTTTATTTCTGTTCCAGGGGATGAGCAGGGGTCAGGTCTGTGACCCTGATCAACCAACCTGCTCTGCTAGACAAGCAAGCAGAGCATTTAGTGCCAAGTATTTCTGTCTCCTGTTACCTATCCTCCATGTTCAAAGGTCAGAGGAAATAAATTGTTTAAAATTTTATCTTCTTTTTTCCATTCATTGCAGGTAAACTTTGAGATTCACAGTAGCTGCATTTTCCATGCTATGATACAATATTGTCACTGTAAAGCCAAATACTGATCTAGAGCTTTTGATCAGAATTTATCTCAGTCTAATATTCCTGAAGTCTCCAGTCTAGAATACAGATGGTTTTCTATTGTGAATGTGTTGGTTTTCTTTTAAATTCAGAAATGATGACTCATAAAAACTCGAACTTTGTCTTTTGGCAGTGTACCAGTTCTGCTATGAAATTCATTTAGGAGAAGGTTTCTCAAGTCTAAAATTGGGGTCAGAAATGTCAGGCACTTCAGCAGAACCAGTCACGTATTGGGTACAGCTTTCAACAATGACTTCAGAGACCTTAGTGCTGTTTCTGGTTTATCAGCAGAATCTTAACCTCCTACCTACCTTCTGGGCAACTGCTGACTCCTAACTTGCTGGTTGGAAGAGGAATTCTTTCTCTCTGCCATGTTCTCACATCAAAGATTATGAAAATACTTGGCTCTATCCTGATACAGAGCTGAAAAAAACTATGAAAATGGTTTTCTTCTTTGATGTCCTGGAGGCTCAATGTCTTTTCTGGAATATATGAAAACTTTCTTTAAAAAAAGGTTGCAATAGTGCACAATTTACTAATCAAACAAGGTTTACACTATGTATAATCTGACAAACAGGAGAATCACTTTCAGTCCTTTCCTCTATCCTGTCACAGGTTACTTTGCATTGCTGATAGTTTGACAACCTTTTTCACCAGCATCTGCAGCAGTTACAACTGCATGACTGCTACAGCTGCATGTCATCAATGTCTGTGCCCAGGTTTGCCAGTCTCTGTAAAGCTATCTGTGGTGTGTCATCAGCCAGGGGAGCTGCTCTCAGCTCAAATGACCTGGTGGTTATTTTTAATCCAGGTACTTCCTCTCACTCATTAACCATATGACTGTGCACATGCTTGTGCTGGCACAGCCGCTGGGATGGCACGGGGATGGGAACAAGCAACAGGAGGTAAGGGAAGGTTGCCAAAACCAAGTTCATCAAGATCTGTCCTCGTTTTTTCTTGTGCAATAATAATAATAGTTATTTACTGTAGAGAAATACTAAATCCATGGAAGAAAACAGCAGTTTAGCAACTATGTAGTCATAAAGCTGCTCATTAAGATATTTTCAATCATTTGTCTGTGTGCTTGAGTAAACATAGTCCAATAATTACTGATTTTTAATATTTTACTGTCAGCTATTCATGAAGATGTGAATCAGTTGGTTCATTATGGGTGAAGTTTTCATTAGGATTTAAGCTCCCTAGATGCTTCTGAAAATGTTTCATTCTTTCTTGCTGTCTCATCTGTTATCAGCATAGAGAAATACCGTTAATTGAAGACTGAGACCTTGTATAATCATCTTCCCAGACTGCAGAATGCATTGCCTTTGCTGTTCATCTACCTCACTCCAGTACAAGGCACTGCTGGCTGTCTGAAGCATCAGCCCTCTGCACGCACAGGAGCAAAATGTGCTCAGGCTCAAGGATGCTCAAGGATGAAGCTGTCCCATAAGAGCAGGGTTATCCCATGTAACCTAGCATTCCATCTTCAGCTCTGGGCCAGCATCAGCTTCTTCATCAGACATGTGGCACTCTGTTTGCTCCTTGAATAAAAACAAAGGGTTAGAACCAAGAAGGCATTGTGTGTGTCAAGTCTGTCTCCTGTGCTTCTAGTATGCTATTAATATGCATTGTGTCTGGTGGAAAACCAGAAGGTAACTGAAGTTGACAAGCTGGGTATACTGTGATGAGTTGATGAATATTCAAATTGAGATCTTTGCTAACAGGAGGTTAGCAAATATGACACCCACCTGCCAGACGGGCTGGAAGGAGAATCCAGGAAACTAGAGGCCTGTAAGCCTGACCTTGGTGACAGGAAAGGTCATGGAGCAGATCATCATGAGGGTCATCACATGGCACATAGAGGACAACCAGCTGATCAGGCCTAGCCTGCATGAGTTTGTGAAAGGTGAATCCTGTTTGACTAACCTGATTTTCTATGGCAAGCTGACCATCTTAGTAGATGAGGCTGTGGATGTTGTTTACCTGGAGTTTACTACATTTGGTGCTGTTTCCCACAGCATTCTCCTGAAGAAACTGGCTGCTCGTGGCTTGGCCAGATATACTCTTCACTGGGTAGAAAATGTCTGGATTTGTAGTAAATGGAGTTAAATCCAATTGATGGTCAGTCACAAGTGGTGTTCCCCAGGGTTCAGTGCTGGGGCCAGTCCTGTTTAATGTCTTTGTCAGTGATTTGGACCAGGGCATCAAGGGCACCATCAGTGGTTTTGCAGAAGACTCCGAGGTGGGCAGGAGCATTGATCTGCTTGAGGGTAGGGAAGCTTTGCAGAGGGATCTGGACAGGCTGGATCAATGGGCCAAAGCCAATGATATGAAGTTCAACATGGCCAAGTGCTGAATTCTGTACTTGGTTCATAATAACCCCACGCAATGCTGCAGCCTCATGGCAGAGTGGCTGGAAAGCTGCCTGGCAGAAAAGGACCTGGTGGTGGTGTTCAGTAGTCAGCAATGTGCCCCGATGGCCAAGAAGGCCAACAGCATCCCATTGTACTAGAACTAGTGTGGCCAGCAGGACTAGGGGAGTGATTGCCCCTGTGTACTTGGTACTGGTGAGGCCACATCTCAAACACTGTTTGGCCCACTCACTACAAGACAGATGTTAAGCTGCTGGGGTGTGTCCAAAGAAGGGTAGCAAAGTCGAAAGGTCTAGAGCACAAGTCTTCTGAGGGAGCAGCTGAGGGAACTGGGATTGTTCAGTCTAGAATAAAGGAGGCTGAGAGGAAAAGTTACTATTCTTGCTGTAGCAAGGTGGGTGTCAATCTGTTCTTCCAAGTAACAAGCAATAGGACAAGAGGAAATGGCCTCAAGATGAGCCAGGGGAGGTTTATATTGTATATTGGGAAAACTTTCTTCACTGAAAGAGTTGTCAAGCCTTGGAATAGTCTTTCCAGGGAAGTAGCTGTGTCACCAGCCCTGGACGTATGTAAAAGGCTTGTGGATGTGGCACTTAGAGACATGGTTTAGTGGTGGATTAAACTATATGTTAGTTTAGCATTGGGACTCATTGATGTTAAGGGTCTTTTCCAGCCTAAATGATTCTATGATTCTAAACTTGTAACATCATTTCTAAAGGACTGTGAGACCTGGGCTTTCAGGAAGGCCATTGGAACTAGTAAGCAAGAGCTAATTATGTAACACAAGAGGAGTGTAAAGTGGAAGAATACATAAGAATGTATGCACTATAAGAGACCAACCAAATTTAAAGTAAAAAAGCCCTGTGGGTGCTGGGACTGCTGATCCAGGAGCTGTACAGCCTGGATGATCCAGCCCCCACAGTCCCTGCAGGGTAGCAGTGCCTCAAGGGCCTCAGGGACTGCATGCTGTTGTTTGCTTTCCTCTTTTAGAATATGCCTTCCTCTTTTCCTCCCAGGGAATGGCTTTTACACTTCAAGAGAGGCTGCAGCTGGGAATTCATGGCCTTCTTCCTCCTTGCTTCTTAAGCCAAGATGTTCAAGTCCTCCGTGTGATGAAAACCTATGAGAACAAATCGAATGATCTAGACAAGTATGTCAAAGCCAACTTATTTCCTCCTCCTTCCCTGTTTTCAGTTTTCAGTCCTTTAAAGCCCCCAGGAAGACTGAAGGATGCTGCTTCAAGTCACACAGGTCTCCCTCAGAGTCACTTTTTTCCAGCTGTCCATGCTCTCCAGCACCAGGAGCATTCATCATAGCCTGTCCACCTTCCCCTTGTTAAATGCTATCCTAGAATAGCAGTGGTACTACCTTTTCCTACCACCACATTGCTGGGGAGCCCTAGCAGTTCACTGTACTTTGGGTGCAAATGCACAATGAAAGTGCAGTCTCTGCCCCAGAGCACTGGATTACTGCCCATACCTGTCTGTATGAGCATCAATACATTCAATAAAGTACTGGATGGAAGAACAGAAAGAACCTGCCAACTGGTAGGAAATTAATTTTAAAAATGTGCTGGGTTACACCCATCCTTGATGGGGGCTGAAAAAAGAACCCAGCCCCCCAGGTGGACAAAAGAAACGTGATACAAGTGGGCAGAGAGAGACTTGGTTTTCTCCCTCCCAGGAGCAGGGGTCCCCTGGGTCAAAGGTGGTCTATTCTATTCCCCCTTCCTGTCCAGCAAGCCTATAAGAAGGGCAGACATGTTTTACTTCTCCCTTTCTCCCTGCTCTGCCTGCTAGAGAGGTCATCTACTGCTCCTGCCTCCTGCATTTGACCACGTGGTGGGGGCCTACTTTCCAAGCTGCATCCATGCTTTCTAAAGAACTGAATCCACTTGCATCCAGGGAATACAAGGCCATCTGGGCTTGGTTTTATATATTTTCCTATTTATCCTTATCCCTTACTTTTGTAAACCCTCCCTGTTGTTGCTATATATATATATATATATATTGTTTAAAAAATTACCTCTTTTACTTTCAAATCAATTCCAGACCACTTCTTTCATGAATTTACCTCTCCTTTCCCCTACCTGATTTTATTTTACCTTATCAGGAAAGGGAGTGGGGAGGGATCTCAATCTCTTACCATTTGGATTTTTAGACTCTGGTTAAAGCTCAAACCAGCACAAAAAAAAAATCAGATCAAATGATGTGTATTGACCAATCTTTGTGTTCCTGAGCTTCCATTGCATCCAGTCCTGTTCATCTTGTGACGGATGGTGGGATTTGCATCTCCACCTGTTTCAGCTGCCATTGATCTGGGGACTGAGGCAGCAGGGCTCTTCTGCAGAGCAATTTCCTTGACTTTTCTGTGTTACAAATGCCTGTGTCAGTCTTGCAGATGATATGTTGTTGGCAGTGTGAGATGCCTTTTTGAAGCCCCACTGCAAGACTGGGTGCTGATCACAAAGGTAGTTTGTCATTATGGTCATAGAAGTTTCTCAGACAAAAAACTTTTGCAATTTCTCTTTACTTTTCTGAGTTTTTCATTTTTCTGGCTTCAATTTGACAAATCCAATCTTAGCCAATGAAGCCTTTTCAAGAAAGAGAAATGTAACATATTCTAAGTCACCAAGTGGTAATATGCATCCAGTGATGCATGAGTAAGTCTGGGCAACACTAAGAAATGTTAAATCAACAAAACTGATTTCGTATTTTTATTTTCTAAATTAATAACTTTGTCATTTTTTTTTTCCCAACAATGGAATTCAGCTGTCCTCCCGGTTGTAGTGATTAAGTAACTGAGAGTGCACAATAATGGAGGGAGAGGTTTTGTGGAAATATTTTAGGAAAAGTTGTGCTTTGAAATGTGAAATCTGTATGTATGCATATTTCATCTTCTTGACTGCATAATAAATTTTAATAGTAAAGTTGATCTCCTGCTCTGTCCCAGATAGTCCTGAAGTTTACTTTTGAACATTTGTTTTTAATGCAAATTGTGAAATTCTGAGGTTAGGCGTGGGTGTGACTTCCAGCTCAGCTGAATCTTTGTGACCTGTTGGTGAGGATGGTGGAGCTGGCCAGGGCCTCTGAGAAATTTTGCTCTAAGTACTTGATGCTGGTATAGCACTGCATAGTGTCAGGGCTTGGGAAAACTGAGTACACACAGAGTGAGCCAACTACTGCATTTTATGAACCGACCATAAATACTGATACATTTCTCTTTCATGTTTAAGGTATATTGTCCTTATGACATTGCAAGACAGGAATGAGAAGCTTTTTTACCGAGTGCTGACTTCCGACATTGAAAGATTCATGCCCATTGTCTACACCCCAACAGTTGGCCTGGCTTGTCAGCAGTATGGTTTGGCTTTCAGGAGACCACGGTGAGTGAAGAGACTCCTCTTGACCCTTTATTTAATTTCATGTGAATGCTTCTTTTGTATCAACAGTCCATCTTTGTGTGGCCCAAAACATCTAAAACTGAATCTCTCATCAAAAGATGGACCAGCAAGCAGTTTTGTGTGTGTACATTTGATGATGAGCTGGGGAGTCGAGAACAGCTCTGCCTCCTTCCTATAAACAGTGAACAGAGTGGTTTTGTTCTCAAACAGTACTGTACAGTCTGTGCAGCCTAGCTCCAAACAGCTCTCTGAACTTACGGCTGCACCCCTCCCCATCTGTTGTCTCAGGAGCTCTGAGTGCCTTCTGCAGTGCTGGCATTTGAGTAATTGCTGGATTTTAGATACGTTGTGCTGATTTGGAACTTTTGTATGCACTGCCCCCACAAGAATCATTTTCATAAAAGATGATGCTCTTCATCGGTGCCTTCCTCACTGCTCAGAACAGTTACCATCTAAATTCATGCAACATTAAACACTCTGTACCGTGGCAGAAGGCCCTGTCCTACATAACTCTTTTTAATGATTAATGTTTAAGTAAAGCCCTCATTAGCATTCTGAAATAAATTTTAGTCCTAGCCTGAAAATTCAATGGTAAGGTTCAGTTTTCTTTGCAAGCTTTTTATTTTTCTGTCCTCGAAATGTACCAGTAGGCAGATAAAAAATTTAACTTTTGCTACAGAAAGATGCAAAGGAAAGGAGAGGAATAATATCATTTTAAAAGCATTGCACCAGCATGAGGTGTAACTGCAGTTTCAGCTGAGAGTGGTATGGTAGGTAAGAAAACTGAGGGAAGTTTTACTAGCTGGCTCAAGGTCACAGGAGGACCATAAGGCAGACCTTGAAGATCTAGGAGCTGTGTAAACTAATAACGAGGAATATATTATGGATAAGATTACCTTGGCAAAAGCAATTGCATCCTACTTGTCATCAACATTTCTAATAAGGACACTATTCCTTCACATGAGCTGCTCCTCAGGATTGCTTTTTTTGGCTAATTTCTATTCTGAGTAATTGTGTTCTATTTCCTGATACCCAGCTTCTAAATCTGCTGTACTGTGGTGAAGCCATTCATCTAGTGAAGTCTTGATTATATCTGCAGATTCACAGATTGCATTGGGTTGGAATAGACCCTCAAATGTCGTCTTGTCCAACGCTCCTCAAGTGGCCTGGGCCACATTAAGTCTGATCTTGAATGTCTCCAGGGATGGGGCCTCAACCACATCCCTGGGCAACCTGTTCCAGTATTTCACTACTCTCATTGTAAAGAACTTCCTCCTTATGTCCAACCTAAATCTACCCTGCTCCAGTTTCAAACCATTTCCCCCTATCCTATCGCTACAAGCCCTTCTAAACTGTGCTTCCCCCACCTTCCTGTAGGTCCCCTTCAGATATTGAAATGTAGCTATAAGGTCTCCCCAGAGCCTTCTCTTCTGCAGGTGGAACAGCCCCATTTCTTTCAGCCTGTCTTCATAGGAGAGGTACTTCAGCTCTCTCATCATCTTTGTGGCCCTCCTCTGGACCGGTTCCAGCAGGTTCGTATCTCTCTCGTGTTGGTGGCTCCATAGCTGGACATAGTACTCCAGAAGAAGTCTCACCAGAGCAGAGTAGAGTGGTAGAATCTCTCCTGATCTGCTGGTCACACTTCTGTTGATGCAGCCCAGGATGCGATTGGCCTTCTGGGCTGCAAATGCCCACTGTTAGCTAGTATCCATCTTATCATCCACCAGTACTCCCAGGTGATTTGCTGCAGGACTGCTCTCAATTTCATCATCCTCCTGCCTGTATTGATGTTGAGGATTGCCCTGACCAAGGTGCAGGACCTCACACTTTGCCTTATCCCCTCATCCTCATTGTGTGTGAGGAAGCCAAAGAAGGAATTGCTCTTTGTACAGGAGAAGGACACTTAATTCTTCTGGGTAAGAGTAAAGGCAGAGATAAGAGAACCCAGACTGTCTCCAGGTGTTCAGCTGTGAGCACTGTCAAGCAGGAAATAGCACACTGCTGGTTCTCAGCTACTCAAAATTAACAGCTGCAATTCCTGAACGTTCAGCCACTATGTCTTTGCCTTCAGTCTGCCTTTACTGTGCAAGAAGTTAAAACAATATTTGGGAGCTGTGCTTCTTTTCTTTTCCATCCCTAATGTTATCCTCAGGAAAGAAGGATTCACTTTCCATGTACTAGACTCTTTCTGCAGTTGTTGATGTTGGAGAATTCCACTTCCTGTAACTCACGTCTCTCTCATGTTATAAACCCCTCAGCATTTCACCAATGTGGTAAGGACATCTGTTCTCGTGGTCCGACAGTTTTACTGCTGAACTTGGGTTTGGAGCTGTTCTGGATTCCAGCCGATGGCTTCTGCAGGAAAGGGCAAACTATCATGACCTTAGTACCCTGAATTTCCAGTGGCAGGGATTTTGTTTCTCTGAAGACGTAGAGTGAATTTCAGCCTAGCTTTAGATTTGGTTTCAATCTTTTTTTTTTTTTTTTTTTTGGCAAAAGGGTGTTTTTGTTGCAAAAAGGGAAGAGCTATTATACCATTTAAAGTGATGAGAAGCATTCATATGTGCTTTTTTTGTAAATCTGCCTCTTATTGTCTTGCAGTGTATATTTTGTCTCTTGGATCGTATTATGTATATCAGGAGCTGGCCTGCAAGACACTTAGTTCAAGGTAGTATACCAGCACTTCCTGTTAAAATCATTGGGACCTGCAGATTTGGGGAGCTCAGGAATTAGGATTTAAGTTTGAATTTCTACCTCTTCCTGTGTTTGTTAGCCTAAGCTGCACTGACGTTCTGAAAAGCTGATTCTTCTAATTGTATTTGTACTGGAAGGTTTTTAAAACAAAGTAACATCCATGTAAATGTATTTTACTGATGTTTTAGGATGAACATAGCACCTAGAACTGGAGAGGACAAGCCATTCAGTTTTGCTGGATAGGAAACCTTGTCATATAATCCTGTTCAATAATAGATTATGTTTTATTTTAAATCTACAGTAAAGCTGCCCTATGTATTCCATTCCAGAACTTAACTCTCATATAAGTAGTAAGTGTTTTCCCCTATATAACCTAAATGTTCTTTGCCAATGTCATCCTCTCTACAGTAGCTTTTGCACAGTAGCAGACTGGGATCACATTCAGCCTGATGGTTTCCTTGCCTGTGGTCTGTGCTGTTCCATCCAGTTTGCCCCAGTCTTGAGTCCCCTGTTTGACTACATCTCTTCTGAAAAGCACCATGGAATAGTGAGCACTGCTTTGCCACAGTGGACTGGCAGTGTCGAGGAGACTGGAGCAGTTAGTTGTAAACTTTTGCTAACATGTCCTAGCCTGCCCTCACTTTTTTTTGGCATTATCTGAGTGGTCTTGTCACTGTAATTCATTTTGTCTTCTCCCTGTGAATCTTTGACACAATTATCCACCAAATATGTGCCACTCCATAATTGTGCTCAGTATTTCTCCTCACTACATGTCCTGCTGTGAACTCTGTCCTGCTGGTTTTGGGTCATCTCTCCACTGAATCAAATTCTTTCTAAATTTGTCCTTCAGAGTGCCATGACTCCCAGCCCAACTCTTTGGGCAGCAGGGAGCTGATCTGAATGTTTGCTGCAGCAATTACCTTTTAATCCAAATCATCATATTTAACGCAGTTGAGCAGGCAGGAGAGATAAGATATCTCAGTTTTTAAATACCATATGGTGATCCAGCATGGATGGACATGCACATATAGCACAGCTTATGGTGAGAAGGGAGGTCTATAGAATATTATGCAGTCTTTCTGTGGCCACAGTAGCAGCAATTAGTGACCTATGGACACAATAAACTTCTTCCCTGTATTGAGGTCTTCCTCAGCCCTATTAGTGCTTGTCTTTATATTTGAAGGTTGACCCTGGAAAGATTAAAGCACAAGTAATTTGCTTACAAAGCAACTCTTGTACAAGAGCATCTGAAAATAGTCCTATGAGGTCCAACGGGGTTTTTCTCATCAGAATACATTTGTCAGTGTTCACATGGCTGCAGATTTTTTTTGCCAGATACTGCTGTCATAATTGCAGGGCTCAATACCTCTTTTCACAGAATCACAGAAACATTCATGTTGGAAGAGACCTTAGGATCACCAATAACGCTGCTCTACAAGGTTCACCCGTAACCCATATCCCCAAGCACCCCATCCAAACAACCTTTAAATACATCCAGGGTTGGTGACTCAACCACCTCCCTGGGCAGCACATTCCAATGCCTGACCACTCTTTCCGTGAAAAAAAATTTCCTAATGTCCAGTCTAAACCTACCCAGTCACAGCTGGCTTACTCCTGATTCTTACCCATAAGGACTCAACCCTATTATCACCTTCATTAATTTGCATTGTTTCATATGTCTCCCTTACATAGAGGGCGACTCCACCATCTCTTCTTCCCTGCCTATCCCTTCTGAAAAGTTGGTACCTGTCAGTTGCAGCACTCCAGTTGTGGGAGTCATCCCACCCAGGCTTCCGTGATGGCTGCTGTCTTACATGTTCTCTTTTACTTTTCCTGGTCTCTATATACAAAGTCTTAAGGGTGGACCTTTTAGCTGCACTTTTCCTGGGCTGGTGTCTGAAGGTTGGGACTCCTTCCAGGTCCAGGTCTCCAGTATGCTCTCTGCTAGCTTTTTGCTTTTTTGACAGCACAGGACTGCAATGCTATTTAAAAGGTATTTTTTAAGCTAGAGTATTTCTTTTCATTGTGCCCATATCTTTGGAAAGATATCTTATACTTTTTCACAAGGAGAAAACACGGAGGAAACTTATCTCGGGGCATGGAATGAGGGTTTTATTTCTTCTGTGATAATAAGGGATAGTTTATTACAGTGACATAAGACCACAATCTCTTTAGACACTGGGTAATTCATGAGCATACTCATATTTGAAAGTACAAAGTCATCAGCTGCTCCTCAGTAGCTTTTGCCATCCCCAGAGAGCAGGACTGGAACAGGTTGGAGCATCACTTTTGGAGGAAAGCAGCAGGGACAGAAAAAAAAATTGCATAAGTTCACCCTTCTGGAGGTGTAAATATCCTTGACAACTGATTGCAGAGCAGTGCAAAACGTTTGGGTGAAGCTGAACCTGGAGAATGAAAGCTAACAGGATGCAGATGGTGTGAAAATTAAGTCTGACAGAATAATGATCTGTGTCTCTGATGAAAAATGAGCAAGTGAAACATCAGTCAAGCTACAGAATTGTCAACAGATCTGGCTCTGCTGAGGTGCTTTTAATGATGTTGCACAGTCTGAGCAGCAGAAGAGAAAGTTACCTGGCATTTCTAAAGACTTTAAACACAACTAAATGGAAATTAAGGCAAAGGTGAAGTACTGTAGATGTGTCTCTAACCACAGAATTGTCAGCACTTCCACTTCTTTAAAACAGTGGAGACCAAAAGTGAGTGGGAAGACTGGATTTTTTATTGATGTCCTGAAAATTGTGCTTTGAAATCCCTTTAGGCAATCTGTACTTCCTGTGAAAACATTGGTTGTCATAACTTCTCTTGTTGCCACCAGCCTGGTTCAACCTTCTTCCAGAAGCAGCTGAAGTCAGTGTAAGAGGAGATTAATGTGTTTAATGATTTGCATTCAGATAACATCAGCACAGGCAGACTGGTCTTGTAATACACTGAAGGGAAGGAAACTGTGGAAAGTACATGAAGATAGTGTAGAGTCAGGAAGCCGAAGCCCTGAAGATGCTGGCAGGATATATAGGTGGGAAACAGCCCTTGGATGCATTTCTGTGTGATCTGGTATAGGTGATCCTTTCTGGCAGGCGGGTTGGACCAGATGATCTTTCAAGGTGCCTTCCAACCCCTACCATTCTGTGATTGTGTGATTCTGTATGGGACCAGGTTATGGAATGAGGAGGAGAAGGCTGAAGACTGGAGTAGGTGAAGAGAAACCAACAAGCACAGAGGTAGCCCAAGGCTGCTGAGAACAGCTCAGCTTGCTGGAAACAGCTCAGCCTGCTGGAAACCTCTGCTGAGAGGTGGCAAAGTAGTTCAGGGCTTCCCACGGCTCTTGCTGAGTTGACTCCACTCTTTCCAGGTAAGTCTCTTCAGCATGCAGTACCCCCACCCTTGTCCCTTCTCAGTTTCCCCTTCAGTTAAGTGGTTCTCAAAAGGGGTTGAAGCACACAGATTGACTTCTGGGTGTACAGGAAGAAGAGCTGAGATACCAGCCATGATCTTAGGTACCATGGAGACTGGGATAGTAGGATGGACACTTGGTGTGTACTACAGTTACACAGTGGGAGTGAAAAGGGACTTACATACTTTTTTCATTAGAAAAACAATCAGTGCTGCTCCTTCCATATCTCTCGTCTTCTCTCTTCCTCTTCCTTACCTTTCCTGCACAAAATAGGCATGGGTCTAACAGCCAAGAGCAACTTCCATGGACATGAAGTTAACAGCAGTGTCTCGTATTAATTTATGAAGGTCAGGTTTTCCTTTGCTGTCAGAGATGATTTATATTTAAATCTGTTGAAATACCCTGATTTACCAGGAGAAGCTCATAGGAAGAGGTGGAGTTGGCCAAAAGAAAGACATTGACCTGGTGAAGGAAATTCAAGAGGATGTGTTTGCCTTTAATCTGGCATAAATCTGTGCTGCTGCCACAATAATCAACCCCACCTTAAACAAAAAATGCCAAAGACAGGGAGGAGGGAAGAGAATTATTTAGAATTTTGAATACCAGGATGTAAAATGAAGGGGAAATAGCACCAGCTATCATGAAAACCTCAGACAGCAATATCCATTGGACTGTAGGACAGCATCACGTGGACTATGCATCATGACCTGGGGGACATCTTTTATGAGCAGCAGTCCTCTTCTTTTTACCTGTTTATTTTATGGAGTGTTTATAGGATAGTAGAAACATTCCAGTTGAAAAGGACCTTTAAGATCATCAAGCCCAAACATTTTCTAACTCTACCAAGTCTGGTGCTAAGCTGTGTCCCTTAGCACCACATCTCTGCATCTTTTAAACACCTCTAAGGCTGGTGATTCAGCCATCTCTCCTGGCAGCCTATTCTAGTGTTTGATAACCCTTTCAGTGAAAACAATTCTTTGAATAAATATATAGTAATATATATTCTAATACATTCATAAATGATGCATTTTTATTATATACTTTATATTGGCATTTATATGGCACTGCAAGGTAACTGTGAGATGCAGTCTCATATTGCTGTGCAACAGCTGTGTCAGAGCTAGCAAGGTAGCATCCATATCTTCTAATAACAGGGCATTCATTTCTGAAGCAGAAAAAAAACCCGGTAGGCTGCATGAAGAAGTGGTTTGCATTTGCCAAAAAACTTCCCCAAAGAGCCTTCATAAAGTGAGGGCTTCTGTGCTTTGGTACTGTCATTTTTAGCTTCCCCACATTTTGCTGTGTTTTGGGATTTGTTTCTGGAGAACCCCGTGTGTGGGTATATCATGCAAACATTTTGGTAATGCAAATCACACAACCTTCAGTACATGATTATGGGGGACCTGCTATAGAAGGTGCTATTTGCTGCAGTTTATGGCAAAAGTTATTTTTATTACGTGGATTCACTAAGAGTATACCAGGTGAGATTTTATTTATCTGAAAGCTGATTGCTCTGACATTCTCAAAATAAGATTTATTTTCTTTGTCAAACCTTTTCCCAATTCTATGTTTGTTCTTGGGGCTCCCTGCAGTGCACTTTCAAAGTGAAGGTGTGGGTCTTGGAAGAAATTGCACAGCACAGGAAGGAAATATCATTAGAGTAAGACTTAATTTAATTTCCCAGGGATTTTTGGTCCCACCGTAACCTCTGTATTATCAAGTAAAATACAATACATTGTGTGCTTAGCAGTGAAAACAGATAAGGGCTTCTTGGTCAACATCACTGAGCACTCATTGCCTATCTCAACAGGTTTCTCTGTGCAATCCTGTTGAGTTAGTGAGATACCAGCAGGATCCAACACAGAGGCCAGTTTGGGACTGAGCCTCCAAAAAAGGAGAGAAATTCAGGGCTAATCAGACAACTTAAAGTTGTTTTTGAATGGAGGCTTTCAGGTCCCTTGAGCATGATGAGCTTAAATGCAGTAAAGCATGTTGGATTTGGGAAATGTCCACTCTTGTTGGTTGGTGAAATCCCTTGAGTGGTGGGATCTTGTGTCTTACCTCAAAGCCTGTTCTTTACCCATGTGCATCTGTAAATTTAGGCATGGGTGGCAGAGTAGCTATGGACAGCCTGATGTACTTAATCTCCCTCCTGCACACCAGCAGGAAGAGAGTTGAGGGTAAGCAAGAGCTTGGGTCATTCCAGGATGCTCCTGGAATGCATAGATGACAAATTTCTCCTCCAAATGGTAGAGGAACTAACAGACCTTGTTCTCACCAATAGAGAAAGGCTGGTGACCGATGTGAGGCTCGGGGATAAACTTTTCTGCAGTTATCATGAAGCAATAGAATTTAAGATCCTCAGGGCAACTAGGAGGACGTATCCCAGGCTTACAACCCTGGACTTTAGGCATGAAGACTTTGATTGCTTCAGGGATCTGCTGGCCAAAGTATTGTGGGACAAAGCCCTAGACGGAAGAGACGCCCAGGACAGCTGGTCAATGTTCAAGTGATTCTCCCCCTCTACTCCGCTCTGGTGAGACCCCACCTGGAGTACTGTGTCCAGTTCTGGAGCCCCTACTACAGGAAAGATATGGACGTACTGGAACGTGTCCAGAGAAGGGCCACCAGGATGATCAGAGGGCTGGAGCACCTCTCCTGTGAGGACAGACTGAAAGAGTTGGGGCTGCTCAGTCTGAAGAAGAGAAGGCTCCGAGGAGACCTTATTGTGGCCTTCCAGTACCTTAAGGACCTACAAGAAAGCTGGGGAGGGACTT
Source organism: Indicator indicator (assembly GCF_027791375.1). Classification (NCBI taxonomy): domain Eukaryota; kingdom Metazoa; phylum Chordata; class Aves; order Piciformes; family Indicatoridae; genus Indicator; species Indicator indicator. The sequence continues at coordinate 8,191,319 of NC_072010.1, read as the reverse complement.
TTTAGGGTGTTAGGTAATGATAGGACTAGGGGGAATGGAAAAAAATACAAATGGGTAGATTCACTTTGGATGTAAGAAAGAAGTTTTTCACCATGAGGATGGTGAGAGGAGGTGGTAGAAGCCCCATCCCTGGAGGCTTTTAAGGCCAGGCTGGATGGGGCTCTGGGCAACCTGATCTAGAGTGAGGTGTCCCTGCCCATTTAAGGGGGATTGGAACTAGATGATCCTTGAGGTACCTTCCAACCCTAACAATTCTCTGATTCTATCTTACTCAGCCTTTGGCTCCAGGACCTTCTCAGAGGTTCTCTTAAACACAACTATTGAAACACCACTGCTGAAAAGAACACTGGAATAAACTGGTTTCTGAAGTTTTCAAATGCAAGCAGGATTTAAGCACTGAATTATGCTATGGCACAGCAGTTCTCTGGTTCAACCAGAAATCCAGTCCTGAGAATCTGGAAGGTTCAAGCAGCTCAGGAAAAGCCAAGAGCAACATGGATCTGTTTGCCTTCTCCCTTAATCTTATGCTGTAAATAGCAGATATTCATTAGGGATCTGACACCAACACTCTACTGTCACTGATGCATAATGACCAAAACCAGTAGTTCCTAAGTTGGTCTTTCCCCATTAACTTCACCCTGGTGAGGAAGAAAAGACTACTTATTCTTCAGACTTATTCTTTTCTTCTTGACTAGCAGAACCCATGAATCCAGGATACCTCTTGGTTTCTGTCCACTGTCCCCTAACACTTCGCATTTGTGATACCATCTGTTCCCTTCCACATCCTTTTCATCCATTGCCCATATCCACCTGTGCTCCAACATAGGCACCTGCACTAGTTTGCGCGTTCTACGCTTGCCTCACCTCCTCTTTAGGGAGCAACAGGCACAGCTTTGAGTACTCTGCTTGCTGTCTCCTCTTGGTTTTCTCTTTATACATTTTGAATCCTGCCCCATAACCATTCCCTTTTTTCATTTTGTTTCCTCCACAGTCAGTGTTTTCCTCTTTTTCTCTGCATTCTGCTCAGTCCTGCAGCCCAGGAGGCTTCTAAGGTTTTACTAGGGCTGGGTAAGTGAGGGCTCAGTAGGAGCTAGGCATGAAGCAGTGCGTGTTATGTCTAACTGCAAGCTATCTTTTTGGCCAACTATCAGAATAATTGTAAGAGGAAGGTTTGTGTTCCCCTCCCCAGAGCGGTGGGGACACAAACTCCATTAACTTGTCCCTTTCTCTCAACAGCGATTTCCCTAAAAGGGCGTAGGGACAAACAACTTCGAGACCTTTGCCTTTCTGATAAATTTACTTGAAATGAGCTAGCAGATGAGAGAGGAGAGAGAATGATTGCATAAGCTCCCTTTTCCTGGGAAAAAAAAAAAAAAAAAAACTAAACCCACCCCTGCTAAAAATAGTGTTGGGTGGTAATAACTTGGCAGATTAGGAGATGGATCCAAGAGCTTTGCTTTAGGCTCTGATCTGGAGCTTCTTGCCTGTGGCAGGAGTTGGACTACGCCAAAGAACTGTGAGGGCTGCAGCTTGAAGCCTGCATGCACTGCTCTCTGCATTTGGAAGCAATCATTCCTATGTGCTCATTCAGATCTCTCTGTTCTGGTCTCTGGCAGTTTCTCCTACAGCTTGGCTGCTTGATGTCCTCAGGATCATTGAGATTTCCCTGTATGGGTTTGGTGGGTTGGTGTGGATAGTGAGGTTCACATTATTGTACCTTGGAGCCTGCTTCTGGCTCAGTTACCCTCACAACACTCCCACAATGATTTTTCCCTGTCTAAAATACAAAATTACAACTTTAATTACATGTATAGTATTAATGCAATCACTCGTCTTGCAGATTATTTGAAATTAAGTCTCTTACCATACTTAACTTATAGGATATTGCTTTATAAATCTCTCTATAGCTTTCATTAATAGTTGGTTGTGCTTGGTTCCTATTATGTTTTCATCAGTACCTCAGGACACTGTTCAGCATCATACAAGCTACAAATAAAATTATTTAAACCAACAAAAATTTCTTGGATCCTATTACAAACAAGTCTGCAAAACGATGTGATGAATCACACAGAGATTTTGTCCAATTTGATGATTAATTGTACTGTATTTAGACAAATCAGTGCATGCTAGCACATACTTTGTCTCCAAAGCCTGTGGCCCACGGCATTTATGATCTCAAGCTCCGTAAAAGAGCCAAGCAATTTCAAAGTTTATTTTGTTATTCTGAAGCCTCTTAGCCTGTTCTGGCAGAGACCTGAACCAAAAAAATCAAGAACAGGGGTGCAGCTGGTGGAGATGCCTCTAGAGGCTCATATTGCTCAACCTGTCAATTTTGTGTATGAATCTTCAAAGTGTAAATAAATAAAACCAAATGTAGGGGTTTACTGTAACCACGTTTGACTGCATCCCTAGCACAGACTGGCCTTTAATCAACAGCAGATCCTCCAGCCTGTTCTTCCGGCACAATAGTGACAATTTTCTGTTGTTAGCATCCAACAAAAGCCAAGGCCATCAGCTGATCCCTGCTTTGCCTGTGTTCCATTGCAGCTGTGGACAGTCAAAATACTTGGCAGTGCTCTGGGCCCAGGTCATAATTCAATCAAACTCCAAAGAGCACAGAGTGGCTTGCAGCAGTTACCAGCATCCTGTCACAGTGACAAGTCAACTGGTCTCTGTCTTTACTGAGTGTGAAGATAATTTTGCCATCTGAAGCTCAACAGCCTTGCTCAAAGCTTTCCAAGAGTACCGTGCCTTTATGTATGACAATGGCTGCAATCCCCTTGTGTCAAAGCCTTGTCCTGTGCAGCCTCATACCTCAGTGTTGGTTTCTGTCTGCTGCCCCACAACTTTTTCATCACTGTTCAACACCAGTTTTGTGCAGGCTTGGATTTTGGCAACGATCTGACTCATTTCTTTGGTTTGTTGCTTTTTTTAAGCAATGGTTTCCCATGGACTTTCTATCTGTTCTGAGGGAAGTCCAGGCCCTACTAAGCCAAAAGACTAAAGAGCTTTTATATGGGCAGATTTTCATCACCTTCAGGTTGTGCATGGAGATGCTCTTAACCTTTGTTCTGAGTGGTTTCCTTCTGAGAATGAGTCTTTCCTGTGTGGATGAAAACATTGAATCATGATGTCAGTCTGATGCAAATATTGTGAATGCATTCATTTTCTTAATGCTATCCCACCCAGTAATCTTTATCCTCTCCTTGCTCATGGAACAAGTTCCCTTCATAGCACCCAGAAGTTAATAAATGGGGAAAAAAAAGAAATAGAAGAAAAAGAAACAAAAGCTTGAGTTCTGCTGCCATGTCTATGGTTTAGTCTTGCAATTCATTGCACACTGTCTTGTGTTTGTTGACCTGAAGAATCAGGGACCTTAGCTACTATTTCAATCCTTGTTCTCAGGAACAATTAATTATATAGAGCAAAGACTGGTAGCTTGTTAAAGAAGATGCCGCTGATGTTTTCTTTTCTGAGATCCCATAAACAAGTTTGATGAACTCGTTGCTGTGAAGAAGGCTTGTGGAACTTGCAGTTGAGTTTATTGTGTTCTTTATGCTATATACCAAACCCTGAGTAAGCCTGACCATGGCAGTGCCTGTAAATATTAGGTAATGCTGTGCAACTAAATTTCTCCCTTATTGAGCAAGTATCTTTTTCTTCAGAGCCTAGTCCTTCTGGAAGAGTGAGGGAAGAAAAGAAGGAGTCAGGGTTTTTTTGTGGGTTTTGACTCCTGTCAGCTTAGGAGCTTTTGAGATCCTCCCAGAAATGTCTCTATTCCTCCACAGGGACATACAAATATGGTCCTGTCAGTTAGTAAGGGAAACGCATACGAGGCAAAGAGTAGGATCCTTTTGCTTCGCTCAAGTACACAAGTCAACAATCAATGCAGTGCCATCATCTGCTTTGCTCCTCTGTGGCTTTTAACCAAGGTGATAAAGTGGGTAGATATAATTGCTGACTGTTATTCATATATGTTAAGTGTAAAGAGCCTATTAATGGTATAGATGCAAACAGGTAACTGAAATTGTAGCAGCACTGCCTGAAACCACAAGACAAGGCTTTAAGAGGAGCACAGCACTGGCCAAACAAGTTCTGTGTGGATCTTGATGAAGAAAATGCATTGATTGAATTGCATGGCATTGGATTTTGGTTTGATTGCATGTCAGAAGCAGCAGTAGGCCAGAGAAGTGGGGCAAGACAGCACCAAGCGGGTTGCAAACAGCCTGGTAAGTGCTTCTGTGTGGTGCAGCAGACACGCTGGAGGGAAGGGATGCCATCCAGAGGGACCTTGACAGGCTGGAGAGGTGGGCACAAGCCAACCTCAGGAGGTTCAATAAGACCAAGTGCAGGGTCCTACATCTGGGTCAAAGCAATCCCAAGCACAAATCCAGGCTGGGCAGTGACTGGCTGGAAGGCAGCCCTGAGGAGAGGGACTTGGGGGTGTTGGTAGACGAGAAGCTCAACAGGAGCTGTCAATGTGCACTTGCAGCCCAGAAGGCCAACCAGATCCTGGGCTGCATCAAGAGAAGCATGGCCAGCAGGTCAAGGATTCTCCCCCTCTACTCAGCTCTGGTGAGACCCCACCTGGAGTACTGCATCCAGTTCTGGAGCCCCTATTCCAAGAGGAATATGGACATGCTGGAACATGTCCAGAGAAGGGCCACCAGGATGATCAGAGGGCTGGAGCACCTCTCCTATGAGGACAGACTGAGAGAGTTGGGGCTGTTCAGTCTGGAGAAGAGAAGGCTCCGAGGTGACCTTATTGTGGCCTTCCAGGATCTGAAGGAGGCCTACAAGAAAGCTGGGGAGGGACTTTTTAGGCTATCAGGTAGTGATAGGACTAGGGGAAAATGGAATAAAGCTGGAAGTGGGGAGATTTAGGCTGGACTTGAGGAAGAAGTTCTTCCCCATGAGAGTGGTGAGAGCCTGTAATGGGTTGTCCAGGGAGGTGGTTGAGGCTCCATCCCTGGAGGTGTCCAAGGCCAGGCTGGATGAGGCTCTGGCCAGCCTGATGTAGTGTGAGGTGTCCCTGCCCATGGCAGGGGGGTTGGAACTAGATGATCCTTGTGGTCCCTTCCAACCCTGACTGATTCTATGATTCTATGAAGTGCTAAAGTAAAGCTATTAGGGAGAGGGAGGGAGACTTTTGGGTAGAAGAGTAGTGAGGAGAGACTTGGAGCTATTAGGAAAGAAGTTGCATCGCCTTTTTCACTCCTTTCTGTGTTTTGGGAAATGAAGCTCTCTGTAAATAAACAGTAGTGCTATAGAGATAGCACTGCTGGCTCCATCATACACTATTTCTGCTGATAGGGAATTGCTCACAAGGCAGCGTTGCTAACCACAAGGATCTGAAAGGGGAACATTGCTTTGCCTTTTTGAAGAATTAACTGCTCACTGCATGAAAGCATTAAATATTTTTGTTTCCTAGTACCTGAGACATGTTAAAATGTGTTCCTTTCCAAATGTCTAAAAGAAATAAATGAATGTTATTCTAAAAAGCCATCACTAGTGTCTGGCACTGCTTCCTCCGAGCATCAGATGTGTTCTGCCTCTCTTGTCCCTGGCTTCTTCTAAAATGAGCCCTGCAGTTCTCGGATTGACTTCATTGTGAGTCCTTCAAAATACCATCAGGATGGCTGGTACTGAGCACCACAGCCAGATCCTTCCCATGGTTCACATGGTATGCTGTGTAGCTTTCTGATTCCTGGAGTACATCTGTGAACTCAGCCAGAACAAATTCAGAATGAAAAATAAAATATCCCTGCCTTAGAGATTACAAAAGATCTTGTGAGGTGTAGGTGAATATATCCAATGCCTTGGACAGATTCTGCAAGGATGGTCTACAATCTGCAAGGTCCTGCACCCATGTTTGGGCAGCTTGACTTGATTTGCTAAAATCCAGGTAGAAATGTTGTCTCAGTGACAAATTAAGGAGTTGTAACACTACCTGACTTTTCCTGAAACCTTACAAGTGTACTAAGTGGCACAATAAAATCTAGTCTGACTTCCACCTTAACTAAAGGCAGCTACAGTGAAATCTGTGATGTTAATGGATCAGATAGGAGACTGGAGCCCTAAATGCCAGCTTGTTCCACACAGTGCCCATGTTATGTGACTTGATAAAAGATACTTACTTTTTTAGTGGTTTATTTTAACTAAATCATTTTTATTGAGTCCCAAGAGAGATTAAAGTAGAAGTGCCTTATTGTCTTTTTGTTTCTCTAAAGTAATTTATCAAACATAAGCCCAAGAGAGTTGGAGAGGGCATGGTGATAAAGGCAGCATCTGTTGTGTTGCATTCCCTCTTCAGAATGCTTAGGTTGCATCTTTTCCTCAGGAAAATCAAGTTAATTGGTTTTATTGATGCTTGTTTCTTATTTACTGATGGATGTTTCTTATTTACTACTGGTCCACATAGACCAGCCTGTCCTTTTCAGTATTCAGGGCTCTACCTTGTTGTCCTCAAAGGCACAAAATAAGCTTTTGCGCCTATTAACTCTCCTATAAGCTGTGTACCTGGGAGAGAAACTGGCTACTGCTCTTCCCTGTTCAGTCAGCAGCAAACCTTTTCCTGAGTTCAGTATGAGGAGCTTGTCTATTCCTTCTGCCTGCCTTGCAGAAGGGATTTTAGGGAAGATTAACCCTCTGTTAACTGTGGACCTCTTACTTCAACAAGCTAGCCATCTTACCTCTGTGGGTAACTTTTGTCATCAGTGGGTAGAGCATGACTGTCCTGGTGACCATAAAAAAATTCACACGTTTATCTGTTAATCTGAATTTGACTTACCCTGAATCTAAAGTCTGATGTGTGTCTGTTTCCCTTTGCATATTCTTAAAAACACAGTGAATTTGCTGAACTGCATGTCAGAGTTAGTTGTTTCATACTTGGCCTAAAAATGGGCTTCTAGCTCACCACTACCAGGATCCCTTTCTGAATGTTTGAACACCTAATGGAGTCCACAGAGCCTCAAGCATGTTCAGAAATATTGCCCAGATGGATGCCTAAGGCACTGGAGACTTGTGTTTTATTGAAACTGGGTGCTTGGCTCTTGGATTCAAGGCTTGCCCACTTCCTGATGTGTTTTTTTTTCAGTAAGAGATGCCATAGATTTTGCTTGGAGTAAAGTACAGAGCAGTTCTTGTAAATAGTTGAGACTGTTTACAAAGGTCTGGGGTGATAGGACAAGGGGCAATGGCTTCAAACTAGAAAAGAGCAGATTTAGATTGGATGTTAGGAACAGGTTCTTTACTATGAGGGGTGGTAGAACACTGGAACAGGTTGCTCAGGGAGGTGGTTGAGTCACCATCCCTGGAGATATTCAAGGTGAGGCTCAACAGGGCTCTGGACAGCCTGATCTAGTTGAGGATGCCCCTGCTGACTGCAGAGGGGGTTGGACTGGATGACTTTCAGAGGTCCCTTCCAACACAGACCATTCTATGATTCTATGATTCATCCGAATTACTCCATGGGTGTGACAGTGGAGATAAGCAGCTATGACTAAGGATATGGTTGGAAGGGAGAATGAATGTGTGTCATAGCCACTTTGTGTACAGGAAATGATCCACAGAAGCCAGCACACACTGGTTAACAACAAATAAACATGATATTAAGGAACAGAACACAAATTTTGAGAGAGTTGCCCCTGCATGCTTGATTCTCAGTCACCTACCTATCTAGCTAAGCCAAGCCAGTCCTTCCTCACCACAGCCAAGACATGCTGTGGTGATGATCGCTGTAAGAGCCCTTCTCCCAAGTAACATGGTGAGAGCAGTGATCAGATTTTGGAAGACCCAGGCTGAACTCTTTCTACTGCTACAAACCAACCCATTGTCCTCCCAAGACAACAGTCAGAGTCAGAAGCTCTTCAGAGGCAGTGGGTATCTGCCCTTTCCACTATGTATGAGACAACTAGCAATTCATCAAACCACAGGGCTGATGCTGTGTAGATAGTCTGGTTTCAGGGTCTCCTGTGAGCCCTGGATGTTTTTCAAAGGTTAAATAAATAGCTGGTGGATTCCTTTCATCACTGAAGAGATGTGATTGTATGAGACACGCAGCTAGACACTTAAATCGTAGGTGTCTTTATTATGGATGGAAAATGTTGCATTAAAACAGTAGCATTCTTTTTTAAAGCATGTGATACTTGATGTATCTGCAGTGGTGTTAACTAATTTGTGCTCTTAGTTCATGGTTAATAGGTATTTTCTAAACGTAGATGGCAGCAGTATGGTGTCCCCATTTTATGAAGATTAACATCTGTGAGTACTGCCTCTGAGACAGGCCACATGTATGTGATTAGTCTGTTGGTTACTGAGCAGTTTTAAGGAATTATGCTGAATAATGAGCCATTACTACTTTTTTTTTTCTTTCGGATCTTTCTGTGTGATTGCAGCTTGATCAGTGCTGAAGTCAGCAATTTATTTTTCTTCTTTTCGAAGTAAAGGGCTTTTTCATTAGGACTCCCACAGTTAACATTGGGAAAATATCTGCCCCCCCCCTAGAAGAGTCATGTGAGAAAAGTCCTTGCTATAGGAAATAGCTCAATTATGTTTTATTATTCAGCACTCATGTGGACTTACAATGGAAGTTGTTTTAAAGCTTTCTCTACCCACTATTTCACATCAGAACCTCAAACCATGATCTGATCTGAACTTACCTAGGTTGAGCAATAGGAGAGAGATGTCAGCAGCAAAAATGTGTTTCTGCATTGTTCTGGCTGATGCTAATCACTGGCACAACTGCAGTTTTAATGAGCAGGAAAATGGGGGTCTCCACCTGCCAAGAGGAGTCCTTGAGTTAGAGCCCTTGGTGTCTGCAATTAGAGAGTACTGTGAGAAACATAATTTCCCCTGAGACAGATACAGAGGATGTTGTTTCTTTGGGTCTAGGACTCCCTGAAAGGAGCTTTAAAAACTCCCAAAATGTCTAAGCAGAGATCAGTTAATGGGAATAACATTATGCTGGGTATTGGAAGAATACCTGTTAAGGATACTGTTTTTATTAGTAACAGCAAAGAGGAGAAATGTAGGCCACAGGTCTAAAACATACTCCAAGAATTCTGTCTTCCAGTTCCTAATTTTATTAAAAAGAAGGCATTTTCATTTAAAACTGGAAGGCCTTTGTGTTGAGAAGTGATCAGCCTTAGTACAATCAGGTATACTATTGTCCATGCAAATACTTCATACTGAGTTTTCATCCAAACATTTAATTTTCTGTTGCACTGCTCATACTTTTTGGTGTTTTTCATTTGGTGAACGGGTCAGAAAAACAGTATTGCAAGGTCAGGTTTGACTTGGTCAAAGCAAATGCCGTGGCAAATACTGATCTAATTGCATCCAGTTGGAGCTCTGTTGACTAGAGATGGCACCTGCAATGTCCACAAACACTATTGGCATTGGTACCTGGGTAAGAAGGATCATGCTTTCAGTGAACTGCCAGCAGTAAGCTTTCCAGGAAAGAATGTGTAACAAGGTTTAACGTAAAAACATCACACACACTGCATTTATCAGAATTATTTTAACTATGAGGCCTTTCTGCACTAAAACAGAGTTTGCTTCCTGAAGCAAGGATGTTTTACAAGGGTGAAATGTGCAACATCAGTTGCTGTTGCCCGAAGTTACTATTAAAGATCTTGAGCCTTGGGGTTTTAAAATGAGAACTAAACTTGTTATTAGCAGTCCCCTGGGGTCTCCTTTCCATGACAGTGAACAGTCTGGCTTTGTGCTCAGTAGCTCATTTCCCTGCATTTTCCAAGTTTCACCTGTTTTACTTTATCTTCGAGTTACTGATTTTATGACAAAGCTTCTTTTTCCTCTTTTTTTTCCCTATTCTCAGGGGGTTGTTTATCAGCATCCATGATAAAGGCCATATTGCAACAATGCTAAACTCTTGGCCTGAAGAAAATATCAAGGTATGTGGCATGTCATCTGTGAACTGGGAAATTATAGAGAGTTGGATGGAAAATGGGATATGAATGGAACTGTTTGGCATCATTTGCAGAACTGCCTATTTAGAAGGATAAGAAAGAAATACTGCCTTCCTCAGAGAGTTTCCTGGCTAGTGGCTGGACTTCAGAGACACTGTCATTTGTGTATGGCATCAAAAACATCTTTTTCAAAGGTAGCTGGACCTTGGGCAATAAAAAGAGGGTGAATGATAATAAATATGTACAGAGTACAGGCCCTAACAAAGAAGAAAGATGCGTGTGTTGAAGAATTCTGTGGCTAACTTGAGACTTGTTAGATGTACCAAAGCTCTTTAAGATGCAACCGGCTTGCTTGTAGGACTTCTTCCCAAATCCAGTGAGTCATGCAGCATCCAGAACACTAGCAACTCAGCAAATAATGTTTGATATCCAGCAGCTGAAAATATTACTGATGCTCCACCCAAAAAGTGATCTGGTGAAGTGTTTTTCCCTAAAGCTCGGAGCTGGGGAAGTCCCTGGCATGAAATAAAGTCAACGCTTAAGACAGGTGTTGCTAGTCACCTCCTTCCATTGGTCTGAAACTGCATGTGCCTGGAATTTCCTTGGCTCTTGACAGAGCTTGGTCCTCTATCAGTTAGCTGTTTCTTCCAGGAACAAAGGTTTGGCAGCTGAGAAAATCTTGCAAGCATTTTCCATTTCTAAAGGAAAAAAAAAGGGAATTGAATATGTTTTCAGAAAAAGTAATGATATTGCTATAACCTTGTCTCTAGAACCATGGAGAACAGATGCAAACTAGATATTTTGTCCTTGTTCTGTCCAAAGAAGTCAGTATTTCCATTTGTTTCTGACTCAGGACTGTGAGCAGAGCTCATTATGGCAAATCAAGATGTTTTTGCAGGTGGGAAAACTGGCACAAAAAGATTAGAGACTGTTGTTGAAACAGCCCCCTCTGGCATCCAGAAGAGACCCTATACAGGGGGGGCAGTGGTCCATGTAAGAGATTCAGACTATCTACTTTCCATGTCTACCAGACTACAAAGGCATCTAATTTCATGAGTATCGCTGTTTTGGACCACAAGGTCCACACAGACTTCTCCATGCCTGAACTGGTAGGCACTGGAACACTTGAGGTTTTGAGATAAGTAAGGAGACACCCGGACTGCACCTAAGTCTCTGGAGGGACCTAATTTTTTTAAAAGTCCTGGATCACAATGAACACCAACAAGAGTAAGTCCTGTCAAAGACAGTGAAAAAAATACTTGGAGATGCTGCCCCACCTTATGCTTTGTGGCTTCTAATACTTTGTGGCAACAGCATTTACTATGGAAATGGGAGATCTCTGTTGTAGGCCTGGATGCTGTGTCTGGAGGGGCTAGAAGGTTGCTCTGCTTAGCTTAGCAGAACTTCAGCCAAGCTCCAATGTGCCCCACCTCCACCCCTCCTGTTGAAGCTGGGCTGCTCTGGAAGAATCAAAGTGCTGGAAGAATGAGTGAGAAGAAGCTGCTTCTGAGCATACTCATGAGAGTGTGACTATGCCCCTCTTTCAGGGTCACTAATGAATTCTGCCATGAAGAAACATTGAACAGATGTTGATAGCCCTCACTGATGCACCCCTTGCTAATTTCCTCCCTGGTTCCTTAATCTCGTACTCCTTTCTGTGTGAAGGCCCAATTAGAGCAGGAGGAATGGCGATAATCATACAAGGTAGTGTCATGGTAGGCTGTCATTCTGGGCAACAACAGCTGTGGGTTCAAACCATCTTTCAATGAAAGTCATGCAGAAAGTGCATCTTCCATTCCTAGACAGGTCTGCTGCCCTGCAAGCTCCTGGGCTGGCCCTCCTAGATTCCTGCCTTCCCCCGCTCCGTCCTTCCATAGGATGTTCACCCTGAAGAGTGCCCTCAGCAACTTGAATCCCTGTCAGGATTATTGCTATGCAAGGCTCTTCAGACTCACCCTTCAATGTAGCATTTCCTGCTGGTGCACTTGGGACACAGTTTCAGTTCATCCTAGAAAGGCTGACCTCGTGCAGTCAGTGCAGAGAAGTGGGAATGCCAGCAGCAGACACTTGCATCTGCATTGCCTCAGTAACTTGGAGATTGGTGTAGTCCTCTGGGTCACTGCTGGACCAGATGTCTCCTACTTAGGAGCTGCAAAACTGAACTAGTTACATACAGCCTGTGTCCAGGATCATCTCAGTTAGTCTCAGCTGCCTGAAGACTTGGTGCCTAATCTCAGTATTTCTGCAGTGATCAATAAAGAGGGAGATGAGCATGTTCAAAGAGAAGTAGCCCTTTTATCCCTTCCCAAAACAGCTGCTGGAGGGAGGAGTTGCACTCTGGATGTTTCTGTCTCTCATCATCAGCTAACAAATTTCTGTTAGAAACCAGTTAAAAGATGACCTTGAGCTGCACACCTAACCTTTAGCCACAGACTTGACTGGAATCATCAAGAAAATTTGTAGCACAGCTGGAAGTGGCAAACAAGGTCCTAGTTGTTAAACCAGTGGTTCAGTTTGAAGGGTCTGTCCTGCTCAGCTGGAGATTAAAGGACTGTTTGTTGGGTTCTGATCACATGAACATGAGCAATTAAAACAGAATTTCCATATGCTTGTTTATCAAGTACTCTCTGAACCTTTGTGCCTTTTTTTTTTTTTCCCCATAGTTTTTTACATCCTAAGAGCTACAAACAAATGTGAGTCCAGTTTCTACTTTCTGGTACAGACAGTAATGGATGTCTCTTGTGCTGTATTTTCTGTTCTCCTGTATTTTTCAGTATTATCTTGGGTAGCTTTGGTACCCATAGAGTTCCACACATCTAAACTGAAGAAGTTTTCTCTCTGGGTACATATGTGGTATTGAGAAACTTTTAGGCTTGCCTGAGAACACTTACTCGTTTGGATGAAAGGGGATCTGTGCTCCAGACAAATTCTTGCTTCATTAGAACTTAATTTAAAAATTAAAAAATTCTCTGCATAGTTGGGATTTTAACTCTTTTTTCATATAATTTGCATCAGTTTCAGAATGAATCTCCAGCAGTGTATGTGCTTGCTGCTTTCCCTATTCCCAGTACTGCCTTCCAGTCCCAATCGCATCCTCTGGGTGTGGTAAAGGAGTGAGCTCACACCCAGAAACAGAGCCCACCCAAAAAGAGACTTTCCAATCACTGACACTTCACATTGACTCAGAAGGAAAAACAAACAGGAAAATGTTCAAAATGTTAAAAAACAGAGGTGGGTAAGTGTATCACAAGCATGGCTGAATTTCTTTTGGTGGAAGTTGTCCAGCCTTTAGCCTAAGGACAGGTGTGTAGTCCTTTTAGTTTTAATAGATTTTTAACTGAAGGATCACTTTTAGGAATTTTAACTCCTAGTGACCAAAAAAAAAAAAAATGGCAACAGCACAACAACAAATAATCTACATGTAGGAGAACCATTCAAAAATAATCCCTATTACATGTTGCTTGTCACTGTTATGTTCATTACACTCCTGGAATGTGTCATGGCTCAAACTGCTGGAGAGGTTTTTTGCTAGAGGGCCAAGTTGTTGTAAAAGGCAAAATAGATAATGCATCCTCTGTATCCGTAGTTTCTCCTCAGGCTTATTCCTGAGCGATGCAGTGTAATGGAATTCTGCTGTGCCCTGACAAGCAATGGTTTAGGTTGAGGGAGAAAATAGCCTTGAGATCTGTAAATAGCTTATGTTGAATAAGGAAATATGATTCTTCCTGAAATAGGAAAGTACTGCAAGAGGTTTATTCCATTCCTAGACAACTAAATCCTTCTCCATCACAGGAATAAACTAATGCATCTTTATTATATTCCCCTCCTCAAGGAAGTACCTTTATTGAGTTAGCTTCTAATCTCCTAACATACATCCATGTCTTATGTCCTACGTTTAACCTTAGCTTTGCAGATCAGCAAATAAAGAACTTCTCTGCAGTCTTCTCCTTTGAAATCCAATCTAGACTGTGCACTTCAGTCCCCCACAGTCTGATAAACCATCTGATGTGAGCTCACTGTTCTCCGAAGTGCTGGGACAGTGCTAAAAGTTGAAGTTGAGTATTGTACTTACAACTTTTTTCCCACAGTGGGACTGGAATCCAGTATATTCCTGTTCTTACTGGATTTCAGAACTGCCCCAAAAAGTGCCTGAGCCTGGGGACAAAACCAGCAAACAGAGTAAACTCAAAATGGAGAATTTTAGTCAGATCTGCTTGGTGGTTTGCCTTCTAAGGTCTCAGGGATATACTCTGTGGGTTGAAGAGCTCAGCTTCAGGCTCCCAGTTTGGACAACAGGAAGCAGGCTTTTATTTTCTTTCTTGTCACAAAGAAATGGGAAAAAACCTAAAATTACGGAACAGAGATTTCAGTGAGGGTAGCACATTACAGTATTGCTGGAATGAAAAAGGCCAGCTGCACAGAGTTAAATTGCAATTGTTTAACTCTAAAGTGGATGGAATAAAAGGTCTGGTATTAAACACATAGTTTAATATCACAGGCCATGCTGCTCCTGTCTACCTGCCTTAATATCCAGGCCATGATGGCTTCTGTCTACCTGCCTTGGCAGTCAGTGGGACCAGAGGCAAAGGCACCTATTTGTAATGAGTTTTGTTTTGATTACTTCATGGTGGCTACTCTGCAACAATATGAAGACATGAGCTTGTTACTCCCACAGGTGCAATTCATTCACTTTTTTACAAAGCTCTTTTTCCAGAAAAGGATGCACAATAAAGCCATGCTGGTCGGGCTCTGCTACAAGTGAATTGAAGTATTGGCAAGTAGAGCTGCTGGTGTCTCACACTATGAGCAGCTGTCCATCAACCATATTTTCTCTACGCCCAAATGCTGACATCTCTCTGTCACCAACAGCTGATTACCATGGTGTCATGTAGAAGGAGCAAATATCCACTGCACAATGCAGCTGCAAAATTACATTGGTGTGAAGACAGTGGAGCTGGTTTTGATTCTAGGGCTTTGGGCAACATCATGAAACATTCTCTTTTGATCCTCCTAGGCTATCGTGGTGACAGATGGAGAGAGGATTCTCGGCTTAGGAGATCTGGGAAGTTACGGCATGGGTATCCCAGTGGGGAAGCTTGCCTTGTACACAGCTTGCGGTGGAGTTCACCCACAACAATGTCTTCCTGTCCTGCTGGATGTTGGCACAGACAATGAGGTAAGACTCATGTTTTCCCATAAATCTGTCAGAGGGCAGAAGGGATTGAGATTAGTGCTTATCTGAGCCAGTTCCCTAAAAGTGGTTGCAAAGCCAGAGACGTCCAAGATGAGACGATGGCTAGACCAGCACTGCAGGGATGTGGGCAAGGTTCATTCCTATTTGATGCTCAAGAAACTTGCTCTGAACTGAAATAAATACTAAATAGCTGCATGGTCCCCTGGTGAGAAGTCTCAAAGCGTTGCCAGTTGGAGCTGAAGGTTCAGCTCCACCCTTTGGCATAGCAAGGTGAGCTGAAAGATTTTGTACAGGAAATCCCAGATTTATTCTTCCTCTGGTAATTATGAGAAAGCAGGCAGATAGTTGTGTCTGCAGAGACACAGAGACTTTATTCCAGAAAATGGAGAATCCCTGGTGGGTGGTTTGGGAATGATTAATTTCAGTGTTTTGTCAGATTGCACACTTTACTGCACATGATAACCAGACAAGAGGGCTCCATCTGTTTGCAGATATTTGCCTTATGACTCTGGCTCAGAAAGGCCAAAGTGCAACATTCTAGCAATGCCAGAATGGACATCTGTGAGGAATTCCTTTTTAAAATGAGTATCCTATAGTTATTTGTGATGGCCTCGTCCATTTCTATAAAATGTACTTGTGCCTCACTTGACCCCAAGTACACCAAACACGTGTTTCTTGAGAGAAATAACACACCTGGGGCATAAGAGCTTTGAGTTTGTGTCTGAAGACAAAATAGTACTGACATTTTCAGACATCCCTATGCTCACTGGAAAGCTAAATTTTTATGTTCCATTTTCACTCCAGCTCCAAGTGTTTCACACTTGGAACACTTTAAAAGAATAAAAGCAAAATCAGCAAAATCCCAGATGACATCTGGGATGATATTCCCAATTACCTCTTGTGTCTCTGGTCCCAGGATTATTTTATCCCTTTAATACAGAGGCCTCTCATGGACTGGTGGAATATAGGGTGTGCTCAGCCTGATCCATGGTCTTCCCTAGACAGTGGGAACTGTTTGGTTTGGACCCTCTAAGGCTAAAGCAAGACATAAATCTCAGTCTCTCACTTCATGGAATTTCCAATCAATAGAACATTGTACTTTGACTCTTTCATCTCTTCTGTCACCTTCATCTCTTCCTACTCTTCTATGCTGGTCTGCATACCACTGAGTGTGTGCATGCTCTGAGCCCTCCAGCTGCAACTCCCCTCCAGAGGAACTTGGGTGTAAGTCCTTCCCTTCCTGCAAGAAGCTTCTGACCATGCGTGACCATTTCTATCTCAGTGTCCAGGGGACATTAAAATGCAAAGTAGCACATATGATCTTTAGGCATCTCCAAGAGCCACTTTTCTTCTGCAATTTCTACATCTGGGATTAAGATACAGCAGTTGCTGTTTTCCAGCAATATGAACAATATATTTCCTCACAGTATAAATAATTGGTTTGAATGGCTTTCTCATCTGCATGAACCCACCTCAACTGAACCTTAATGTCAAGGATTAGGGCTGGGCTGACCACTAAATGAGTGACAGATGCTTTCTATTAATCCCTCTCCCTTCCCAAAGGGAAGAGAAAGGGAACAGAGAGAGCAAGTTATGAACTGGGAGCTAAAACTAATGAAAATAATAACAACAAAATGAAATGTATTAAAATATATACAAAACCAATATCAGGCCCAAGCCTCTTGATGGCAATGAGTCACCATCACCACTGATGCTGTGGCAGGCACTGGGGAAGTTACAGACTCAGCAGCAGGTAGGGACTGGATTCAGGAACTCAGGGGTCAGGATCAAAGGCAGAATGGACAGAGTCCTCCTTGGATGCCAGCCATTGACCCTTGTGATTGCTCAGCTTATACCAAATACAACATCCATGCAATGGAGTACCTTGTTGGTCAGTTTAGGGTGACTTGTCCTTCCGCCTTTTACTTCTGCACTCCCAAAACACTACACAAGGTCTGCACACCAATCCTTGGTGCTAACTCTAAACATGGAGCATTATCACTAGAAGCAGATGCTGTCTGTGAAAACAAGCCATCAAGTGCAGCTCTTTAGAAGAGACAGAGCTGAAAAGTAGTCATCAAACAGAACTTCTGTTCTAGGTCAAACCAGGACACCTAAGGATTTCCTAGGACCATTGTGCCTCTTGATTAAACTTGTTTATCAGTGCAGAAATAAGACACCTCTTTTAGGCACTCAGCCTGTTCATCTCAGTTTATCAATCTATGATGAGCCTAGAGTGACTGTGTTGCTAACAGAGGAACCTCAGGTCAAATGGAGTAAATGTATCAGCCAAGTTATATTCTTAGCGTCAGTTCCCAGCCTTTCTGACAGCTCATAATACTTTGTATACTCTTTCAACAAATTAGTCTTTTCTGAGCTTGTAATTTCTCAGCTTGCTATGAGAGAACTTTGTAGTCCATGACCCAGCCTCAGAGCACATGCTGCTATAGGAGCAATCAGGGAAGTCCTGCAAATGGGTTTGCTTTGTGCTTCATGGCCCTGAAGAGTTAATGTGTCAAACTCAGAGGAAAACCTCTTTCATCTTTCTTTCTACAGGAAGACAGCTGTGGCTATAAAAACAGATGTAATTTTGGCATACACGACAATATTCAGGGCCCACGTGGCAGCAGGACAATAGGTGTGAGAAGGCTCATCTCCTTGTCATGTGAATGATTCAGTTCCTGAAATTGGAAGGGAAGTAGAGTTGCTTTGCAGTGACTCATGGAGGTGCTGGCCCACCTGTCTCCTGCCACTGTTTGTCCTGTAATTTTCCCCAAATTATGTCCTATTTCCATGCTGACACAATCCTTTTGAGGTGGCTTAGGGATCCTGACTGATTGAACCAAACCTGGCCTGGTTTTATTTTCCTAACAGGAGATAGAAAAGAAACTAATCTGTTGTATGAAAATACCTTGCCTTGACACCTACACATAACTGAGGGGAGTGATAGATAGGTGCAGGGTTTGGGAATATTTTGGCATTTGATCACTGGTTGTGGTCAACTCTGGCCTGTCACTTAAAGGCCTAAATGACACCTGTCAAGTTACTTCAGTCAATCTTCATTTCTCAAAGTGCTGTTTATGGTCAACAGCTTTTCTGGTAACCTTAGTGCTGAATGAACAGTAAACACTTCCAATATAAGTTTAATTCACTAGGCATGAGGCACTTTCTCAGGAAGTCTTGGTAGACCTATTTCACTACCCGAAGAGGACCTACAGGAAGGATGGGGAGAGTCCGTTTACAAAGGCCTGCAGTGACAGGATGAGGGGCAATGGCTTTAAGGTGGAGAAGAGCAGATTTAGATCGGATGTTAGGAACAAGTTCTTTACTATGAGAGTAGTGGAACACGGGAACAGGTTGACCAGGGAGGTGGTTGAAGCCCCTTCCCTGGAGATATTCAAGATGAGGCTCAACAAGGCACTGGGCAACCTGGTCTAGTTGGGGATGTCCCTGCTGACTGCGGGGAGGTTGGACTAGATGACCTTTGGAGGTCCCTTCTGGCCCGCAGCATTCTATGATTCTATGATTCTGGAGATGGAGAGTTCCATGTCCTATGGCAGCCAAGAAGCATGACATCCCTCTGACCTTATTTACACAACAAGATAGTGCATAGATCCTTATGGAAACACTCAGCTCAGGAAGAGCTGCATAGTAAGTACAATTGATACAACCACAACAGACAAACATTTTGGATAGGCTGGGACATAAATCTCTGTCCGTCCATGGAAGAGAAGATGTCAACAGAATTGCTTTGTGTCCTAGGCTCTCCTGAGTGATCCACTCTATATTGGATTGAAACACAAGAGGGTTCGTGGGAAACAGTACGACGAACTGATTGATGAGTTTATGCAGGCAGTTACCAACAAGTAAGTGGGATTATGTACATGGCTTCTCTGGGCTGCTTCCATTTAAGAACAAACATTGCAACTCATGAAATAAATGTTAGTATAATTGATCATCCAAGCAAAGAAAGGGCATTTAAATGCAAGTCTCCTGGGTGGTCTACAAATTACTCTTTGTGCTTAAGCACTCTGTGTCAAAAATATTTGTCTTCAGAGAACTGAAATGGAACTGATTATTTATAAGCATTTCCTGTCCATGTAGGCCAGAGGTGTCAAATGTATGCCCTGTGGGATGTATCTGGCCTCCATCATGCATTTATGAGCCTCATTCAGCAGGGGCAGAATCTAAACTTTGGTTTGTTTATATTTTTTAAGGGAAATTCCTGTCTTTCACCACTGTGAAGGAGATCATCTAACTGGAAATGGCATGTTACTCCACACACTGATGTCTGTGTGAGTCTGCAGACTGCCTGGCTATTGCTTTGTTAAGAATAGGAGCTTCCTTGCTGACATTTAAGTCTGCCAGTGAATGAGAAGGCCAGGATTATAAGCATTGTCTTTTTAATGGTGAGACAGACAGTGCGTATTTCCATTCTTACACACTATCTGGGAGTGAGTAAGAAGGCCTCTGATGTAGCAGAGAGGAACAGAGTCACAACCTTAGCTCTGTTATGTGCAGCTCATGCACAGCATTGAGTTCATCTTTCTGAAAAAAAAAATATTAATATCTCCATGACTATCTGGAGAGGTTACTATAAGAATGAAAGTAAGAACAACTGTTAAAGAAAAAAAATAATAATATTAAAGCCCCAAGCTCCTAAGTTGTTTTTGCTGTCTTTGCTACAGCAGATGATATTGATAGAGTAGCAGAGAGCTCAGCCTGTATGTGATTAACAGGCTGCTGCCTGCCTTTTCTTCACAGCTGAAGGAGTTATGTTAGATCTTCCCTCTTTCTGTGTCTCCATCTGGTTGCATGTACGTGTGTGTTCCTTCATGAATGGAAGGGAGTGGGTGGTACGTTTGTCATCATCTCACAGTTCATCCTGTATCCCTTGAGGCAGGAGCCATCACATCCAGTGTCTAAGGACAACACTTATCCATCCACTGAGGAGCATGTCTTTACATATGGTTTGACTGCCCAAATGGCTAGGAAATAGGGACTGAAATGGTGAAGATCCAGCATGTCCTTCAGTCACAGCTGATCAACCAAGTTTTGAGAGGAATGAGTGTGTCATGGAGAATTTCAGCAGCTGTTGATGTGGTGGCTCTGTGCAGCAATGCTGCTAATACAGGAGTGTCTCCTTTGCTGTTCAGCAGCATAGTGTAGACATGTCCTGTACAATGACCAGAAAGTACATCAACCCACCCAGCTGCAGGTGCCTACTTACTGTTATAGCTCCTGTGTCTGTGGGTATGAACACAATAACACTGCCTTGCCTGTTGGATCAAAATACTCAAGGATGAGTGCAGAGAAGATAATTTTGTATTTGGCCTCTGGTTTGTCCTTTATATTTGATAGGAAAGCCTGATTGAAGTGGCAGTTGTTTATGGTGTAGTATTATGTTAGAAACTTGGGAGTTTTCTTGGGGGGAAGGATTTCATGGAAGCTAGAAAATGGGTAAAACACAGCTAGGAATCACAAGAGGCTCTACAAGTAGAAAAGATTTAAGAGATGTCAGAGCTGATTTGCAGGGGTTGTGTTTGTTTTGATTGTAGTCACTAACTAATACTTCAAGGAAACGGTCCTACTTTGTTCTGCCCAGGACACCACAGGGATATTGCAGTGTTGGTGTTGATGATAGAATGGGAACAGTAGAATGAGAATGCAGATGATGGTTTCAGCCACCACAAATTTGGCTCTGAGATTTATGCTTGTGGTGTTAAATGCAAAGCTCATGGCACCCACTAGTCCTGCGATGTCAGTGACAGTGCCAGAGAGACAATTTGCCTTTTCTGTGCTTGATGCCGAAGAGGAAGGGTTGGCTGTTATTTTCCTGTGTTTAGTTTACATGAGCTAGTCTCTGTATTGAAGGGAGAAGACACTCAGTCATGAAACAATGAACTCTTATCTTGTGAGGAGGTGATGTCATGTCTAATGTTTTCATCCAAGTAGTGGGAATCAAGTTCCTGGGGCCCCTGTCCCAGCTTTTTATATTTCTCTTAGCCATGATAAATTCTTGAACACAGATAACCCTGAAAAAGTATTTTTACAAAGCGGGGCTGGGAAATTCTACTTTGCACTTCTCTGTTTGCATCTGTAAAGTATTTGGAGATCCTTGAGGGAAAGGAGCTATTACCATATGATATGATCTTGACCACCAACATACTTTAAAGCGTTGTTGGAGTGTGCTCCTCTCTGAGCTCTGGGCTGGTGAATAATCCTGCTATCAGCCTGGGTTTGACAAACTTACATGAAAGAGGTTCATTTATTCTCAAATTTCCACTGGAATGACTGGATGCAACCCAGTAGGAGCTCTCACTTCTGTTAAGAAAGGAAGCAGAAATTGTTCAGAAGGTCAAGAACATGCTGCTTTATTGTAGCCTGCTTCCACGTGTGACAAAACCTGTGAGTACAGACTGCTGTGATCTTCAGTCTGCTGTGGTTTCTTATGCAAGTCTATGATGCCACATCCAAATTCAGTTCTTTGTTGAAGAATTTTTTGGGTAGACACAAATGTATTGCAATTTGAGAGTTTCCTTCAGCTTGACATTCATGAGGAAAGTCTGTCTACTTCCTCAGGGTACTTCAACTTTTCATGGAAGCCATTTGTCAGTTTCACTGCGGGAGTGCCTCCCACCCTGTCAAATCACTGCTTGCTAAAGGGACATTTGTCATTGAAGTGGAATGTGTCAGAGCCCACAAGAAAGCCAGGGGAGTGGAGATTTACTTTTCTAATGCAATAATAATATCAAACAGATGTCAAATTTCTATAGTTGGAGACCCCTACAGTCAGCAGAAAGGGCTCCTGGACTCATAATAGCCACCTAGTAATGAAATGAGCAGTGTGTCAGAGGCTTCAGAGTTAGCACTTACAGTATTTTGAAATAAAGTCAACTCCTGGGCAATTTTAGAAAGAAAAGCCCTTTTCTGAAACAGCTGGATAGATGCCTGTGTTTTCCTGCTGCCTAGATTACCATTCATTACTCTTTCACTTAAAACACATGAAATGACTGAGCTCTTTAAGAAGGGCTCAGGGCTATGTATTTTGCTCCTCTTGGGAAGCAACTATGTACAAAATTTGGCCCCTTGAGCCTAGCCTATGACTGAGTGAAGCAGCCTGACAAATTGCTGTTTTCTCACAATGAGTAATATGTTCTGTATGCAAAATACACTGCTTCAGTTTTCCCTCTCCTCTGTTACTATGGCAAAGGGCAAGTCAGTCTTACTCTTGAACTGGTAGATTTTTGTAGACTGCACCTAAAGAGTCCAAGGATAACAATTAGAGTAACCCACGGAATTTCTGGAGCTTGCCTTTAGGACCAAACTGAGGTTGCAATCGAAATGTCATGAGAGATGCGTTGTGCTGGACACATTCTCTGGGTTCTGAAGGGCTTTAGCCCAGCATCTGCAGTAACAATGTGCATTAATGCTCATACTCTCTTTCAAAGCTAACTACCACTGGAAATGTCTCTCCTCCTCCTTTTCTTCTAAACTGGTATAGGGAATGGAGACCAGTTTCTTATCTGCCCTATTGGATTTACTCTTTCTGTAGTTTCATCAGCTCTAACAGTTCAGCTTGGTGGCTCCAAGTGGCCATGGGTATTGACAGGTGGCCTGTCCTCACACTCCAGCCTCTGTTTCAAATGGTGACCTCAGCTGCTTGCAGGCTGATGCTGAGCACACAGCCTCAGACTCTACAAGACACAGTTCCACACACCAGCAAAGTGTGTCTCAAAAGCCTCATCAAGCTGTCATAATTTCATTCATCTTTCATTTCCCATCAGTGCTTATTAAGTGGGTGACCAGGGGAACAGAAGCTTTCTATCAACCTGGAAGATCTGGCACAGAAGACATCAGATTAATCTCCCAGTTTCTCAACATGGAAGACGGAAAGCAGCCCCACTGACTGATTTCTCTTTGCCTAATCCCTTCCTGGTACTTTTACCCACAAACATACCAAGTCAGGTACCATGTGCTCTCCAGCAAGTACAGTTTCCTTGAGAACAAGCCTCCTCTGTTGCAGGAGTTTTCCAGGGCCATAGATCACAAATTCACCAGCACCTTTTGGAAACAAAATCACCAGAACAGGTGTCCCCATGTTATTTCTTCAGATGCTGTAGTTAATTGAGCTAATTGATCCTTGAAAGACTGGACTTACGTTTCTGGGTACCACCAACCTCCAGAAAGCCTTTGTGTAATACTGCTAACACCTGAAGTCCCTCTTCGGCACCTGTGTGTCTGTTGGAAGACCTGCACACCATCAGTAGTGCCTGGGCAGGGCTAATAGTATAGGCTGGCTCCAGCCTCCGTGGGAATACCATGTGGATATTCTTCCCCATCTACCTCAGTTGCCATGGCCAAGAAACTCTTGACACCATCCAGAAAGGAGAAATGATGACTATAGGAAGAGCCAGCCTCACTGCCCATTATCCTGGCTTGATGTGAGATGAGCTCATCTGTGGTATGCTTTTAGCCACTGGATGACATTTAAAGTCAAAGAACAATATTTAGGTATATTAGCTTGATTTTCTGCTACTGACGAATGATTGACCTCCAGATGTGCTGCTATGGGATCACTGTGGTAATAGACTTTTGTTACCTTGCCTTCAGATCCTTTGGGATAATGCAGTTACAGATGATGAAAAGCCCTCTGCTCTAGGCTTTCTGTATGTGCTTTTCCACCTGGATTTGCAACAGCTGGTACAGAAGGATATATCACAGAATCACAGAATGTTAGGGGCTGGAAGGGACCTCTAAAGATCATCCAGTCCAACCGCCCTGCCAGAGCAGGGTCACCTATACCAAATCACACCAGGAACTCTTCCAGGCGGGTCTTGAATATCTCCAGAGAGGGAGATTCCACAAACCCCCTGGACAGCCTGTTCCAGTGTTCTGTCACCCTTACAGTGAAAAAATTTTCCTCATGTTTACATGGAACTTCCTATGCCTCAACTTCCACCCTCTCTCGACCTACTAACCACACCCCTTCTAAGACACTCCAGAATGGCATTGGCCTTCTTAGCCACAAGAGCACATTGCTGGCTCATGGTCAATTTTCCATTCAGTAGGACCCCCAGGTCCTTTCCCCCTGGATGTATCTGGAGAAGATCTGTTTGTGTGGAAGGCAAGTGGAGAGGCTCTATTCCTTGTTCTGATTCGGAGAGTAGCTCAAGGCTACGTCTGAGGGTCAGCACTAATAGGGTTGCATCTCCTGCTTACGTCCTGCTCCTAAGAAGTTTTGTACCTTCATATGTCATCTTCTCTTGGACTCACTGCAAGGAGGATATGCCATTTTGCATAAACCCACAAAAATGGTCATAGCAGCCATTAGCACTTGTCTTAGTGCTTGGAAGTCATGAGATAACCTGTGCAGAAGAGTTGTTTGGGGTTTTTTTCTGCTCCAGGGCCTTATAATAAAGGTTGACTCTGATTTTTCAAGATTTTTTTTTGCCAAGAACTTTGTGATTGATCTTGGCTCAATCTTTCCTCGTATCTTGTCTCTAACAGTAGCTCATGACTATAGCCAGGATGCAATCCTTGGCATAACACCAGCTTCCAGTAATGCAAGGTTCAGGGATATCCCACTATCTTTGTGCTTCAAGGGTCGCTTTCCCTGACTTAGCACTCACTGAACCTGCAGCAGGTTGTGTGGCTCAGAGCGTGGTGGCTGTGTTTTTGTTGGCAGAAACCTAGTGAGGCTGCTACCCACCATCAGAAATCATCTGCAGCCTAAGACAGGGAGAGGCAGGCAGCAGGTCCATGATACAGCTCTCTGGCATGGAATTTCTAAACCCAGGACCCAGAATTCCAGATTGTGTATTGCCTACAATACAAAAGGCTACAAGTTTTGGCAAAACTCCATTCTGTTGGCTCAAAGCACTCTCTCTAGCATAAGAGCAACATCATTTTTGTCTCAGTCGTGACAACCATCACAACTGCTACATCTGCTATAACAGTCACAACCTCTGATGTGGATCCTTGGGTCCAACTTTCACCATGCTATGTTTAACCAGGCAGTCAATGAAACTTACTCATCAAATTTCCATTTCAAAACAAGATACAATCATGTTTTCTAACTTATCTCTTTGTCTCTCCTTTTAACAGTACTTGAGTGATATAAATACTACTATTAAGTCACATCATGGTACTGAGTGAGAGTTTGAAGGGGTTTTTCAGTGGATTCAGAACAAGAAGGTTAACTTTTATTTTTATTTACTAGAATTTTGGGTTTTGTCTTTTTTTTTTTTAATGGGAAAACTTGCCTTCCTCTTAGCTATGTGGAAGTCTTAAAAATTAACAGCTTTTTCCAGTGCTAAGGGTAACATCTGTTTGCAGCCTGTAAGCACACAAGTGTTGTAAGCTTTCGTTGTAAACAATGGTGACTTGCCTGGCCCCATGCCTCCAAGTAGTAAACTTGTCTTGTTGTTGTCTCTTTACCTGTTTGGGTTTCTTTTTCTTGGCCAGAAACACATAAAAATATGCAAACAGTGCAGTCCTGCATTAAGATTTCTCATACATGAATGACAGTAGTAAACCTCTAGCCTTCAGGAAATAGTTGTGCCTTTGTGTAACCTGCCTATTGCAAAGAGCTCACCAGTACAGCTGCCACTTGGGCTGTCAGCAGACTCAGAGGTGGGAAGGAACTGGATCTGCAATAGCAAAACTGAGCCTTTGCACCTCTTTTCCATGGGATGAACACAGGTACTTTTTTCCAGTGTTTACTTATTTAAGATTGCTGGTTGTGTCTCTATTTCTAATGTAGATGAAAGCATACCTTGTTTGTTGCCTTGAGCCAGCCTTGGTATCAGATGGGAGAACAGCCTGGTTTTCTCCCTCTCTTGCTTTGAAAACTCAGTTTGCAAAGATCTTGTGGAAACAGTTTGCCTTTTCTCTCTCTGAATACCCCAGTTGGCCTCTTGAGGAGGTACCTGACCAAATCTGTCCCTAAACTGTGGCCAGGAATTGTGTGGCAAACTACTGCTGAGTCTGACCAAAAGCCTGCCAAGGATCAGTGTAACAGTGAGAATTGCCTTGGGACACTGGCCAGATTCAGATTCTAGTGTTGTTTAACATATTGGAGTGGACTGTGGTTTTCCAACCCTGAATACTGATCGTTTGCCAAGCACAAATTTTTTTCTGATGATGGACTCCTTTATGGAAAATTTCTTTTTTCTTGGAAGTCGGAACTTTTTTTTGCTGGTGCATCAAGGATCCCAAGGACGAGGGCAAGAACAATTTGGTTCTTCTCTGCCTGTTTTTATTTAAATAGGAGTTGTAGTGCATCAAAGCAGATTCCTTATATCATGGATGACCAAAAGCTGTGCTATAAATTGCTAAATTCAGACAACGATTGGAGCCTCCTGCCTGTGGTTCTTTCCATAAAGAAACTAGATCTTCTAGAAGGTTTTTGGTTTTCTTTGGGGTTTTTTCATACATTTTGGAATGTTCTATACTTCCTGCTCATGGTGAACAAAAATCCCCTTTTGAAACTGGTTAGCAAAAGCACTGCACAGGTCCTCAGGCCACCCTTGAAGTTCTGACTTGTGCAGTTTTGGTCAGATGCTTCTCAAATGGTAAATGCTGCCTCATGAATTCTTTTCTCACTGACCTCATGGCTTATAATGAGGCTGGATGAACTCAACAAGGTACATACAAATGAGGACGGAAGACCCAAATTGCATAATGAGATTGTTCAGGCAGTTGAAAAGTCTCTTCTATGAAGAAGCTAAAAGAAATGTCATCAGGAATACAGCCCCTCCCTCTTCTGGGATTCACTCTTCTGTTCCACACTTCATGCTCATCCAAGAGAGATCATCCTGTACGTGGGGAAACAGACCTTCCTAACAGCATCTTTCCTGTTAGCACAGCCCAGAGACTCCATGGAGCTGGAACCTAGGTTCTATCCTAGGTTCTATGTGCACTTGCAGCCAAGAAAGCCAACCAGAGCCTGGGCTGCATCAGGAGAAGTGTGGCCAGCAGGCCAAGGGAGGTGATTCTCCCCCTCTACTCAGCTCTGGTGAGACCCCACCTGGAGTACTGCATCCAGTTCTGGAGCCTCTATTACAGGAAGGTTATGGACATGCTGGAAGGTGTCCAGAGAAGGGCCACCAGGATGATCAGAGGGCTGGAGCACCTCTCCTATGAGGACAGACTTAAAGAGTTCAGTCTGGAGAAAAGAAGGCTCCGAGGTGACCTTATTGTGGCCTTCCAGGATCTGAAGGGGGCCTACACGAAAGCTAGGGAGGGACTTTTTAGGCTATCAGGTAGTGATAGGACTAGGGGGAATGGAATAAAGCTAGAAGTGGGGAGATTCAGACTGGACATGAGGAAGAAGTTCTTCCCCATGAGAGTGGTGAGAGCCTGGAATGGGTTGCCCAGGAAGGTGGTTGAGGCTCCATCCCTGGAGGTGTTTAAGGGCAGGCTGGATGAGGCTCTGGCCAGCCTGATGTAGTGTGAGGTGTCCCTGCCCACGGCAGGGGGGTTGGAACTAGATGATCCTTGTGGTCCCTTCCAACCCTGACTGATTCTATGATTCTATGATTCTATCAACATGGATTGATAGTAACAGTACCAGAACAGCAGTAGAATGTTGAATACCGTGTGAATCCTATGCTCTTTTGTTTTCCAGGAAACAGAATCAGTTCTTAATAAAGATTTTGGGATAGTAATATTGTACAATACACTTGTTATATTATACATGTTTAGCTCCTAGAGTCATCCTTCATTAGGGTGACAGTTTTAATTTGCTAGGCAAGATCTGAGGGTCAGATTAAAATGAGTGTATGGGACCATTGTGTAAAACAGTTCCCAGTGAGGCTATTTTACAGGAAGGTTTTTGGCAGGTGTGGGAGAGAAATCCAGAATTCGGTCATTATTATTTATGGCACAGAACCCCAAAATATGCAAATTAATGAGACAGAAATACAAGCGTTACCATGAAAGACTAGTGATTTTTTTTCTTTTTTATGAGAAAGACCTGACAAAGTTCATTTTTCTGTTTCCAGCTCTAGAAAATTGCTAAATTAATTCCAGAGGTGGTAAAGAACAGGGTCCTCAGATGGTGGTCTGGCAGCCAGCAATGAACCAGAAGATATGGGGATGGTGTTAAATAATTACTCTTGTAGTGTCATCAATTATGGGAAAGAAGTGAGGAACCGCTTGTAGAGAGGAATTAAATTCAATATTTTACCTGAAAAAATAGAGCCTGCACACATACAGCCTGCAGCAAAGGATATCAGAGTTTGCACCTGACGTTAATATGCCATATAACAAACCAGTACTGCAGAGTAGGGCTTGTAACTCCAAAAGATTTCATTTTTTGCTGAAAAGTATGAATATATTGTAGTGGTTGACAGGTGGCCCTTCTCTGGACACGTCCAAGTCCTTCGTAAATTGAGGAGCCCAGAACTGGACACAGTACTCAAGGTGTGGCGTAAACAGAGCAGAGTACAGGGGTACAATGACCTCCCTGCTCCTGCTAGCCACACTATTCCTGATGCAGGCCAGGATGCCATTGGCTCTCTTGGCCACCTGGGCACACTGCTGGCTCATGTTCAGCTACTGTCAATCAGTACCCCCAGGTCCCTTTCCACCTGGCTGCTCTCCAGCCACTCCAACCCCAGCCTGTAGCTCTGCATGGAGTTGTTGTGGCCAAAGTGGAGCACCCGGCACTTGGATTTGTTAAATGCCATCATGTTGGACTCTGCCCATCTGTCCAGCCTGTCAAGGTCTCTCTGCAGGGCCCTCCTACCCTCTAACCGATCAACACCTGCTCCCAGCTTGGTGTCATCTGCACATATACTGATAATGGACTCAATCCCCTCATCCAGATCATCAATAAAGATACTGAACAGGATGGGGCCCAGCACTGATCCCTGGGGGACACCACTAGTGACAGGCTGCCAGCTGGATGTGGCACCATTCACCACCACTCTCTGGGCTCGGCCCTCCAGCCAGTTCCTAACCCAGCGCAGAGTGCTGCTGTCCAAGCCACAGGCTGACAGCTTGGCCAGGAGTTTGCTGTGGGGGACAGTGTCAAAGGCCTTGATGAAGTCCAGGTAGACTACATCCACAGCCTTTCCTACGTCCACCAGGCTGGTTACCTGATCATAGAAGGAGATCAGGTTGGTGAGGCAGGACCTGCCCTTCCTAAATCCCATGTTGGC
Organism: Indicator indicator; assembly: GCF_027791375.1. NCBI lineage: Eukaryota > Metazoa > Chordata > Aves > Piciformes > Indicatoridae > Indicator > Indicator indicator. The sequence goes on along the minus strand of NC_072010.1, from coordinate 8,162,028 downwards.
TGGACCTGATCCCTTGGCCATCCTTCAGGTGTGTAGTGATTGCCCCCAAGATTGCTCCATAATTTTCCCTGGCACTGAGGTCATGCTGACAGGCCTGTAGTTTCCAGGTTCATCCATCCGGCCCTTCTTAAGAGCTCCTGTTTGAAGTAGGTCCAACCCTCCTGGACCCCTTTGTTCTTAAGGGCTGCAACCCACAGTACTTTCCTAATAAGTTGCTTAAACAAGCTGAAGTTTGCCCTCTGGAAGTCCAAGGTCAGGGTTCTGTTACTGCTTCTCCCTGTTTCCCTGGATATTGAAAACTCCACTATCTCATGATCGCTGAACCCTAGACAGCCTCCTACCATCACATCTCCCACCAGCCCTTCTCTATTTGAGAATAGAAGATCAAGCAGAGCCTGACCCCTGGTAGGCTCACTTAACTGCATCAGAAAGCTGTCCTCCATACACTCTAGGAACCTTCTGGACTGCCTCCTCTCTGTTGAATTAAGTTCCCAGCAGATGTCTGGTAGGTTAAAGTCCCCCACAAGGACAAGATCTGATGATCTTGAGACACCTTCTAGTTGCTTATAGAATATTTCATCTGCTTCCTCATCCTGGTTGGGTGGTCTATAACAGACTCCAACCAGGATGTCAGTTTTGTTAGGCCTCCCTCTGATTTTAACCCATAGGCACTCAATCCTTTCATCTGCAACCTCAAGTTCTGAGGCATCAAGAGATTCCCTAATGTACAGGGCCACCCCTCCTCCTCTTCTCCCTCGCCTGTCTCTCCTGAAGAGCTTGTAACCCCCAAGTGCAGTACTCCAATTATGTGACTCGTCCCACCATGTTTCTGTAATGGCAATTATATCATAGTCTTCCTGGTGGACCAAGACTTGCAGTTCCTCTTGTTTGTTACCCATACTGTGTGCATTGGTGTGCATGCACTTCAGCTGGGCTGTTGATTTCTCAATTAACCCTAATTTCTGTCCTACTCTCTCCTCTCCAGGGAGACTGATTTCCTCACCCACCCCCTTCAGACCTAGTTTAAAGCCCTCCCAATGAGCCCTGCCAACTCCAACGCTAGTACCCTCTTGCCCTTTCTAGATAAATTCACCCCATCAAGGTCCAGCAGGTCAGATGCAGTAAAAGTTGCCCCTTGATCAAAGAACCCAAAATTCTGTTGCTGGCACCATCCCTTGAGCCAATTGTTGATGGTGTGGGTTCTTCTGTTCCTCTCAGTGTACACCCCTGCCACTGAGGGAACTGAGCAGAACACCACTTGAGCTCCTGCCCCTTCAATCAATTGTCCAAAGGCCTTGAATTCCTTTTTAGTCATCCTGGTGCCCTTCTTATCAACCTCGTCACTTCCAGCCTGGATTACTAGCAATGGGTAATAGTCAGTGGGCTGGATCAGCTTTGGGAGTCTCCTTGTGGTGTCCCTTATCCAGACCCCACGTAGGCTGCAGACTTCCTATGGGATGGGTCAGGGCGACATATGGGTCCCTCTGTTCCCCTCAGGAGAAAGTCTCCAACAACTGTAACCCTTCTCTTTATGGTGCTAGTCCTTGTGGTTGGTGGTTTTACCTTAGGTATATCTTTAGGTGGTTCCTCTTCAGCCCTCTAATCCACATTGCCCTTGGCCTGCAGGGCTTCATACTTATTGTGCAAGGGCAACGGGGGAGGGGAAGAGGGCTGGGATGGGTTCCCCTTGCTTCCCCTGACAGGGACCTGTGTCTATCCCTCCCTGTTTCTGGGGACGCCTCCCTCAACAGGGGAGGTCTGCAAAGCCTGCTCCCAGATGTCTAACTCCCTTTCACATTCCCATATAGTCCTGAGCCTTGCTACTTCATCCTTTAGCTCAGTGACTTCATCCTTAAACTCAGCCACCAGATTGAGGAGAAAATTCACCTGGTCACACCTGACGCAGGTGTTGTCTCCTTCATCCTCCATTCCAAGTGCCAGACTCCAGCACTCTCTGCAGTTAGCAGCCTGGACACCTGCGTGCTTATACACCAACTCTGTCTGGGTAATAAGATATGTAAAGGGAGTGGAAAAAATCCCAGTCTGTGCTGCATTTTCTTGGCTGAATTCCAGTACAAGTATCAGCTCTTTGACCACCCTTTCACTCTGCAGTAACAAGTATTCTCCACCTTCTCTCCTAAACCAGGGATTTTTTAGCATTGTAGTGCATTAAAGCACTTCTGTGCTCCAGACTCAAGCTGGCCATGTTTTACATTTGGATGCTACCCAAATACTTTGTAGAGTGCTCTGAATTCCTTTGGGATGAAACAGGTTACACAAATCTTGAGTTACTGTGCTGTGGAGGAATGACAGTAGATCTGACTCATCAGGTTGATACTTACAAGGATATTACTGCTAATGGCCCCAGCAGTTGTATTGTTCATATCCCTCTCGAAGTGTAACCTCTGGCTAGTCACATTATTGTAGAATGGAGCACTGTAGGCAATCACCAAAGTACTGTTAGGAAAGAGCAGCAGGCATTAACTGCTGGATTTCTAAGATAGCTCAGTGTATCCACTACCTAATTCATGTTTAATTTCACTGACTTTGAGCAGCACAAGTTCTTTGAAGTCCTTTCAATACATTAGTAAGGCAGGTAGTCTTTGAGGACTAGGGTTTGAACATCATCCAGAGATTTCCATCTTTAGTTGTGACTCTTAAATATTTTTTCTTTCATTTAAAGCACCAGGTCTTAGGGTCTTGCCATGATCACTCTAGAACTTTAGTTCTCATATTATGCAAAGACTCATGTAGGCTCAAGAATGTGGCTTACACTTTAAAAGGCTAAGTGAACATATTGCAGATAAAAAGACAATAAATCTTCATAAAATACCTCAGTGTAAAGATTTTTCATTCCAGCACTGTTCCATGATACTGAGGGGGATGAAGATAAATGAAAAGTTTATGGACCACCATGCTTTGAAGAGTTTATGGGCCACCATACTTTCCTTGTGCTCTGCTTAATAAAAAAAAAATTGTCAAAGACAAAAATAGACAGGAGTAGCTGCACTGTCTCATGTTGCAGGCTGGAAATGTAAAGTGAGGAAAAAAGTCTGTAAAGTGAGGAAAGAAGTCCGTGCTCACAGAGAAAAAAGTGCTCAGGTTGATACTCTTGCAAATTTGAGTCTGTAGTCAAGGCAACCCACCCACCTACCCGTATGCTCTTTGGAGAGCTGGTCACACATACATTAATGCTGTCTGAGATCACTGGTTTTATTAAGCAAGACAGTAATGTCACTTCCTCAGTGATGCAAATAATAAAATTGGTGTTACGGGAAAGTTTCTGTATCAACAGAGGCTGCTTAAAGCTTTGCTAATTCTTTGCAACCTGACCTGGAATATTTCCAGGGATGGGACATCTCTGGCAATCTGTTCCAGTGTTTCACTACCCTTCACTGTAAAAAATTTCTTCTTTATATATAGTTTGAATCTCCCCTCTCAGATTAAAACCACTGTCCCTTGTACTGTTGCAACAGGCCCTGCTAAAAAATCTGTCCCCATCCTGATGCTTCTCTAACAGCAAGCACAGAGAATGTGAATCAAGTTCCAACCCTCTTGCCTTTTTGAGACCAGAGAGTTTATGAAGTGAGAGTTTCTCATGACGGACAAATAAAGGAGCACAATGCATGTGGTTATCATTGTCTCCTTGCTGACAGACTTACTAGAAATTGAAATAATAATAAAAAATGCAGGGCCTGACTGCCCACGCTGTGAGTGCCAAGAAAAGAGCTTGTCATGACAGGAGCCACGGTTCTCAAATGGAGCATGTTTTATTCTGTATCAGTTTCTAGTTTAAAGCAGGGATGCCCCCAACCTCTAATTTCAGTGGCAAAAGAAGAAAATCCAAATAAGAGGTATGTAATGTGACGCTGCCTCTGCGTTGCTTACAGTCCCAGAAGAGGCTCAGGTCTCTAACACAGTGCAACTATTTAGAACCTTTTCAGCTGCCTGCAGCCCAGTGGTTGCTAATAGTTGCATTATTCATTCCCTGAGTGTCTCCCACTGCCCTATCACATTTATGTGAGAGAAAAGATTACTTGTAACCTTTTTAGATATTAATCACAAAGCTTTAATGCAGCCTAGAGTTAATCAAAGTGCTGAAAGTGTACAGATACAGAGCGGTCTGACTATTGGCTGGTTTTTAGAAACTACATACTTGCCCTGATATTAATGGATCATTTTATAAAGTTTGCAATTATTTCCTGTCATTTGACTCTACAGGTCACTAGCCGACACTGTGTGCTGGTTTCCTGCAAAGCAACTCAGTGGAGAGGAATGTTTCTGAAGCACAAAAATGTTCTATATGAGATCACACCGTAAAGCACTTGGTCCCTTGGATCATACAAGCAGGGTTTTTTTTCTCATCTCTTGGTCTCCTACAGTTGAAATGAGCACTTGGTGATGTCTCTTTAATGGATGTTTCCTTGGAAGTCAGATATTCTGTATTGCACCATGACAGTTGAAATATTCAATACAAAAGAGCATCTTCTTCACTTTGAGAAGCTCCTTAGTAAATACACCGCTGAAAATTTGACATACCAACAGTCCAAAGATGAAGATAGATAGATAAATGCACATATTAATTGAGGCTCTTGAATTACAAATACAATTTATTCTTAGATACTCCACATTTCTGAGTGTGTGGACCTTGGGAAGGGTGTGATCCTCTCAGTTGTTACTCTGGTGCATTTCTCTTACGATATGTTTATCTCTGCACTAGAATTCTAGCTACATTGTCCTGGTGAAAGAAGTCCATAACATCTAATGTTGTGGAAAGACTTTCATCCATTTTTATTTACAGGTATTTTTGTTTGCAGGTATGGCATGAATTGTCTGATCCAGTTTGAAGATTTTGCCAATGCCAACGCTTTTCGTCTCCTCGATAAATACCGCAACAGATATTGTACGTTCAATGATGATATTCAAGGTAAGTACTGTTATTAAAATGCAAATTTAACCTTCTCCTTGTCATGAGGAAAGATGATGAAGATTACGAGATTATTTATTATACAATACTCAGATGTCTGATAAATTTTAGAGTTTACACACAAGCACTTAAAAATGGAAAGCACAGCCATCTAATCTGGAAACTGAGTCTCCATTGTTTTTAGGGATTTATTTGTTCTCTACAGAAATATTGTTCAAGGGAGAAAATTGACCATCTGCTTGAGATTATTAAGGTAATTTAGGGAGTTCCATTAATTTTCTATAATTTAGCTAAAACAATAATGACGTCTTAACAGTTATGCAAGACTTTCTGTTTCCAGAAGCCAGGTGGTCATTAACTGATCCTGCAAATGTCCCTCTATTGTTATCCTTATTACATGCACAAATGAAAAGGTAAACCTGCTTCTTTCCTCTCCATGGATGCTAATTCCACTGTAATCTGAGAACAGATATGCTCTCCCCTAGGGTGGTTAACATAACTCTTCCAGTGCCAAAGAGAAATGACAGCAGCAAAGCTGAGGTTATTTACCAGCATGTCCCCCAGGTCCTGTGAGACTCAGTAGTCAGCAGAACTGCTCAAATGAGATGAGGGATGCAAGCTGCATCCTGGTAGCATCCTAGTCTTATGATGACTTTGCTATAAAGCATTGGAAGGGCTGTTTGCCTATTCAAGAGGGGCAGGATCTTCCCAAGTGATTATAAATAACCAGTTCTTCTCCTGTGAGTCTCTTCATCTTTTCTTTTTCTGTCTAGTCATGCTTGCAACATGCAGAATTTTCCAAGGTTTGTTGATTTAGTTATTTGCAGTTGGTTGGGCTTATCTTCACTCGTACTTGAAACAGACTGAAAGAAATGACAGTCACATTTTTCACGCAATACTGGCTCTTTGGGGAACAAACTTTCCAGCACTATTTCTGCATCTGCTGCCCTTCTAGCAGTATTAGGCAGTGTGTGTAAAGAGCTTGTTCATATGTGCCATGACATAAGAAGGAGTAATACCCTGAATTGTGGGAATATGTTTGGTGTGACAGGATGCACTGTCCTGCTCAAGGACTGAAGGGTTTAAAAGCAGACAGGCTTAAGGCATTTCAGAGGTGAGATTCTTCTGTACAAAGAAGACTCATTAGGTGTCCTTGCCACCTACAAAAGCTTTCAGTGGAGAGAGGAACACTGGAAAATGAGATACATTTTTGAATGGAAGTTTTGAATGGAGGAACCAAGAACTCAAAGTTTTCTAGAAGTGGACAGGTGAAGCCTATACTAAGAAGCCAATGATGTGAAAATGTATTTCAGATAAGTTTCTCTGCAAGTGGAAGAAGAGTCATCAATTGAAAGGAAAAGAGGCCAGGTGATGCGTGGGCGTGGAGGCTTTCTTGAGGGAACTTGAATGGATCAGAATGGTTTCTTGGTGAATTGGAATGGTTTCTAAGACAGAGAGAAGAGAAAGAGGATATTAAAGCAAAATTCAACATTCTGAGTGGGAGGCAGGAGACTATTTTACAGTGTGTTTTTGGCCATAGTTGAATGCCTCAGATGGTTCCTGGAAATTACTTCCCTGGAGAGGCAAACCACATCTAGGAGGAAGCTGTAAAATAGCATTACTATAAAATGGACCTTGTATGCTTTTCCCCAGTTAGATGTCTCTCTCAGTGCATGGGAGATGTCAAGTCCTTGCAAATTGCACAAAGTTCCACCTGTGAAAACAACATGATTATACCTCTTACTGAACTCCCTTAAATTCTCAGATAAAGCATCTAGCTAGCACTGGTTTCACAGTTGTAGATAAGTAAAGAAATCCTGCTGGTCTTTTGCACAGGCAAGGGATGAGGCAAGGGAAGCGAGTCACCATTTCAGGCTTTTTTATGTAACTGTTAGAAAGCAAAAGGGATTGCAAGCCCAGGTCATAATCAGGAATGAGTTTTGGAGACCTTTGGGAAGCTGATGGAACTTGTATCTGCTCAGTTAATTCTGTCTTAGAGTCATGTCAGATACTGAGTTTAAGCTGGGATGAGTAGTCTGATTTACCCACCCTTTTCTATCCCAGATGACATGAGAAACGTAGAAAGTGCCATTTTCTCGCTTACACCTTCCTGTTCTTTGGGTTTGCCTCAGGCTTTCTTTTTTCTAACACGCTGGTGTTTCATGATTCACCTACTTTTAAAAAGTGGGAGAGAGTTCAATGCAAATTGTCTTAAATGATCGATGAAAATCATACAGGCTTGTCTAAGCAACCCTGATTTGTTCTACTCCAATCAGGCAGCAACAGACCTCCTGAAGCCTGAATTATCCCAGCTTCTGAGATGGAGTTGTTTCAAGTGTATTGATTTAAAAACGCATCTGAGGCACAAACAGTGCAAATTAGGTCAGGCCTGAGCCACTCATGAAAACTCATTGTCCCTGGGTTAGTGAGACCCTGAACACCATGTGCCTACACACACGGATGTGGGAAGAAAGTATAAATTACTCCAGTTAGTCTCCCTTGGGCCTCACTCTTGGTGCCTCAGGGCCTACATGAACTGAAAGCAGTCTAAAATATTAATGCCTGCCTTTTGGGTTTTTTTGTCATACAAATTACAGTATTGCCAAATCCATCCTAACCAATCAGAATTATAGTGACTCAGACTCCTTCCAGTTTTAGCCAGCCTGGTGACACTGAGTGGGACACCTGCCAGGTACCACAAACTGGGATGAGGTGATCGCTCTTATTCTGAAAGCCATTAGCCTGGGAGCTAGCAGGAGCTGGCTCGAAGTGCTCATCCCATAGGAGCTCCCCATTAAGGGAGTGCTTCTCCTTCCTCTATGGGGGTGATGACATCAGTCCTTTCCCAGCTCTGTCTGAGTTCATGCAAGGGGCAACAGCTTCAGTTTCAGCTCTAGGGGAGAAAATTGATTGTCACTTCTTCCTTTTTCCCAGTAAAATACCAGGGCAGACAGTGAAGCGGGCATGTGAAATTGGAGGGACCTGAGAAAGCTTTAGATCCTGCTCTTTCTCTTACTTCTGTAACTTTGCTCCTCTTAATTGTGCACAGTGATAAACAGAAAGTAAGACAACTGAAGGTCTTAGAGAGGTGTCAAGGCTTGTGAATGACTGAGAAAGGCATTTCTGGCTTCCTACTTCCTACAAGAAAATGTGTAAAATCACTGAAGAGGTTAGTTTGGAAGGGGCATCTGAACATCACCCACCCCCACTCAAATAAAAAGTGATTTCAAACTTAGATCCAACTCTGACATTTTAGTGACAAGTGGTGGCCCTCAGGGGTTCACATGGGAAGAGTGATGTTGAATATCTTCATCAGTGCCATAGGCAATGGAATCAAGTGAACTCTCTGCAAGTTTTCAGACAGCACCAAGCTCAGTGGTTGACATGCCAGAGGGACAGGATGTCATCCAAAAGGACCAGGACGAGCTGGAGAAGAGGGCCCATGTGAACTTCATGAGGTTCAACAAGGTCAAGTGCAGGGTCCTGTACCTGGGTCAGGGCAATCCTCATTATCAATAGAAGCTGGGGGAGGATGTGATAAAGAGTAGCCCTGTGGAGAAAGACTTAGGGATACTGGTGAATGAAGAGCTAGACATGAGTCAACAATGTGCACTTGCAGACCAGAAAGCCACCTGTCTCCTGGGCTGCTTCAAAAGAAGCATGACCGGAAGTTTGAGGGAGGTGATTCTACCCCTCTGCTCCACCCTGGTGACAACTGTGTCCAGCTCTGGAGTCCTCAGCACAAGAAGGATATGAACTTGTGTGAGTCTAGTGGAAAAAATTGATCAGAGGGCTGGAGTACCTGTCTGTGAGGTGAGACTGAGATAATTGAGGTTGTTCAGCCTGGAGGAGAAAAGAAGGCTCTGAGGACACCTTATTGTGACCTTTCAGTATTTAAAGGGGCCTATAAGAAAGATGGGGACAGTTCTTAGCAAGGCATGTTGCAACAAGACCAGGGGTAATGGCTTTAAACTAAAAGAGGGGAGAGTTACACTAGATATAGGGAAGACATTTTTTACGATGAGGATGGTGATACACTGGCACAGGTTGTCCAGTGAGGTGGTAGATGTGCCATCCCTAGAAATATTCTAGGGCAGGTTGGACAAGGCTCTGGGCAAACTGCTCTGGTTGAAGATGCTTACTGCAGGGGAATTGGACTAGATGATCTTTAAAGGGCCCTTCCAACCCAAACCATTCTATGATCCTAACTAGGGTTCTGTGAGCACATGCCTCCCTGTCTTTGTATGATTCCAACACAGCCTTCAAAGATGTGCACTGAATAACCAACAAATCAGCAGCAGTTTGTGCCTGGGTTAAGCAAAAGTGGCATCAGATACATCAACCTGTGATTGGAATTTGACATGGCTCGCAGAGCTGAAATATTTATGCTGCATTAGAAAGCTTTTGATATTATTGTTCAGTTATCTGATCAGGCATAACAAAAATGTTATTCAGTATGAGAATGGTAGAACACAAGGACAATTTGTGCAGAAAAGCTTTGGGACTTTTATCCTTTGAGAAGGCCCTGAGCAATCTAATCTCATTTTGAACCTAGCCCCACTTTGAGCAGACACAGGGCAAGATGGTCTACAGGCATCTCTTCCAACCTTATTTTTTTCTATTAAAAGTTTGTTCTCCTGGTCGATCAGCATGTTATCCTCCATATTCACATATCAAATGTGAGTTCTTCAGGTGCAGGTTACTTATTCAGTACTGAAACAGGGCAGGTTTAGACTGGACATTAGGAAGATTTTTTTCATGGAAAGAGTGTCAGGCATTGGAATGGGGTGCCCACAGAGGTGATTGAGTCACCAACCCTGGATGTGTTTAAAAGTCATTTGGATGTGGTGCTTGGGGATATGGTGTAGGGGTGAAATTTATAGAGTAGGGTTATCAGCTGGACTTGATGATCCCAAGGGACTTTTCCAACCTGAATGTTTCTGTGATTCTGTGAAACAGCAGAAGTTGTTCTGCAATGTTTGTCAGAGTTGCAGAAAAATGAAGACACCTCTGCTGGTCAATATTCAAGGATCACCTTCTGCGTGGCCAGGAGCAAAGTATCCCCACAAAGAGGAAAGCAGGAAAGAAAGCTAGAAGACCTGCCTGGCTGAGCAAGGAGATCCTGGACATGCTGTCACACAAAAAGAAACTTTACAAGGAGTGGAAGAAAGGACAGCGAGAAGGGGAGGCATATAAGGAAGCTGCCCAAGCAGCAAGAAACCTAGATAGAAAAACTAAAATTTAGTTAGAATTAAATCTAGCCAGGAAGATCAAGGGGAACAGTAAAAATTTCTATAGGTATATTAATGGTAAAAAGAAGACTAGGGAAGGTGTGGACCCCCTCAGAAAGGAAACAGGGGAGATGGTGACAAGTGACATGGAGAAGGCTGAGGTTCTCAATGCCTCCTTTACCTCAGTCTTCACTGGCAAGGGCTCCAGCCACACTCCCAGAGTAATAGAAGATAATGGCAGGGGCTGGAAGAAGGAACTGCTCATTGTGAGTGAAGATCAGGTTCGAGACCATCTGAAGAACCTGAAAGTGTTCTCAAGTCCATGGAACCCAATGAGATACACCCAGTGGTGCTGAGGGAACTGGCGGATGAAGTTGTTAAACCACTCTGTTATATTCCAAAAGTCATAGCAGTCTGGTGAAGTCCCCACTGACTGGAAAAGGGGAAACATAATTCCCATTTTCAAAAATGGAAAGAAGGATGACCCAGGGAACTATAGACCAGTCAGTCTCACCTCTCTGCCCAGTAAGATCATGGAGCAGATCCTCCTGTAGGCACTGCTGAGGCAGAAGAATAACGAAGAGGTGATTGGGTACAATCAGCACGACTTCACCAAGGGCAAATCCTGCCTGACAAACCTGGTGTCCTTCTATGACAAGGTCACAGCATTAATAGATGAAGGCTAAGCAACTGATGTCATTTACCTGGACCTGAACAAAGCCTTTGACACTGTCGCAACACCACATCCTGGTCTCCAAGCTGGTGCAGTCTGGTTTTGATGGATGGACCATTCAGTGGATAAAGAACTGGCTTGATGGCTGCACCCAAAGAGTGGCTGTCAATAGGTCCATGTCCAGGTGGAGGCCAGTGACAGAGTCCCTCAGGGATCAGTGCTACTTTTGCAGCTATGAAACATCTTTGTTGGCGACATGGACAGAGGCATTGAGTGCACCCTCAGCAAGTTTGCTGATGACACCAAGCTGTGTGGTGCAGCAGACATGCTGGAGGGAAGGGATGCCATCCAGAGGGACCTTGACAGGCTGGAGAGGTGGGCACAAGCCAACCTCAGGAGGTTCAACAAGACCAAATGCAAGGTCCTGCATCTGGGTCGGGGCAATCCCAAGCACAAATACAGTCTGGGCAGTGACTGGCTGGAGAACAGCCCTGAAGAAAGGGACTTGAGGGTGCTGGTGGATGAGAAGCTCAACATGAGCCACCAGTGTGGACTTGCAGCCTGGAAAGCCAATCACATCCTGGGCTGCATCAGGAGAAGCATAGCCAGAAGGTCGAGGGAGATGAATCTCCCCCTCTGCTCCACTCTGGTGAGACCCCACCTGGAGTACTGCGTCCAGTTCTGGAGCCCCTATTACAAGAGGGATCTGGACATGCTGGAACATGTCCAGAGAAGGGCCACCAGAAGTTTTACACCATGAGGGTGGTGAGACACTGGAACAGGCTGCCCATGGAGGTGGTAGAAGCCCCACCCCTTGAGGTTTCTAGGCCAGGCTGGATGTGGCTCTGAGCAACCTGATCTAGTGTGAAGTGTCCCTGTCCATGGCAGGGGGTTGGAACTAGATGATCCTTGAGGTCCCTTCCAACTCTAACAATGCAATGATTCTATGATTCTAACAACTTTAATTAATTGTATCTGATCATGTCATTCAAAAGCCTTTCACATATATGGGCAGGGCAGAAAGAATAGTGCACAGAAGCACAAGTCTACTGTCTCCTGGCTCTGGGCATCTTTAACGGTCTTTTAAAACGGGACTTGCTATGACATCAAAGAACCACCAATCACTGTTTCAGATTTATCTCTATCCAGTTCGAGACACTCTAAACAGATGGAATTTCTAAAACCCTGAACAACTACACTGTGCAGATGAAACTTTTTCAAGGCACTTTTGGAAGGGAAACCCCAAATCACTATCCACGTTAAAAATACCCATCCTTTTAGGTTTCCACAGTCCCTCCACATCTAAAGTAGTCTTCTATAGACGATTCACAGGGGGTCCTCACTTTTGTAGAACCTCTCTGAGTCTTTTCCCAGCTATTAGAGAAATTATTCCACTTTGTTGTTGGATGTGTGACTTCTGATGAGCCTCAAAATATCTCGTGACCCACCAACCACCTTTTCTCCTTATCCTAGCAGATAACCTTTCCAATAAGCTTTCCAGGACACTTCAGGAGGCAGTGTTTCAGCCTGAAGGAATACTGCTCCCAGACCTCAGCTGAGGCTGGGAACGAGCTGACAGCAGTGCCACAAATCTGAGCAGCTTCAAACATTTGAACAAGTTAGAAATCACTCATGTGCAGACGTGGCCTGTATTGCAGGCACGTTTCCATGTGCTGTGAGAAGCAGGCAAAGTTAGCTTTTGGCTCAGCATTAACTAATTTCAGCAGATTAAAATGGTACAGTATCTTACTTTGTTGTTTCAGCTGGAGTGGAAAATGCATCAGTAATTATCACAGGAAACTAAGAGGAGGGGGGAGCACAATAGGAAGGGAGTTCTGGACATACCCTGCTGCAGAACAAAGCAGGCTATGTCCTGCCAGGCAACTCCTGAGCAGCACGCTTTCCCTGTGGGGATTTACCCAGCCTGAAGATAGAAGTGGAGATGTTCTCAGTTCTCTACCAGTCACCATTATTAGGCAACCTGCTGTGCCCTGCAGCAGAAGAGGCTCCTGTGTTTTCCCTTGGTGCTACTACATGTAACTATTTAAGGCCCAGCTCCTAGGCTTGTGTCTAAATCACACACTGACTGCTGAACAAGCCAGGTCAGAACAGTATGGACTCCTGGGTGTAAATGACCCTTATTGTCTTGGGCTTAATGGTGCAGGGACCTAAAGATGTGGCCTGTACCTTCTGTCATTTTGGGGATTGTAACATTTGGTCTGCTTTTCTCTCCTGCTTTTCTTGTTCTGTTTCTCTTCTTCACTGGCCATTGCAAACTCCTCCTTTGCCATCAACAACAGCATACATCACCTCTGGTTTAAGCTCTCTGCGATCTGCAAGTCCAGGCTAAGGAGGCAAAATGAACAGAGAAACAGGGCTATGCTCTGACCTGGTTTAGCTTGTTGATATAAAAAACATCCACAGGGTCTCCAGTGCTGCAATGGGGACAAGGATGCTTTCTTGCAAAGTTCTGGCAGCTGCCTGGTAGCCTCTGTCTTCATGGACCAGATCGTCCAGTCTGCATGTGGGTACAGCCTGTGCCCTGGCTGGCACTCTGCACAGGAGGAGTGTGGGCAGTGCTGCAGGTCAGCACTGCACTGTATAGTTCAAGCACTTCACAGTGGACATCTAGAGATGACCTGCAATTAGGCATAGGCATCTAGTTTAAGATAAGCTCTGCATATTCATTATCAGACAGCTCTTCACCTCTTTGTCTTATCACACTAGCCTGCAGCCATGAAGGTGAAAACCTTGAGCTGCTCCAGCAGTTTTTTGCTTCAGCTTTGTTGTGTTTGACTTTTGGTTATGTATGTGAAGTGGATCTGGACAAGCTCCACTCTGCTTTCCAGTAACAGGCAGAACTGTTGCAGGGAGTTAATGTGAACCAGTATTTGGAAAAGCCCTATGCTTCCTCTGCATCCATAAATTTAGATGTGTTTTCTTGGCTGCCCTTTGCTTTAGCTGTCAAATTGGTGTTTGCTGTTCCCTGGGCCCTCATCTTGGCATAGTTTTGATGGGGTAAAGGATAAGCAGGTGGGACAAGGGTCAAAAATAAAAGCTGAGGCTGAATTTGGCCATCTCTTCCACCAGCACACAGTGGACAAAGGAGAATCACTCACATGAGTGTTTTATGAAGAAATGGGCAGTGGTGTGGCTGTGTGCTCACCCTGCTGCTGCTATCAGAAGCATGGTGGTTATGCTCTGCACCACTCAGCCAGTGCCTGGAGCTAGGTGACAGGGCACTGACAGCTCTCAGAATGGGGGGACTCTTGTTCCCAAGCACTTGCAGGGTCCTTTCTTGCCCTTATGCTCCCTGCTTAGCCACTGGCTGGTGTCACACATGGGACAACCCTGACATTGGCACTGAGCAGCACCTTCACTGTCACACTCATGCCAGCACTGCCTGTAACTCCGTGTGCAAGGCTTCATTACCCCTCTGTCTTCTCTTCCTGAACTGAAGGCAGAGTAAAGTCCCTGAATATGGATACCTTTGAGGTGCAGCCTTTCCCATCTTCAAGGGTCCTGAAGCTGCAGAGCTATTTCTCTCCCCTGGTTTTGCTCCAGCGTAGCTCCACTGACATCTACTGGGGTTTGTCCTTACTGTAGTGCAAATGGAACATCAGCATCAGAGGGGGTTTCTGTAATGTTTTACAAAATTCTGCGTGTTCCTGAGCGTCAGAGATTAATTCCTAAGGGGATGGTCATTTTTCTGAGTGCACCTTAGCTTTCTTACTAGTTCTGTTGCGCTGGGATGCCTAGAGAGGCTCCTGAGGTCTGCTTGCTATTTTGTGATACTTTGTTGAGTGTTCACTTTGAGTCTGGGACAGACAGGATGATTTGTGAGAATTTTCCTTTCTTGTCTTTGTGCCTCTCCGTATCTCACCTCAGATACAGACCAGCCAAGCTGGCTCTTGCTAATTACTTATGGAAGTAGTTAGCTGTCATAGCAGTATTTAATCTGTTTGGAAACAGATGGACCAACGTGTTAAAGGGTAGTTGTTTTTTTCATGCTGCAACTCATGGTGAGGAGTGTCCCATTCCCTCTTGTCTCATGTTGTGTTTTTTTCCAGAACTGAAGCACAATGATTAACCATTCCTTACATGAACCAGTTGTGAGCTCTCCTCCATAGAGATGCTCTATATTCCATGCTCAGAAATTGTAACTATCAAAGAAAAATGCTGAGCTGAGGCCAAGGTACAGTAACTTTGTTACTTGAGTAATGAGGGTGAGATGCAGTAGGGAAGACATGGAACCATTACAGAGTCACTGGAGAGCGAGGAGGAAGGTTAGGAATGGCAGAGTTGAACAGAGTCCTGCTGTTAGTCAGAGCTGCAGTGCAAGTGCAAGGGGGTGAGTAATGGCACACCCAGTCCCACAGGTCTCCACTCTGCAAAATGCGCACTGCTCTGCACACTGAATCCAAGCACCCTTTCTTTTCACACTCCCTACTTCTCAAATTTCTACTAGTGACAACTTTTAAAAGGCTTCAGGCCCCTCTGCTGAATGTCCTGCCAGCACTATCCATTTAAATGGGTTTGCAGCATTTGTCCCATCAGACTTCTTGACGATCATAGGGTACAAAGCAATTTTACCTGAGTCAGGGCCAAGAGAAACAAGATATTTCCCAATTGCATCTCTTTCTTTTAAATACTTTCCAGGCATCTATTGCTGCTAATGCTGTGACCTGACACTTACACTGTTGCACTGTAATTGTTCCACTTTGGGATTTTTTCCTCTGATCACTTTCCCACTCCCACCCACAGAGGGACTCGGGGATTTCCATGCGCAGTAAGTCTGGGCTGTAGCGTGTGAGCATGTGTGAGCATATGTGTAGGCATTCATTTTCTACTGCATGTCACAGGAGAGACCCTGGTCTCACCCCACTTCTTTGCAGTTCAAACTGCCAGGCTGGGGTCCCTTCCTCCACAATTTAGATGTCTGCAATAGAAGTGTCTACATGCATTCCAGTTATCTTGCCTCTCTTACAAAACTATGGTGGTAGTAACAGTTTTAGGGCACATTTCATTTGACTCGGTCCAAGTGTCTGCCTTAGCATGGGCAGGATTATACATGTTTTGGGCACCACAGTATAAGAGAGACATTGACGTGCTGGAGTGCGTCCAGAGAAGGGCAGCAAAGTTGGTGAAGGGTCTTGAGAACAAGCAGCTGAAGGAGCTGTGGGGAGACCTCATCACTCTCTAAAACTACCTGAAAGGAGGTTGTAGAGAGGTGGATGTTGGTCTCTTCTCGCAAGTCACAACTGACAGGACAAGAGGAAATGGCACCAAGTTACACCAGGGGAGGTTTGGGTTAGACATTAGGAAAAACTTCTATAGTGAAAGGATTCTCAGAAGACTGAAACAGGCTGTCTAGGGAAGTGGTTGAATCCCTGGGTGGATTTAAAAGCCATCTAGATATGATGTTCAAAGATATGCTGTAGCAGTGGCTCTGGTAGAGTTAGATAATGTTTGAACTTGATGATCTTAAAAGTCTTTTGCAACCATAGTGATTCTGTGTGATGTTTTTTTAGAGGAGTTCCTTCCTAGCATCTGGCATGGTAGCAAGCCAAGCAGTCCCACTCATTAGAAACTTAACAAAATACAGAGAATGAGCATGAGCTAGCTGTGTGACACCCATAAAAAACAGCAAAATCTAAAAACTAGGCAGTTTCCTGGTGTTCCTTTAAGTTCCTTGGATGTTCATTATTTTCCTCTGTAATTTTTCTAGTCCTATGGCATGGCATTTCACCAAGTAAATACATTACTCTAAATCCAGCTTTAGAAGGCAGAGGTTTAGTGCAGGGGAAACAAGAAGAAATCCTTACATTGTTCCGTTGTCTGAGCTGACATGTTAGTATTGAAGTTGCAGAGCACTCAGTGGCTGGTTTCTTCTCCATCAACTCCCATAAACTGTTTTCTGATGTAATGAAGGGAATTCATCCGTGGTGCTGGAGTGAGCACTTTAGGTGATTTGCTGTGAGAAAGAAGGTTATGAAGCTACCAACTATCAGTTTAGTCCCTTTTGTTTTTAAGACTTGGATGCTTGCAGTGCCCTCATGAGCAGGAACTGATGCTGCTGCCGTTCCCATACCAGTGTGTGTGTATGGGCACCACTGCACTAAGGTCTGCTGCAGGATGGTGGCCATTGCCACCTCTGCTTAACCAGAATCACTTTTAAGTGGTGCTGATTATTCATTTTTGGAGAATTAAACTCATAGTTAAAAGAGCAAAATGCTGGTGAGCTAATGATACTGATAAACTCTTCCAGTCTGGCCAATAAATCAAACAGAATCACACAGAATCAAAGGTTGGAAAAGACCTCAAGGATCATCAAAGTCCAGCCTCTCACCCAAGACCTCATGACTACTAAACCATGTTGCCAAGTGCCATGTCCAGTGCCCTCTTGAACACCTCCAGGGATGGTGACTCCACCACCTCCTTGGGCAGCACATTCCAGAATCAAGATTTTCTTTGTCTCATATATATATATATTTTTTTTTTATATATATATATATTTTTTTTAATATATTTATATAAATATTTTCTTTGTCTCTTATCTGGGTTCCCTGAGCAAAAGAAACCCTGTCAATAAAAGCTGTCAGAACAGCTGTGCTCTCACTAGGTTTCCTGTTTGCATGGAAATAATGGGAGATAAAATCTTCACTCGATGCCATGACATGGCAGTAGATTTCTAGTTTACGTGTGACTTTTGCACAGGACAAAAGGAGCAGGTAAAGAGGAATTTATTTTCTCGGTCCATGAGAGATGAGGCAGCACCATCTGCTGGTTTCACTGCTCATGGTTATGCTTTGCTCCTGAGCTGCTCTGTGTCCCAGCAGGGCTGTTCTCTGATGTCTGGCAGCACCCCAGCCCCTAAAGACCCTGCAGGTGGTCTCACTGGTTATAGAATCATAGAATCACTAAGGTTGGAAAAGACCTTTAAAATCATCAAGTGCAACCTACCATGACCACTAAAATCCTGAAGCACCACATCTGCACACTTCTCGAACACCCTCAGGGGTGATGTACTGGCTGATTGAAACACTGATGCCCTTGCTGATTAAATGGGCAGGAAAATAACAAATGCAGGAAATCTGGTAAAATCAGGTTTATAAGCCTAAAAGATTTGTCTGTCCAACCCATGACCACCCACACAAGGCTTGTTACTTGTAACCTCTCTGATTTCATAGAATCATAGAATCAAGAAGTCTGGAAGAGACTTCAAAGATCATCGAGTCCAACCTGTCACCCTAAACCTCATGACTATCTAAACCATGGCACCAAGTGCCACGTCCAATCCCCTCTTGAACAGCTCCAGGGATGGTGACTTCACCACCTCCCTGGGCAGCTCATTCCAATGGCCAACCACTCTCTCTGTGAAGAACTTTCTCCTCACCTCCAGCCTAAACCTCCCCTGGCACAGCTTGAGACTGTGTCCTCTTGTTCTGGTGCTGGTTGCCTGGGAGAAGAGACCAAACCCCTCCTGGCTACAACCTCCCTTCAGGTAGTTGTAGACAGCAATGAGGTCACCCCTGAGCCTCCTCTTCTCCAGGCTAAACAACCCCAGCTCCCTCAGCCTCTCCTCACAGGGCTTGTGCTCAAGGCCTCTCACCAGCCTCGTTGCCCTTCTCTGGACATGCTCCAGCAATTCAACATCTTTCCTAAACTGAGGAGCCCAGAACTGGACACAGTACTCAAGGTGTGGCCTAACCATTGCTGTGTACAGGGGTACAATGACCTCCCTGCTCCTGCTGGCCACACTATTCCTGATGCAGGCCAGGATGCCATTGGCTCTCTTAGCCACCTGGGCACACTGCTGGCTCATGTTCAGGTGGCTGTCAACCAGTAACCCCAGGTCCCTTTCCACCTGGCTGCTCTCCAGCCACTCTGACCCCAGCCTGTAGCTCTGCATGGGGTTGTTGTGGCCAAAGTGGAGCACCCGGCACTTGGATTTGTTAAATGCCATCATGTTGGACTCTGCCCATCTGTCCAGCCTGTCAAGGTCCCTCTGCAGAGCCCTTCTACCTTCTAACAGATCAACACCTGCTCCCAGCTTAGTGTCATCTGCAAATTTACTGATGATGGACTCAATCCCCTCATCCAGATCATCAGTAAAGATATTGAACAGGATGGGGCCCAGCACTGATCCCTGGGGGACACCACTAGTGACAGGCTGCCAGCTGGATGTGGCACCATTCACCACCACTCTCTGGGCTCGGCCCTCCAGCCAGTTCCTAACCCAGCACAGAGTGCTGCTGTCCAAGCCACAGGCTGACAGCTTGGCCAGGAGTTTGCTGTTGGGAATGGTGTCAAAGGCCTTGCTGAAGTCCAGGTAGACTACATCCACAGCCTTTCCTACGTCCACCAGGCTGGTTACCTGATCATAGAAGGAGATCAGGTTGGTGAGGCAGGACCTGCCCTTCCTAAATCCATGTTGGCTGGGCCTGATTCCTTGGCCATCCTTCAGGTGCACAGTGATTGCCCCCAAGACAATCTGCTCCATGATTTTCCCTGGCACTGAGGTCAGGCTGACAGGCCTGTAGTTTCCAGGTTCTTCTGTCCGTCCCTTCTTGTGGATGGGTGTCACATTGGCCAGTTTCCAGTCTTCTGGGACCTCTCCAGTGAGCCAGGACTGGTGGAAAATGATGGAGAGAGGCTTGGCGAGCTCATCTTCCAGCTCTTTCAGCACCCTAGGATGAATCCCATCAGGTCCCATGGACTTGTGAATATTTCTCACAAAGCTTGTGAAGATGACATCGGAGAGACCAGATTTAGAGCTAGGGATGGCATCAGAGTTGGAGCACCTGTGATCCAGTATCCTTTAAAATGTTGAGCAATAAAACTTGGACTTGGTGATCCTTATGGGTCTCTATCAATTTGAGATACTCTGTGATAAAGCTGCCTCCTTCACTCCTAGCTCACCTCTAACGCTTGTAATCCAGCTTGTCCAGGTGACCAGTTCCTGAATCCTCATTAATCTGTACCTTAACTGATTTCTTCCCACCTTGTTCCTTCACTTGGAATAGGACATTAAATGAACACTGTATGTGATTGATGTGGAGTGAAGGCAGATCTGTTCAGTCTAGGTACCAGCCTCCCTTGATGGATCACGGTGTCTGTAACAGCAGGAGTCTGCTCGCCATATACTGGATTCTTTCTCACTAGTCTGGGATAAACTCATGTTCTCAGTGACTCTGTAATGCCAGTGAGACACAATGGTGCTGAGTCAGCATATTAGAATATCAGGGAAGTCCAAAAAAGAGACAGTGTTGCTAGGCTGGGAAGGTAAATGAGAAGAAAAGGATGGTAATTCCATGATCACGTAGGATTTTATGATGAGTGCCCAAGTTCAGACCACAACTCTGCCACAGATGTTTTATGTGGCCTTAAACAAGTTACACTCATCTTAAACTCTTGAGAGATATATATTAAAATTCTTCTAACACTCTATCATTCAGAGTCCTTTTGATTCTGTATAGAGGAAATCAGTGCGCTCCTGCCCTGATGTCTTCTGGGGATCAGTATTTCAGATTAGGGAAGGCAGTCTGATTCTGTAGTGACAAGAGAAGGGATACCTACCACAATAACAAATCAGTAGGGTAGACAATCCATTTGCCAGGATCTCTATCTCATGAGGTTTCTCTCTTTTCAGGCACTGCATCTGTTGCAGTTGCTGGCATCTTTGCAGCCTTAAGGATCACAAAGAACAAACTTTCTGACCACAGATTTGTTTTCCAGGGAGCAGGAGAGGTAAGAGTGCTCTTGGGGGTTTTTTCCTAAATATGAACTATTGAAATTTAGAGAAAGAAAAGTCAACCATACAACTTCCTGCAAGGCTTGGCTTCATGAGAACAAAGCACAGAAACAGGTTCCAGACAGGAGTGGGCCAAATAGGTGGATCTCACTGCTGCACAGAAGTTGCCAATAATCTTTAGGTGACCCCTTAACACATGAATCCTAGGCAGACTTCATGAGTGCTGTGAGGCTGCCCATGTGTCAGAGGGGGTTTCAGCACCTTGAGGGCTGCAGGAACATTAAGGAGGTTGGTTTGAGTCCTCAAGGCTGATATTTAGGGTAAATCAGGGCCTCTTTAGCAACACAGTCAAATGGACTCAGACTCAAAAGACCATAAAAACATAACCTCACTTCTTGGAGTCAGTCATATTGCCCCTATGGCAGAAGCCAAACACTCTTTATGATGCCTTTCTCAAAGGGAAAGGGAGCAGAAAAAGTATCCAAAAGCCTGGACTGTGGGCTAAAGCTGTTGGTCCAGATTCTGGCTCAGTTGTTGCCCACTTGTGTGACTTTGGGAAGATCTGCTGCTCACTGTCTATCCCTCTGTGAAATAATGACTGTTCTCTTTCTCCACCCCTTCTGGCAGATATGTCGGTGCTGGTCACCCTCTCTAACACAGAGACCCATCCTAACCTTCTTTGTCCTCAGATGGGCAGGGGGGCCAGGCACAGCTGTAGGGCCACTAGCACGTACAGCAAATCCAGGGCCACTTCCTCAAGCAGGAATGGGAGAAGACGACTTTAATATTGGCAGTATTTCAGATGCAGCAGTCCCACTTAGCTTCTGTACTGGCATCACCACCATTTGTTCAGTGTCTGCCCCTTTCCTCTCTTGCAGCAGCTGGTTTAATGGTAGAGATAGCCTGTGCCTCTCAAGGTACCACCTCCACTGATCCAGACTTGCAGGCAGCCTGCTCTGCTGGATGATTTAGGTTCTTTCTGTATTTGTGGCACCACCTACAGAGTTAAAATCAGGCCCATGCCATGGCACTGCCCAGCCATGGGACAGAAAGATTGCTTTCTTTGCACAGTGCTGAGGGATGACCCCAACACATCTCTCATTTAAAATCTTGCCCCTCAAAAGATGGTCATACCCCTATGAAATGTTTATATACTTGTGTTCCAGGCTGCAATGGGCATAGCTCATCTCATCATCATGGCCATGGAAAAGGAAGGTATATCACGAGAAGATGCCATCAAAAAGATTTGGATGGTGGACTCCAAGGGACTGATTGTGAAGGTAAATGTGAATCCTTGCCATCTCCTGCAAGCTACAGAGAGGCCAGAGCAGGCCAATACCTTGGGCTTCTGCTCGGCTCCAGAATAAGGGCTGCAGTTTCATTGGTGTCAGCAGAGCTCTTCCTATTCAGAGGAATAGGTCTCATGGTGACAACTTTGTACCAGCAGCACTGGCTGTCCTAAAGGCCATGCTTCAGGCTGGGCCTCTGAAGTGGTAGGATGCACTGCTGGACATGGTCTCAAGCAGTGCTAGAAATCTTGCGTGTCATAAAGAGCATTACAACAACAACATTGTGCCTTGCTTCATGATCCAACCTGGCCCAGCTCTGCTTTACACTACCTGGGTCCTCAGGGCTTCTGTTCTTGTCTCTCCTCAGACTTGAGGAGACTTGTGATACATGTACAACTTCTCTGCCCTGGCAGACAAATCCTTCCTCCACACAATCAGTGTATTTTGGAGGATGGGAGGAGCAGATACCAGCCCCACGTGACATTACAACAACACAGCTCAGTGTCTGACTGGCTGATGCTGAGGTTCTGCTCTGTGGAATCTGGTTTAGGTAGAGGGCCAAGAGAAGAAATGAACCAATGAGTTACTATGGTTTATCTCCAACTCTTGCCAACAGACTCCTTTTTCCTCACAGGGAAGGAGCCACTTGAACCATGAGAAAGAGATGTTTGCCCAGGACCACCCCAGTGTGAACACGCTGGAAGAGGTTGTGCAGAAAGTGAAGCCTACAGCAATTATAGGTGGAGTTCCCTTAGCATAACCTTTTCGCATCAATTCAATTCTTTGGAGAGCTTCTTTCTTCCAGGTCTCCATTTTATTCTCCCAGTCAAAATGAAAGGATCTTCTTTTACCCTCATTTTGTCAGCTGAGTTCTCCACGTCCTTTCCCCTTCAACCATGGAGCACAGTCTTCCTCTTTTGGAGCTGTAGGAGCCTTCCCAGACTGGGCCCCCAGGAGATGCTGGGGAAGACAGGATCTGGGGCTCTTGGCAGCAAACATGGCTGGGGCAACTAGCAGCTCAGGCAAGTCTTTTGGAGGCAAAGCGTTGCAGCCAGACTGGTTTAAACACTGATCCTCTCTCTGCCTGGTGAAGCAGAGGGCTTTATTTTGAGACAGGCTTTTAATCCTGCCATAGTAGGAGAAATATTCCCACCTGCATCTCCAGAGATGGAGCCTGTTCCACAGTTTATTCACCAACAGAGGCATTCAAGAGGGGTCCATCCAGCACACTGAAGTCAGGCCGTTGGAAAGCACCGTCTCACTCTGCTGTTGTTGTTTTAGGTGTAGCAGCTGTTGCAGGAGCTTTCACTGAGAAGATTTTGAAGGACATGGCAGCCTTCAATGAAAGGCCTATCGTGTTTGCCCTGAGCAACCCCACAAGTAAAGCGGAGTGCACAGCAGAGCAGTGCTACCGCCTCACTGAGGTACTGGAGTTCAGCACAGGGAAGCTGGGTGTGCTGTGGCCATGACTGTACCAAGAAAACCACAGTGGTACATGGTGGGTGGACAACAGTGGGCATAAGCTGAAGTAAAAGAGGTTCAAGCTGGTCATAAAAAGAAGCTTGCACACTGTGAGTAGAGTCAGTAGATGGAACAGGGGCCCAGATTACTTGTGCAGTCTCTGTCCTTGAAAGTTTTTAAAATGAGGCTAGATAAAGCCCTAAGCACCCTGGCCTCATTGCATAGCTAACCGTGCTGTGAGCAGGAGTTTGGATCCCTACCATCCTAAATTACTTTGTGATCCTCTAAAGTCAGCACTTGCTTCCTTCACCCATAGCTGTCTGAGATGTCTCATCCTTCCAGGTTACTGCCCCTTGTGTTTTGGCAGCCTAGTTGTTCGCATAACAGTTCCATCACCCAGCTTGGACCCAGTGTCACTGATGAATGGCTTGACGTAGTGTGAGAGGAGTCTCTCTCTCCTCTTTGCCCTTCCCACCACCTGCTGCTGGCTAAAACCATCACACGGTCCCCAGAGCTTTGTCTCATATGCATCTCTCTTCACACTTTATAGGTGATTGATAGAGAGGAAGAGAAACTCCTTCTCAGCAAGTTCAGAGCATTTGCAGTGCTCAGTGCTAGGTGCTCAGTGGCCCTGTTCATAGTGCTGGGAACCAGGCTCTCCAGAATTGTCAACTAGAGATGGCTGTGGTGGAGATGCCTCTCACTGACCAGCTGGAGAGTTGTCCACTTGTTCACTAAAGTCCACTGAGCACAGACCATGGCAAGCAGCAGAAAGGTTAAGACTTCTCTTCTGAATGTGGATGCTCTTTCTCTCTCTTTGACCAGGGCCGGGGAATATTTGCAAGTGGGAGTCCCTTCTCAAAGGTAACCCTGCCCAGTGGACAGACCTTCTTCCCTGGCCAAGGAAACAACGCCTACGTCTTCCCAGGAGTGGCACTGGGAGTAATCGCTTGCGGAGTTCGGCACATTTCTGATGATATCTTCCTCATCACAGCAGAGGTTTCCAACTGGCATTGAATATTTTTAAAAGATAATAAGAGGCACATACATCTGCTTCAGGTATTTTCAGGAACCTGGCCTGAGTGGAAATGGCACAGCCTCAGCAAAAAGCCGCAACCTTTCCCAGTCTCAGGTGCTTCCACTGCACCTACAGAGGTGCAGGAGTTATGACAGGGTTTTTCTCACTCTCCACAAGTTCTGCCCTGGCACAGCACTTCCACCATTCTGGCACCAGTGTTAAGCCTGTAATGAAATGTATGCACACATGTATTTTGAATAGTTCAGCAGTCCCATTGAGAACTAGTCCCAGCTCCATCACTGCTGAGGTTTCAGCCACACGTCATGTAATGCTACTGAGTGTGGAATGTTACTGAGGCCATCTTTATAAATGACATTTCTCTTCTTTCTAGTCTATTGCTGCTGAGGTGACGGAGCAGAATCTTGCAGAAGGAAGACTCTATCCCCCCTTGAACAGCATCAGAGAGGTGTCTCTCAAAATTGCTGTGAAAGTGAGTATTTCCACTTTTACTTCCACTTTCTGTGGTAGGGCAATAATTGCCATGGTATCATTTTTGCTTTGTGGGATTTTAATTCAACTTACTCTACAGCCTTAAGGCAATGATTCCCAGGAGTCCTTTCACCCAGAATTGCTGCAATGATTTCTTCCATCATTAAAGCGAAAAATACCTTCTCATCCTGGGTTCCTCCCAGCTCACAAAGCTCTGTTTTACTGCTTGGTGCTGTGAGTGCTCAGCACTTCATAAAACCAGATTTAGAGTCAAATTCAAACATGATGCAAGTTGCCAAAAGACTTAAGGTTCCAAACTGCTATTTTGGAACCTCTCCTTCTTTATGTACTAGGGGCCTAAGTACCTAAGTACTATACCAGATTTAGGCTTGTTGTCTACTTGTGGGTTGTTGCCCTGTGTACATCAAATTAGTAATTCCTGTTCAGGGGACACCCACTGAGAATCATCCCATTAATCTGCTAGGAGTTACTGATGGATGCACAGTGTAGCTGAGGAGCTTAAGGGTGTAAGCAGAGGGCTGCTCTCCTCCTTTTAATTGCACACTTCCAACCATTTTGTCAGGGCAAGTTTGTTCATTTCTGAGCTGCCAGTAGTTGCAGGCAGCTTGCACTCTCTCACCAGAGGGATGAAGTGTAGCTGACTCAGGGAATTGCACAAAGAGTTAAAAAAAGGAAAAAAGGGCACAATTTTGAGGGGAGGAGAGAGCGAAAATATAGCCAGGGACAAACTGCAGTTGACTTCAACTTTGTAGCATACCAACATTGTTTCTTCAGTTCATTTTGCTTATCTTTTTGCAGGTTGTTGACTGGGCCTACAAGCATGGTCTTGCTTCTTGGTACCCTGAGCCAGCAGACAAGGAAGCCTTTGTGAAGCAGTTTGTTTACAGTCCTGACTATGATTCATTTGTTATTGATGATTACAAGTGGCCGTCTGCAGCCATGCAAACACAAAATGTCTAAGTTGTTTTGAGAACTGTTTTCCCACTCTACAGTTGGTTTCCATGGTTCATTTCATTGCTGATATCAATGCACCTCCAGGCATGCAGAATGATAAAAGTAAATGAATACAAGTATTTTTTTACTTGCTGCTGCTTTTACTCTGTTGGAGTGTATCAGCAGGGAATAAAACAGCGTCCAGCCTGGGCAGTCAGTGCTCCAAGGACAGACTGTCACTGCAGCCTGGCTCAGTCGATCAGCACTGCATATTGCTGCCTACTTAACATACTGGCCCAGCTCACAGCTCCACTGCCCTGGGAGAAGCTACCTGACCTTCTTCCTCTTCAAACATTGCCAGCAAGGAAGGCTTCATGCCTCCACCAATGAAATCAAAGATAAGATGCATTTTGACAGGTGGCTTGAAACACTTAATTCTTCACTATTCCAATCTGAGACTTCCAGAAACATGATGTATTCCTCAGAACAGGCTGGGTTTAATCCAGCTCATCTTGGCCAGGCAAATAGCAAGTCCACTAGGGAGAGGATCAAGCCATACCCTTGCCACAGAGAGGCCTCTTTTTATCCTCTGAATTTATGTCTTACCTGTAATGCCTTGTAGAGATGAGGGCAGTCAGAGAGAAGGCCCCTGCCTGCTTTCTGGGGGCAACAATATGCCTGGGACCTGCATACCCTCAACCCTCAGCTTTCCTGGAAGAGGCAGTGGCTGCTCTGGGGGAAATCTGAAAGTGCCTTCCATACCTGAGCCCTGTTCCCTCTAAGTGCCTGAGCCATTTCAAATTGGACTCCAAGAACAGCCCAGGGTGTTCTTGGAGCAAGTTCAGACACATGGGGAGATG
Organism: Indicator indicator; assembly: GCF_027791375.1. NCBI lineage: Eukaryota > Metazoa > Chordata > Aves > Piciformes > Indicatoridae > Indicator > Indicator indicator. Next base: position 8,135,372 of record NC_072010.1, on the reverse strand, counting down.
GGGCCCTCTTCCCATATCATGAACTCAGTCCTGGTCACAGTAACCATCAGTTGCTGGCTAGGAGGCAGCCAAGTACCATACAGCAGCTCACCCATTCCCTGGCAGTGGAATTGGGAAGAGAATCAGAAGGGTAAGAGGAAGAATGCCTCTGGGCTGAGACAAAACACAGGTTAACAGGTAAAGCAACACCTGCACATGCAGGCATTCCCAGGAGCCAGCTCCCATGCTACTTGTTCTGTTAGGCTCTCCCTTCATCCTTAACTCTCCTTTTTCTCCATCTGTCCTTTGGGAATCTGAAGAGATTCCCAAATTTCCTAACAACAATTCCAGGTGCTCTATAGAGCCCAATACTGGAAAGAAGATGACAACAGGATCCAATCCTTAGAAAGGTCTCCCTCCATCTCCTTCCCTACCAGTGCATAAACCCTGCCACTACATAGCATATACAACAGCCAATGCATTCATCAGGGACCAAACAGTGCAAAGAGCGAACTTTTCAGGAGTTGCTGCTTAGCAGGTGGTGGAAAGTAAGGGACTCTCCATGCTTGTGAGATCTTCAAGCTGTTTTCAGGACCTTCTGAGGGAGCATGCTATTGAGAACAATGTTCAAATATCTCTTAGCCACTGCTAGGCATGAGGCCTCATGAGCACTTACAGCACCTCCCAGTTTAGTGTTGTCAGCAAACTTACTCCTGGTGCATTCAGCTCCTGCTTCCAGATCATGGATAGGAATCCTGAGCAGAGCTGGCCCTAGAATTGAGCCCCAAGGAACATTGCTGGTGACTGGCTGCCAGCCACATGTAGCCTCATTCTCTTTGAGAGAGCCTTTTGAGTGCTGCCATTAAGCCAGACCATCACCATGCATTGTGTACCTGCTCATCTCACAGTTGGACAACTGTGTCCAGAAGACTACTCTGAGGGACAGGATCAAAAGCCTTACTAAAATCTGGAACAGCTACAGCCCTTGTTCCTTCCTTTTTACGTGAATGGAGGTTAGACTAGGAGCTCTGTCTTCTGTTTTCTGGGTTTTCTCTCCTGTCCTGATAAACTGGAATAAGGTTGTCTAGCTTCCAGTCAGCAGGGACCTGCCCAGACTCTCAAGACCTTTGGTAGATGATTGTGAGGCATTCTGCCATGCCATCTGCTAACTCCTTCAGCACTCTGGGATGAATCCCATCAGGCCCCATGGACTTAGGACTATTCTAATGATATTTAAACTGCTCTCTGACAATGACGGAACTTTGATGCTGTCTGCAACAAACTCACAAAGTTTAGTAGCAAAGCAATGCTTTGTAATCCTCTGCTTCCACCTTCTCTGTCAGAAGGCCTGCCTGTCACTGCTGTAGCTGTCCCCATAGCAGCCTGAATGGCTGTGCCCCAAGAGAGTAGAAGGCGCACACAAATTTCCTCCAATTACACTGACGCCACGAGCACAGAAACCAACACAGTTTAATGTGAAGAATATCACTTTTCCACACATGAGGAGCCTTCTCTACATGACATTTTCATTCTGGAACAAAGCGTGTCTCTCTGGAGTACATAGAGATTGAGACACCAACACTGCCAATAGATTACAAGGGGTTTCTACCTAACTGTTGGATTTAAGTCGAGTGCATTACAGGCCATTCACCACCTTCATTTTGCTGGTTCTTATCTTTCAGTAAAACTTCTATATGTTCATCTTGGAGGCTACTCAGGACTTCAGCTTTTACCATTTTTATTGTTACTACTGGTTTTTGGTGCTCAAACCCAATTGCTCTTGAGCACTGTCAGGCTAAGGAGCAATGTCACAATATAGCTAACAGTTGAGAGGTGTCTCATCATTCCAGAGCCCCTGGCTGGTCAAACTGTGAGGCAAGGACTCACAGCTGTGACATGTAGCTACACGTACATCTTCTTTCTCATGGAATGAGATAGCCACAAAGGACTAGCATTCCATTCTGGCCCCATCTGTGGGCTTGTATGCTAATGCAGTGTGGAAATCACTTCACTGTTTGCTACCAGTTTTCTCCAACCTGCAGGAAATCACTTCAGATGGAGGCAGTCTGCTTTACTACCTATGTATCCACATGAAGTTCTTGCAAATCACTAATTCCTTTTACTGCAGGTGTTACTGGGTGTGGTGTGTTGAAATTCCCCCAACATAAAATCGCCAAACCAGCTCAGTTGAAAGCAAATGAAGCTATATTTACATGCAAAACTACAATCTAGAAATAGGAAATGCAATTAATATGTACAAAATATACAATATTTACATACATTTACAATTTATAAACAACACAAGACACACACACACATCCCCCCCCCCGAACAAAACCAGGGGGTTACCAACAGCTTCCTTCTCTTTTCCCCTTTGCCCCTGTACACGGGACAACAGAAAAAAGGAAAAAAGCAGAGAGAAGCTTGTCAGTACTTAGTCACAACAAAGAAGTGCAGTTGTTCAGAAGCAACCAGCTAGTATCGGCTAGAGCCAAGAAAGCCAAAAAGATAAAGAGTTAGTTTACACAACCAAGTTTACGTTAGATTTCAGACTAATGGAATTATTTAGACCTTATCATTATTTTTCCTTTTGCATCCAATGGTAATTTATTTACATTCTACCACTTTTCTACTCAATCTGGGAAAAATTTTCCTATGCACAGTCTAAAACTGCCACACTGGGTGCAGTGACAGGAGCCTGTTTAGTGAATATCACACTCTTGGTAGCAACAACCCTCCTCTGGGCTTTGGAAAAGGAGTGTTTGCAAAGTGTCATCTCATGAAGTTAGCAGCATTCTTGCCAGGAATGGCAACCCTGAGGACAGCAGCACCACTTCTTCCTGCTTGCTGGACCACAAGCTGCTTGGTCAACAGCTCAACTGGTATGTGGCTCTCAAGTATTTTTCATGGGAAATGAGAAGGGGGTGTTGAGAGAGAGTCAGAAGATATAATGACTGCTTTTGGAAGGATGGACACAAAATCTCTTAGGTTATCTCTACCGATGTACTGAATGGATTCTCAAACACTAGAACAGGCTGCCCAGGGAAGCTGTCTAGATGTGATGATCCTGGATATGGTGTAGTAGTGGCCCTGGCGGAGTTAGACAATGGTTAGATTTGATGACCTGAGAGGTCTTTTCCACCTATGGCGATTCTGCGTGTGATTCTTTGAAGACTTGTCAGAACAGTAACTTGTTTACATTGAATTAATTGTACATTTGTGAGAGAAGGCATCTCAGCTTCCTACAGACTGGAATATTGACATACTGCTTCAAAGGAAGGGTGAAGCATCTTGGTTCAGCCTCTACTTGGCAGCACAGTGGCCATCTGCTACAATCAGAATGCCTCTGATAATAACAATTCTGAAAACCTTTGAAAGAAAACACCACAGCAGTCACTGAATCATAGAATGGTTTGGGTTGGAAGGGACCTTAAAGACCATCTAGTTCCAGCCCCCACTGTCGCAAGGCAGGGACAATTTTCCAATAGGCCAGGTTGCTCAAGGCCTCATCCAACATGACCTTGAACACCTCCAGGGAGGGGGCATCCACAACTTTCCTGGGCAACCTGTTCCATTGTCTCACCACCCTCATTGTAAAGAATTTCTTTCTAATATCCAAATCTGCCCTCCTCAAGCTTCATTCCCTCTCACACTTGAAAATAGTCCCTTCCCAGCTTTCATGTAGACCTCCTTCAGGTACTGGACATCTGCTATAAAGTCTTCCCAGAGACTCATTTTCTCCAGGCTGAACAAACAGCTCTCACAGCCTGGCCCCATAGGGTAGGTGATGTAGATTCACAGATTGCATCAGGTTGGAAGGGACCATCAAAGGCCATCTTGTCCAGCCCCCATGCAGTCAGCAGGGACACCTCCAACTAGATGAGGCTGCCCAGGGCCAAATCATGTCTGATCTTGAATGTCTCCAGGGACAGGGCCTCAACCACATCCCTGGGCAACCTGTTCCAGTATTGTACCACTCTCATTGTAAGAAACTTCCTCTTTATGTCCAATCTAAATCTACCCTGCTCCAGTTTAAAACCATTGGCCCTCATCCTATCGCTTCTTAACTGTCAGAGAAGGTGGGAGCAGAGGATTACAAAGCATTGCTCTGCTACTAAAGGTGCCTTTGGGAGTTTGTTACAAACAATTGTTTGCTGACAATACTAAACTGGGACGTGCTGTCAGTGCTCTTGAGGCCTCATGCCTAGCAGTGGATATGAGGCATTTAAACAGTGTCTTCAATAGCATGGTTTAACTTTTGGTCAGCCCTGAAACAGCCAGGTAACCTCGACTAGATAATAGTTGGAAGTTACTTCCAACCGGGTTTTCCAAACAGGCCGTAAAGCGACTTCCTGGAAACCCCTCCACTGAGGCCCACTCCCTGCACAAACTGCAGAACACCAATGCCTTTGGTATGACAGCTCTCATCTCAAGGCTGTGACAGACAGTGCCAGTCCAGTACAGCAACACTCATGCAAGCCTCAGGGTCTCTTGTTCAGCTGAACCATACCAACCCCAGCACAAGGGTACACACCTTCACCACTTGAACCAACTCTGAGAAAGTGCTTTTTGCCCTGCTTTCCACAAACAAGCAAAAGGCCAATGCACTTGGACAGGACAGCAACATCCCACCCATTCATGAGGGACTGACAGCAGAGCAACTTGCAGAGCATCAAGAAACAGCCAGAGAGGCATCCCACCAAGAACCTGCCCACCTACATGAAGCCAGGCACACAGGAAGGAGCCACAACCTGCAATCACCTAGAGATGCAAAATCACCTCAGAAATGCTGAGGGGAAACGCCTCCCCAGCCCTCAGTCAGTCTTTTATTCATTTAGCAACATTCACTTTCATCAGGCAGGGTCTGTATACTGCAGAATCTGGAAAACAGGAAATTGTAATTTAAAGAAACCTAAAAGGATGACTGAATGAAGGTAGAAGTTTCTGGGTACATTACCGAATCACAGAATCACATAATGGTAGGGGTTGAAAGGGATCTCTTTGTAGCCCTTTGCTGTACCCTCTCAATCAGTTCTCTGTCCTTCTTGCACCAGGGAGCTCAGAACTGGACACAGTATTCCAGATGAGGCTTCCTCTTGTGGGGTTTTTGGTGTGCATGCTGAACCGCTGCCACCAGAGGACTGGGAGGAGTCTAGAGCTCCTTCAGAGGATTGTTTGAATAGCCAGAGCTCCTTCCAAGCAAAGACAGCCCCTCACTTTCCACCACCTGTAAAGCTGCAACTCCTGAAAATGCCCCTCTCTGCACTGTTTGCACCCTGATGACCACACTGGCTGTCGTTTCTGCTCATGGCAGTCAGCACTGCAGCACGTGTGGGCTGGCAGCAGCATGTGCCAAGGCCCCAGCAATGAATCACCACTGCAGGGCAGCAGGTCCTCAGAGCTCTGAGTTTTCAGGGATAGCTTTCTTCCCAGTGTCAGTCATGTTAGCCCCTGCAAAAATAATGGTCCTGGAGACAGGACTCAGAGCTCCCCTAAGCTGTGAAACTTGGACAACTTCCTTGGGAAAGGGAATGGCCATGTGCTCTGGGAAGGCAGAAAATTCCTTGCAGGGCAGCCCAGTCCTGGTGTTACAAAGAAATCCTTGCTCTCTCCTGGGCACCTCAGCCAGGAGAGTACTTTGAGAGGAGGGCAGGGATGGGCTACACAGTCCTTAGTTTTGACCTGCACCAAAGGAATTTGCAAGACAGCTCTCTAGCACAGCTTTCTTGTGGGTCTGGCAGCTACCTAACCTTGACTGTCCTCTGCTGCAGCTTGCTCCATACTTGTTTGTTTCCTAGGTGCTTCTCTAAGCTGTGCAGCTCCTTCTAAGAAGGGGTTAATGCTGAGGACAAGTGAGCTCTGCCAGAGGACAGCTTTCTTCCTTAGCAACCTAAAGGCTGGCTGCCTTTGTTGGCAATGGGATCCTGGCAATGATCTCACCCGGGGCTGTCTCTTCTTCAGAGACCATGAGTTTGGCCATATCTAGTAGAAAGAATGCCCTTTCCAGATAGCTTCTGGCAGAATCATTGTTTCACAGATGGAAATCCTGTTCTTCTCCACTAGACCCTTTGCCAAACTGCATACAGTGAGGCTCAGTCCCTGCCTGGGGTGCTTTGAAGAGCTTTCCTATTGCCTCCTTCCAGGGTCTCGTACTTAAATGCGCACTGCTCACACATTGCTCTGCTACAGCCTGGCCTCAGACTCTACCCCTGTTTTTAAGGGTCACTGGAGAGCAAGTCAGGAACCCCCAGTGGATAACATGCCTGCATCATTATATGGATACTGAAGCTGGACATTTCCTCCACTGATGTCTTTTCTCGCCATTGCCTGTGTATGCAGCAGGATGAAAACTGGCCAGGCATCGTTGGCTGAGGGGCAGCTCCAGAAAGAAGGAGAGGAAGAACACATGGGCAGCATATCACACAGTATCATAGAATATTAGATGTTGGAAGGGACCTCAAGAGATCATTGGGTCCAACGCCCCCTGCCAAAGCAGGATCACTTAGGGTAGTCCACACACGTGGGTTTTGAAAGTTTCCAGAGAAGGAGACTCCACAACTTCCCTGGGCAGCCTGTTCCAGTGCTCCATCACCCTCACTGTAAAGAAGTTTCTCCTCAAGTTGAGGTGAAATCTTCTAGTTTGAACCTGTTGTTCCTTGACTTATTACTGTAAACCACCGAAAAGAGCCTGGCCCCATCCACTTCACACCCACCCCTCAGATATTTATAGACATTGATCAGATCCCCTCTCAGTCTTCTCAAGACTAAACAGCCCCAGGGATCTCAGTCTCTCTTCATAAGGGAGATGCTCAAATCCCCTAACCATCCTCATGGCTCTCCATTGGATTCTCTCCAGCAGTTCTCTGTCTTTCTTGAGCTACTGAGCCCAAACCTGGACACAATGTTCCAGGTGTGGTCTCACCAGGGCAGAGTAGAGAGGTAGAGAAACTTCTCTAGACCTGCTGGACACACCCTTCTTGATGCACCCCAGGATACCACTGACTCTCTTGGCCACATGGAACAAGACAGGCATATTGTTGTTCCATGGAGAACTTGCTGTCCACCAGCACTCCAAGGTCTTTCTCTGTGGAGCTGCTTTCCAGCAGGGCAGCCCCTAACCTGTCCTGGTGCCTGTTGTTATTTCTCCCCAGATGCAGGACCCTGCACTTGTCCTTATTGCACTTCATGAGGTTTGCCTGCACCCAGCTCTGCAGCCTGTCCAGGTCACGTTGGATGGCTGCACAGCCTGATGGGGTGTCAGCCAACCCCCCCAGTTTTGTATCACCAGTGAACTTGCTGAGGGTACTCTCAATCCCCTCATCCAGGTTGTTGATAAAGATATTGAACAAAACTGGACCCAGTACCGATCCCTGGGAAACACCACTGGCCACAGGCCTCCAACTTGACTCTGTGCCACTGATGACAACCCTCTGAACTCTGTTGTGGAGCCAGTTTGCAATCCACCTCACTGACCAGCCATCTATGCCACATCTCCTGAGCTTTTCTATGAGGATGTTATGAGAGACAGTATCAAAAGCTTTACTGAAGTCAAGATATATGACATCCACTGCCCTTCCCTCATCTACGCATTTGGTCATAATTTCATAGAAGGCTATCAGATTAGTCAGACAGGATCTTCCCTTGGTAAATCCATGCTTGCTACTCCTGGTAACTGTCTTGTCTTCTATGTGGTTAGAGATTACCTCCAGGATGAGCTGCTCCATCATCTTTCCAGGAATGGAGGTGAGGCTTGTTGTTAATTACCCTTACAATAATAACAATATGGCAAATGGGTATTAATAAAAATATTAGTAACCCTTTATTAATGAAAATTGCCAAAACTTGTTTATTATATGCAAATGAGGAAGTAATAACTTGGAAAGAGAAGGTCCCTGAGAGCAGATAGCTCTCAATCACAGCGGAGGGAGGCTCGATAAGAAACTTTAAACCCAAAGGTCAATGAATTGATTACTCACAGATAGTTTTACCCACATGGGGGATGCTGCTGTTGCTGTTATGTTAGCTTTGGGGTGCTCTTGTACAGCGCTGGCACAGCAGATTGCCAGCAAGAAGGATTTGCCGCGTGGTCCCAGGCTGATCTGGCTTCAGCAGACAGCGGGCAGTTAACGACACTCTCGTGATGGGCACTTGCTTGGTTTCTGGGCAAACTGAGTCACAGCACAATTCTGGTGGCAGGGGGAAGCAGGCTAGGTGGATCCAGCTTCTAGGCTTGTGGCTTCTCCGGCTTGCATGTGTATGGCTCGTGGCGTTATGCCAGGCTCTGGACCAGGCACTCGAGGCAGGGCATTGCAACCCAAGGCACCTTCTATGAGACGGGTCCAAATAGGCTTGAAGCAAGGTTTGAAGCAAGGCTTGAAGCAAGGTTTGAGCAAGGCAAGGCAAGTGTGACTACCAAATCACTTGTATCTATACAAATTGCCAGAGATCGGTTGGTCCAATGGGGCACTGAAGCTAACATGTAGCTGCCCAATGGAAAGGCTTTCTGCCAGGCTGTAACCATAAAAAGCAGAAGCAAGGACCTTGTATCTGGGGGAGCAATGGTCAGTTTATGTGCTCTCACCCCAGATAAGCATCTTGTTTACCAGACAGGCAGGAGTCCTGTCCCCTTTGTTCTTTTTCCCACGTTGCCCTGATTTTCTGCAGGAAAGAGGGGAGAGAAAGGGACCTTGTCTAGACATCTTAAGGCCTGTCTGGGTTTGTACTGGGCCATGTCATGGCCCACCAGGACACAGGCTGGCAGGCTAAAGCTGCAGGAAGACAGCACATCTACTGTGGCTCACGGAGCTGGAAAGCAAGGGGAAGGCTGGCAAGGGCACAGCAAGATGATAAGTACCTTTTCTGGAAAGGATGACCATGCCCGCCCTGGGAGCTTCCTTGCCAAGGCTGAAGAGCTGTTGCAAACATGTAGGACTCAAAGTGGACCACTTGAGGGCTGTAGAGGACTGCTAGCTGAAGCTTCTGCGCAGCTGAGAAGGTCCTGACAGTGGCACGTCGCATTTTACTAGGGACTTAAGCAGTGGCAGCTAATAATTTTTTCTTGTCCAGTTTTGTGCAAGAAAAATACCCTATAGAGGAACTCCTTACAGAAATAAGAAATGGCTGTATGGCTGCTCTACAAGACACACTAACTAATAAAAGAGGTTAGGTCTGTGTAAGAAAAATACAAGTTGAATATTGTGGGACTTTTATCTGCTGTCTGTTTTGCTTTCTAATTTAAAACAAGAATATTTATAGCAGATTATTTTGGATTACTATGCCTCTACTTTTAATCGCAGCAGTAGCACCAAATCCTCTATTCCTAAATTGTTCTTTTTCTCTTCCTTTGAAAAATGAGGTGATTTGAAACCAGTGATAAAAACAGCATAAATCCAAAAAAAAAATATACCAATGCAGGTAATAATCCTAACGATAAGCCTAGCAATTGACTGTTATCTGAGTTACCCCTGCCAGGAAAAACTCTTCTCTTTTCTTTGCCTAGTCAGTCATCTCTCTCCTCTAATTTAACAAAATTGCACCTTATTCATGATCCCATCTGGTCTGGATTATTCAGGTAGCGTTTATCTCACAGTAAAACATGTTCTTCCTTCCTCAGCATGGCCAAGCCAGCACACTGCTCAGGGCACTCTGCACTGGCTCATCCCCAGCACCAAGGAGCCAGCATGTGGCTTTGACAATCAAAGGATCTCTGAACAGCAATAAAAATAAATTACATCAAAGGTAGAGTCATGCTCTTCTGCCCTGACTTTTACTTCAGCCCTTCTGCCTGGTGTTTCTGTCAGCTGGCTCTAGGCTTGAAAGACAATCTAATCTATAAACAAAAAATATTAATCACATATTTTGGAGTAAAATTCAGGCTATCTGGTCATCACATTTGTGCTTAGCACACCAGGCCTGTTCTTACAAGCAGCCACCTCGAATTAAACCTCTACACTTTAAGTATTTTTCTGAGTCTTCTTCCTCACAAGCTTTGACTTAATGTGCAAATCAGAGACATTTGTTTTGCTAGCTCTTCAAGGGTATGCTGACCTTTCAGTCCTGAAAGGAAAATCTTGATAAATTCCCTAATTAATGACTGAGCTTGAATCATTTGTCCCAGATATGTGGATAAACAAAGAAGCTAAAGGTCTGGCTATTAAACAGGAAAGAAAGGTTTTTCTTCATAGAGCAAGCTTGGCTGTTTAAATACCTGAAATGGTAATTGATTTATATTCAATTATTTGAGTGCACAGAAGCAATTATAGCTACTCTTTAAAGCCAAGTTCTACTGTGAAACGTTACTATGCAAAAAATTATTCCTTATGCATTATCCACTGATGAAAAATGGTGGTAGAAGGATGGAATTTCTCTTCTATTTGGAATTCACATGCAATTTCTACCTATCTGACCTCTGTTTTCTCTGTATTGAGAACAATGGGGCTGTTTACTCCAGACCTAACAAATCTAGCTAACACACTACTGACAGGGAAGATTGCTGGAACTGGGAGGAGGTGATCACAGAACTGTAACACTGGCTGGTGTTACTCACACAAGATCTGTCAGAGTCCAGCTCAACTCACAGTCACGCAGGCTGTATTCATATAGTCAGAAGTCAGAGCAGTGACTGATAGTTTAATCTGTAAATCCTGGAGATAGGTTCAGAAAAATCACTGAGATTTTTCAGAGATCTCACACATTCACTATGAACCTCATTTTAAACTGCTGGAACGAAAAAGCACCTTTCCAGGTGTTCAACCTCAACACCCAAAGAAGCACTCCCACTAGTTTGGAGCTGAACACATCAAAGAGACATGGGAAGAGAAGGAAATGTTATGTATATCATACAAAGGCAGAATCCAGGACAGCTCTCTCAGCTGTCCTGGAGCATTGTCTCAGCCCACAGGCTCAAGGTCTTCACTGTGCGGTTTGGAGAACTACCTGCATAAAGGGCCATGTCTGCAACAGGTCACTGAAATAAGTCAAGGAGTTCAGTCTCTATAAACTTGTTCTTTACCTTGCAGTGTAGAAGACCCTGTATCACAGCCTACAATTTAGAAAATGGAAAGAGACAAAATCTGGGCTACTGCCTCTCCTGTGCCACCATCCCTGGTCCAGCAGCCTGTCTCAGGCTGGATTCTTTACATCTGAAGAATGCCTTGGCAACATGATTAAAAATCATTCACCGAGTTTTCCCCACTATGGAGGCACACAGAGGTTTAAGCAGTGGGCCTGTATCTTTCATAAGGCTAAACACCACCCAAAAAAATCAGTAATGACTATGCCCAGCTTCTACTCAAAGATGTCTATATTCCCTACCTATAGCTACTAGTAAAGTAACATTGTTGTTACCCAGTATCTCAGGCTTAACTCACTCCCCATCTGCAAGCAGATTAGTTTAGCTGAGCTGTGGCACAAACAGCTGAGCTGAACTCCAGCCACTCCTGAGCTAACTGGTACAACCCCAGTTCACTTCAAATCATCCTTGAAGATGGGCTTGGGTACTGATCATAGCCTAGAGTAACTGAGACACAGGTACAGTTTCCTTCAGCACACATAGCTATGGGATGGGACCTATGTCAAAGAGGCAGAGTAGGAAATGGGGACAGTCACCTCTTCATCTAGCACAGCAGGATTTGCCAGAATTTGTTCAGCAGAGCCTGCAGGCTGAATAACAATTAGCTGCTAAGACTGAGACTGTCTAAAATGCCCACCAGGAGACACCCTAATACATAAAACATGCACTAACATATGCTTACAAATCTGAAATCCTGTCCTACCTCTCTTATTATGGATCAATCCACATTTTCTTGTATGTCCAGCATTGTCAAGGAATACCTGGAGGGAGCACAGGGTAAAGGGTGCAGTTTTAGCTGGCTCTGGGAGGGTGACATATTTAATAAATAAGATGCAGTTCCTGCATCTCAGGGGAGGGGTAAAGGATCATTTGAGAAATGCTCCATATTCCTCAAATCCAATTCAAGCAATTAAAAATGTTTCCCACGTACAGCAACAACATGATCACACAAAATCCCAATCACACAGAATCACAGAATGGTAGGGGTTGGAAGGGACCCCTGGAGATCATCTATTCCAACCGCCCTGTCAAAGCAGGTTCACCTAGGGCAAGCTACACAGGAATGTGATCCTTCTCAGAGAAGGAAGGGAAACTGCTGAGAGCAGGTTTCCAGTCTGTTAGCTTGTCTAAAACTTGTATTTACCAGCTAAGTAGCTCTGCTGTTAGATACCACCACATTTCTGCATTTCTAATAATTTTTCTGTTAATCTTCAAGAAGTTTTAATCCTCTCACAACCTGACGATGCTTCAGCATTTGCGTATAAGGAGAATGCAGTGAGTGATTGTTCTATTATTTTCTCTTTGTTTATTATTAGCATAAATACTTTCCCCACATTTAACAGATAGGAGGCTCAAACCATTCGTGTTTGTCACAAGAATTAAATTACTAGTAACAAAGTCGCTTTCCTTAATTTAATCAAGTCAAGAAGTGTCCAAAAAAGTCTTAAAGACTAATGTATCTCAGTGTATTCTTAATAATAAACATATTCTGTTCTGCTTACTTTAGGTGGCAATGCATACCTCATTCATTACTTTTGACTAAATATTTGAGATTTTTGCACCACTAATATATAATGATAAGAAGGAGGAAAGTCAGAGCATCTACCACCCTGTCAGCTACAACTTTAAAGACAAAACTGCAGCAATTTGAGCTTCTGATAGGAATTATAATAAATCTTAGAATCGGTAGCAGAGGATGGTTGAGTATGTAATCTCTGGGCAGCTGTGGGTCTGTGGTGGAAAAAAATCAGGTTTTGACAGTACATTTATGTTCAATATGTAGGAGCATCCACAAAGGCAAAAAACTTCCAGTCTGGTGAAGTAGGTATTTGCCAGTGAGGGAGTGGAATCACCAAGGATAATCAAGGCTGCAGCGAGGTATTAGAAAAACATTCTAAAATACAGAAAATAGATGTTGCTCCCTCACTTCTCATAACATTACCTCTCAGCAACTCTCTGCTGATCTTTACCCACACAGATGTTGGGAGAAATGTTGCCAAAAACATTTGTTACTCTTTTATGTAGCTGTGTTACAAAACCCATTGGATTTTAAATGAGTGTTTACCGGTATTAAAAATGAAAGATGAGTTTATTGCAGAGAAGGCAAGGCTGCAGTCTCTTCAGCTGGCACAAAACCATCATAAAAGCATTCCCAGCTCACAGTCAGGTTTGTAGTACAGTTCCATCTTAATTACTTGCATATCACTTTGAAATTGCTCCACCTTTTTTCCTCCTGTTGCCAATAATTGCAGAATGACCTTCAGATTTTGCGCTGTTGCCAAAAGCAGTTCATTCAAAATGTCAGAAAAGAGTTCAAAATAAATTTCTGTATCTTTTGAACTAACATTGTTTGAACAACTATGTAAGCTCATGGATGGATAATTCATCATTGAGGGTCAGGCTGTATTAGAGCAATCCCAAGCTCAGGTCATTAAATAGTTAGGAGTCTCTTTCAAAAGCCCATCCAAGAAAATAAAGGAATCTTTCTGCTTTCTCAAAGTGGCTTTGGAAAAGGCCCAAGCTGTTTAAGTCACAAAATACTGAGACATAGTTATACCTTTTCGTGGTGAACCCTTTCTTATTCATCAGTAAATCGCCATTGAGGAAAGGTAAGATTCCTTCATTTAAAAAGAGAAGAAAGGATTATTAGTTTTCTCCTTTATCATCTTTCACTGCATATAAGGAATTACTAAGATATGTATGCTGTCCTACCAAAATCTCCACTAAAATCAGGTAATATGTGTAAAATATACCAGTAACAAATTGGAATGGAGTATATCTGAGGAACTCCATGCAGGATTTCTAAAGCAAAATAGTTTGATAGTCTGACCTTGATGCAACCAAACAGAACCTGCTTTCATTCAAAGGGACACACTTCTTTTGAGCCAGAAAAGCTAAAAAGAATCAGCTTTAGTCTTGAGACTTGTTAATGTGCACCAAATAAACCAAAATATTTTGCTCGATTACAAAAGGTTTGATTCTTACAGATGCTTAAGATGATGCTCTTCAGTGTTTCAGAGGAGAAAGGAATTTCCCAAGGGTGTTTCTGCGTGAGATACTTATGTGACATTTTCAGTGCCTGCACTATTCAAGCTGAGGGAAACAACCACAACAAAAAGAGCCCACACATGCACAAAGAGGATAAAAGACACAGCTCCGCTAGATGGCAACCCCTGGTCTGGTAGTGGTGCCCTCTCCTCCTCTGCAGCCAGGAGAGGAGCTCCAGCCCTCCTCAGGAGTTGCACAGAAGTCCTTTGTCTGGCCCGTGTTGTGGGAAAAGCAGCCGAGATCGACCCAGCTATTGTTAGTTCCTTTCCAGCCGAATCAGACTTCCCATAACAGGTACTTCTCTAACATATCCTCTGGCAGAAATGCAGGGATACTTTGAAGAATACTCATACTTTTTTTTTTTAACCTTTTTTCCTCACAGTGTAAGCTCCTATAAACTGGAAATCTCCCTTTAAGAAGCTATTGCAGAACAGAAGCTAAGCTGAATCAACATCTGCAGCTGCTGCTACTGAGCCAGGCTGGCTCATGGAGCCTAACCAAACTTCTTGCAAGCCCACGAATAAGTCTCCCAAACTGGCAGGATCTGGACCGGGCTGCCACACCAGTTTTATACCAGTCCAGCTCTGATGACACCCATAGAGCTGTTTCTCTTGCTGATTTGAGACAAGATCTCACCCATGAAGGCTGATGATGCTCACCTTCTGAGAACTGACAAGGAAGCGGAGTACCAAATGAGTGAAAACCAGCAGCAGGTCAGATTCGTGCCATTTCACAGCTACTTGCAATAAAAATGTGAGGCCTGTGGGCAACCAAACCATCCAGGTTTGCAATGTTTACATATCATACCCCATAGTATAGTTCTGAAGACCTCTGTCTGATGTTTTTAAAGTCTGTGAGACAGCTGACAGGATAAACTGTAAGGTTTTCTCAGGATTAGATGTTTGGTTAATAGACATTTCTTTATTGAGCTATATCTAGGTTTCTCAGTGAAATCACAAGTGAAAAAAAGGTGGTTTATTTCTTTAGCAGAGACCGTTGCACTAGCAGCTTCCCTTTCATTTGCTTGGTCTGCTGAAAGCCCAGGTCTTGGACCCACAGCTCAGGTGAGAAAGCTGGGCAGCAAGATAGAATAGCACAGCACCATCACACTGAAATGTTTCAAGCAGCTGCCAATGTGCACCACAAGCTCACATGCTTGAGGCAGTTACTAAACAAACCAACCAAAACCACAAAAAAACCCCCACCACCTCTGTGACTGAAATAACCCCTCGTCTAGACTAGATAATCTCCAGCATAGTTACATGCAAGCTCTGCTCAGGCCTGGCAGAGCACTGCTTGCGAATGCAAACTTGCACTCTCTTCGCTGGGACGTTTGCCAAAGTGAAGGCAGCAAGACTTGAGTTCACAAAGTAGGACAATGTCCCATCATTGAAACCAACAGCAGGGCAGGATTAACCCAATTTGTAGCTACCTTGCCTGGACCAGCTGCCCATTGTTCCTCATACAAGCTCTCGTGAAACCTAGTTAAATAAACTACCACAAAACTATACTTGAAAGGTACATTTTCTTAAATGTGTTCAGCTACCAGACACTGAAGTGTTGTGGACATTCATCCATGGTGGCTCCTTCCCATAGAGCCTTTGGTGATCTTGGGCAGCTTTTCAGGAGGAAAGCTGCATAAATTACAGCTCTGGCTGTTTAGAAGTAAAATTAAGCTAATTTCTAAAACAAACTCTCTCATGGTTTATTTCCAAAAGATCTCGCTTCACCTCTCCTCGCATCCCAAGATCTTGACTCTAAGTCCCTACAAAATTTTATCGGCGTTGATGAAAGAGGAAAACTGCTTTACCTTTCCTGTTATCTTTTAAAAGACAGAAGGCACAAAGACTTGTTACCAGTGAGGATAAATCCTCATGCTGATCCGTATGTGGATCCCGTTTCAAAAACAAACAACCCGCTTGGGACTGGCAGGGAGCCAGACTTGCCTTTTACGACTCGCATCTCAATAGGAAACCTCAAGAGTATTTTGATCTGTTTTCATAACTGTAACAATTTTCATCCCTTAGCTTTGTAGCACATTATCATTCTCTTCTTTCCACCAAGTTAAAGGAACAGCCAGTACAAATGAAGGCAAAACAAGCACGGGTCGCTGTGGATAAAATACGGCATTTCAAAAGATTGAGGAAAGACAAAAAAACTACTGCCTGTCTTAACTCCTGCCAAGAAACCATTACAGAGGATGGAGGCACAGTGAAAGCCCCTTGAATGCTTCATTTCAACAGCAGTAACAACCACAGATCTGAGAACTATTGTGTAGCTTTATTTTTACAGGACCTATCATAGACTCTTTTACATAACTTAAATGATTATCAAATAATCTCCTGTACACAATGAAACCGAGCCGCGCTGCTTTCTGAGCTTTGACACATTCCTGGAAGAAATCCAACTGTCTGTAGGAATCACATCGCTGCAGTGGCTACAGTACATTTTTGTCCTGAACTTAAGCCATCAATTAACTTAGGTATCGCTGTAAATTGCCGTTTGCAAGATCCTGCAAGACACTGTTACATTTCAGGACACTAAGTTTTGGTAGCAGCATTTTAAATTTTGCTTCACTTGACATTTTTATCTCGCTTTTGTGTCCTCAGCTGAACACCCGCCAACACTTGCCATGCACACGAGCCTGGGAAGAATGGTAAAAGCACCGCAAGAGTGGGCAGAGTTTTACTTTTAGACTGAAATAATTTACAAGTGGTCACGGCTGCCTTCAAGAGCAACCCCCGTTGCAACGTCTCATAAGACAGGTACACCAAGCTGCGTCTGCCTACAGTAAGACAACATCTGACCCCTAAGGAAGGCTAAGGAAAGGTAGTCACCGGCCGCTAGAAAAACACCTGAAGTAACCCATAATTTCACATTTTATTTGTAGCGTCTCCCAAACCGCAGGAGGAGGCAACTCGTGGAGCACAAGGGTGAATCCTGCGGGAGCCGTGGCTGTGGTTTCGGGTGGGATACACACACACAGCGACACTTCTGGTGGGGGGAGCGGAGCCTGCTGCCCGGGAGCGAGCGCTAGGAGGCCCCGCTGTCCTCCTAGCGTCCGCTGGGTCCCCAAGGGTGGGCTGGCCCGCTCCCCCTTTCCCCCATTTCATCGTCCCGGGCGGAGCAGTTCAGGGCGGGGGCCGAGACCCTCGGCGTGGTCCTACATGCCAGAGAAGGCGGAGCGGTGGTAGCCGGCGCTGTAGTCGTAGGACACCTGCGGCGGGGGCAGCGAGCATTCGGGGAAGAAGGGCGCGAACCCCGCCGAGAGATGCCCGCCCGGCTCCTCACCGCCGCCGCTGGGGGTTGGCTCCCCGCCGCCAGGGTAGAGTGGGCGCAGTGCCTCGGCCGGCGCCTTCTTGGGCGGGCTGCAGGGCCCGGCCGGGCTCCAGGGTGGCTCAGGATAGAGCAGCCCGCCCAGCAGCGGGTGGTGGGCGGCGGACAGTGGCAGCGGCGACTCGTAGAGGCCGTGCTCCAGGCCCAGCTCGGCGGGCAGGCGGGCGGTGCCGCCGCCAGGGAAGGCGTCCGGCGGAGCGGCGTGCTCGGGCAGCAGCGCACCGTACTCGGGGCCCAGCAGCTCGAAGAACTCGGTCGCCTCCGCGCCGCTTCCACCGCCGCCGCCCTTCTCAAGCTCCTTGGCTGGCGGCGGCGGTCCGCGGGCAGCGGGAGGCAACGCTGGCTCCGTAAAGAAGGAGGGCGGCAGGTTACGGTCCCGCAGCGGCACCTTTCGAGGGCCGCCCGTCGCCCCGCCGCCACCACCCGCCGCTCCGCCGCTGGCCGCTTCTCCGCCGCTGCCCGCCGGCCCCCGGCCCTGCTGGAGGGAGCCGAAGAGGGCCGCCAGGCTCTTGCTCTGGAGGCTGCTGGCCGCCTGCGAGGCCTCCCGGCGCGGCGGGGGCTTGGCGGGGCAGACGGCGGGAGGGGAGGAGGAGGCGGCGGTCGGCGGGAGCGGAGCGGGTGGTGGCGGCGGGGGGGCGGCGGCGATGATGCCGGTGCAACGCTTGATCTGTTTCTGCAGGTACTTCCTGTGGTTCACCTTTCGCTTGGACTTCACCGGCTTGTCCAGTGCCAGCTTGATGTTGCTGGAGGCCGAGTCGATGAAGCTCAGTAGGTCCCTGGTAGCTTCTTTAAAGTCCTCCGCATCGCCGCCGCCGCCGCCCTCATAGCCCTTCTCCAGGTCGGCATAGCCCAGGAGGCCGCCCGCGGCGGGGAAGCAGAAGGAGAGAAGGTGGTGGGGGCTGAGCAGCGCTGCTGGCACGGCCATGGCCGGCGCCCGGGCGCCGCCACCCCGAGCTCCGCAGGGCTGCGCCGGGCGAACGGACGGCAGAGGTGGCGGGGAAAAGGCAGCGGGCGGGGGAGGAGGAGGGCTCAGGAGCGGGGCTGGTCCCGGGCCTCCCCGCCTCCCCGCCGGGCGCCCGGGGGCTGGGCCGCTCTGGCAGCACCCACTGCCCCCACCCCCGCGCACCGGGGACATCGGCAGCGGCGGAGGGACGGGATGAGCAGCATGCCCGGGACCGGTACCCAGCCCTGGCAGAGGTACACACACACGCAACCCCAAGAAGGTACACAGCTACCGGCACACACCCGTGACACGTATATAATCCCTGGCACAGGTATACAGCTGTCCTGGGGCAGGCACACACGCACTCCAGAGACAGGTGCACAGAGCCATCCCCTGACCACATACACAGACCGCCCTGGACACAATCAGTGTTCTCCCAGGTAACAAGTGGTAGGGCAAAAGGAAACAGCCTTGAGTTGTGCCAGCAGAGGTGTAGGTTGGATATTAGGAAACATTTCTTCATCAAAAAGCTTGTTAAGCGTTAGAACAAGCTGCCCAGGGAAGTGGTAGAGTCACCATGCCTGGAGGTATTTACGATATATGTGGATGTGAAGTTTAGGGACATGGTTTTGTGGTGGACTTGCTGTAAGGCTAACGGTTGGACTTGATAATATTAAGGATCTTTTCCAACCTAAATGATTCTATGATCCTCATCACTAGCATGCAGCCACCCTCAGCACTGTCCCCCACCTCCTGCAGCTGCTCAGGTGGCACAAAACATATTCCTCTGCTTGAGGTTTGACCCGGTGGTGCTGGATCACCTGCATGACTCTAGGTGCAAGGGCACAGAGACACGCTTTGCTCTGACGCTTGCCGTGATGCACAAGCCTTAAATACAAAGGGTTAGAGTTTTTTTCCAAGCTCATTGCTATGCACATTATCCAGCATATTGTGTTTTCCTAGTCAAGTCAAGTCCTGAGACAATCCAGAACTGTGATCCAATACACTGGGCTGCATTCAGTTAAAATGGAAGATGTTTACTTGCCCAGGTTTAGTGAAGCAGCAGTGTAAATCTTCCATGTGTAGAAAAGTTAGTGAAGTGCCTACTGAAAGTGCTGAAGGAACCTCCTGAAGGAACTACCTTGCCTTTTCTGCAGGAAAAGGTACTTGGTTGATTTTCCTTCAGAAAACTTCCACCGTGATGCATAACAACCCTTTGAGCTCCAGATTTATTTTTTGGTAATTTTGTATGTCCGGATACGAATAACGATGTGTATCTCATTTTGACTGAGATAAAGTGAGTTTCCTTAGTCTGCATCAATTCCTTAGAAATGCAACAGTTTTGTGTGGGAAAAAATCAGAAAGCAAAACTCTGCAGAAGAAAAGGGGAACTTGCTCCTAAGGTCGTACTTAGTAGTAGTAAAAAAAAAAAAAAAAAAGGCAAATTCAACTCATTGTGGTTTCAAACAATTGTTGAATGTAAAAGGGGAAAAAAGCAGAAAGCACATCCTTCATGAGAGGTAAAAAAAACAGCTCAAAGTCCTCTACAAAACAAAAATGCTGATATTTTTTGGTGTCTCACCTGCATCTCAGCAGGTTCCCAATGGCAGGCAGAGCCTCATGGTCCCTTAGCTTTGCTGCTGGTGCATTTGGACTGGGTATCCTTGCAAAATCTGCTCCATTTGGAGCCTCTCAGAGTCTTTTACTGCAGACTTGCTCGGAGTGCAACTATGTAATTGAAGCCAAAGAACTTTGGTAGCAGAGGGCTATGGGACGTCAGTCCCATATTTCTCTGTATGATTAAGTACCTATACATAGAAGATGGATTCAAACTACTTAGTTTGAATGCAACTGACATGCATTAGCTACCCAAGCTTTTACTCTTTTGAGTCCCATCAAACCTTGTCAAGCTTTTCAGCCTGCTCCAAGCTCCCTTACTAATGGGGAAATGTGAAAAACAACATATATATCCCCTGTGTGCTCCAACAGATAGCTTTGCATCCACTTTGAAGCGACTTCACAATCCACATGGGTCTAGAAAATGAGCGTCACTGTCTCTTGCTGGATGTGCAGCCAGTCTGCAACCAGTTCTTACATGAGCAATGTGGAATAACTCTAACAGCAGCAACTAAGTTGTTCTCCAGTTAGTATTTTCTTCGGTGTCATAACAGCAATATTTCACAGCCTGTCTAAAGGGGCTTCTTAATGAGTCTGAGTGGCATTATATGCAGGGTGTCTAAATATCCAGTGGCTTAGAGGAAAAAAAAGGCTGAAAGCCCTGGCTTCTCTTCTGTGTAAGGCTGAATTCATTCAATTAAATAGCTTTGAGAGCTCAGCTACGGTTTAGTGGGAGACTTGATTACCTCCTAAAAATTGGAGAGTATTAAAACAATTGTCAGGCATGCAAAGGGAAGTTTGCATCCAGCAAATGTTTGGACTAGATATCTTGGACCCTCTACTCTCCCCTCATCAGAACGAGGTAAGTGAACAGGCTGCAGAATTGCTTCCCCCCACCCCAAACCTGCATTCTGCAGGATAGTGTCAGGGCTCACTAAGTGTTGACAGTGCCCTATTTCCCACTTCTGTGCAGGAAATTTATCTAGTTTCATTTATTTTCTTGCTCATTATAGGGAACAGCATCTCAGCCAGCTCTGGGGATTAAGACAAGGCTTTCCAGAGTGATGCCCTTGGCATCAAAGTTGGCTTTTTTAGAGGGAATTGCAGTGCGGTCACCCCATGAATCAGAGAGATCAGGGCCATGCCATGCTCACTAATACTTTGCACAGGCCACTAAGTGATCTCATAGCCACATGATCAAGGTCTTCTCAAGAAGAACAATTTGTTATCCTTACAGACCAAGTGGGCCAGAAAGGAGAGAACATCTTATACAAACAGGAAAGCCTTGCACAGCTGAGGACTGCGTTACGGCACCAGCACTTTTGCAGGGCATGTCCTCACCAGAGGCAATTGCAGAATCTGACTCTGCCCTCCTAATGCTCATGGGACCACCTGTGCCCACCAGAGTGCCCAACACCAGAGTAAGTCCTCTGTGATACAGGGACAGGATTCCACTAGGATCCAGCATTAAGGAAACACCTCATCCTACGCCCCATCACTAAAAAAGGGTAAGATATAAGGAAGAAGTATTTTACAATGACAGTGGTGAAATACTGGAACAGGTTGCTCAGAGAGGTGGCAGATGCCCAATCCCTGGAAACATTCAAGGTCAGGCTGAATGGGGCTCTCATCAACCTTGTCTAATTGAAGATGTCTCTGCACATTGCAGGGGGTTGGGCTAGGTGACCTTTGAAGGTTCTTTCCAACACAAACCTTTTCATGATTCTATGATCATGAGAAAAACCTTCCCTTGAGGAAGACAAACCAAATCCAGAACTGAGCGCAACCCTTGCAATTCACAACAGCCATTTTCCTTTCACCACAGCACTGGGAAGGCAGTGTGAAAGTAAGAAAGTCTCTACAACAGGGGAGGGAGGACTCTTTTTCCCTGCCCAGTTTTATGGCCCATATGGTTATCAAGTTCTGGGAAAATCTGGCTGCCCAAACAGGTGTCACCACTTGCAACCTACAGTCTCATTTCCTGATCGCATCTTAATCGGCAAGTTGGTTGTGAAAGTTGATTTCTTGCACATTCTTATATCAGTGGGAATTTCTGCCCTTCCCTGACAAGTATTATAGGCAGCCTTTGACATACAGCCCTACAGGACCTAAATAGGCTGCTATTCTTTCCCTATGCTGAAAGGGAGCTTTGTGCCAGGGATTCATTAAACTGCACTGCACAGCCCTTCATAAATGGGCTCAATAATGAACAGTCGATTTAACTGGAAAAGCTGCTGGAGCTGTTAAATTAAAGGGAAATAAAGTGCACTTCAGGCTCAGTCTGCCAGAAGAAAACGTTGACCTAAAATCTTCATTTTACCGAATCACTTGCAAAGAGGCTAAAATCTTTGGGAATTTTATACTCAAAACAGTGGAATTAATTTTTAAAACATACTGGTTTGCTTTTCCCCTAAAAAAAAAAAAATCACCTTAAAAGATCCAAGAAAATCAGAAGGATAGATGAAAGGCATATTCTGCTTAAGCCAAATTTAAGCCACTTAACCTAAATATGTGTGTAGATATAAGATTGTGTGGCTTATATGTATCCAGTCCTCACCTGCCTGGATTTTGTATAGACCCCTTCAAATAATATACACTGCATATACACAGTTCCTTCCTTTACAGTCATGGCTTTAAGATATGCTATGTTATTCAGATGAAATTATTAGTGGACACAAGGCTGCAGACTTGGCACCCTACAAACAAAGCCCAAAGTTTCCTCTTGCAAGCTCTGAATGCCATTATCTCAGTTTCCCTTCTCCTCTTTTAATCTCGGTGTGCATTTCATGTTCTCTTGGAATACATTCCTTCCAGAAGAAAGGGCAAAGCAGTTTATGATGGTTCTGCTGGCACTGGTAAGTGGGTGATATGTGTTTGTCAGCACTGCATCACACCGGGAAGAGATGTTTAAGGATAAAGTAGGGCAACAAAGCTGGTGAGGGGCCTGGAACACAAACCCTATGAGGAGAGGTTGAAGGAGCTGGGGTTGTTTAGCCTGGTGAAGAGGAGGCTCAGGGGTGACCTCATTGCTGTCTACAACTACTTGAAGGGAGGTTGTAGCCAGGTGGGGGTTGGGCTCTTCTCCCAGGCAACCAGCAGCAGAACAAGAGGACACAGTCTCAAGTTGTGCCAGGGGAGGTATAGGCTGGATATTAGGAAGAAATTCTTCACAGAGAGGGTGATTGCCCATTGGAGTGGACTGCCCAGGAAGGTGGTGGAGTCACCATCACTGGAGATGTTCAAGAGAAGACTGGATGAGGCACTTAGTGCCATGGTCTAGTTGATTGGATAGGGCTGGGTGATCGGTTGGACTGGATGATCTTGGAGGTCTTGATTGGATAGGGCTGGGTGATCGGTTGGACTGGATGATCTTGGAGGTCTCTTGATTGGATAGGGCTGGGTGATCGGTTGGACTGGATGATCTTGGAGGTCTCTTCCAACCTGGTTGATTGTATGATCCTGTGATTCTAAGTACAAAGCTGTGCTGTCTGTGTGTATAGTATCAGGAGATACTATAAAGGTTGTCTTGGTCCTTGCCCAGGCCAGGCTGAGCTCTGAGATGCCACTGGAGTCTTCTGGTTTCAGCAAAGTATGGCTGAGCTAGATACAAGTATCCAAACTGGACCTTAAACATCTAACCTGAGACTTTTTTATATGCTTATTCTATGCAAAAAAGGGAGAAAAAACAAGCAAACAAACAAACAAAAATCACCACCCCAATATATACTGTTAAGAAGTGGAAAAAAAAAATAGGGAGTCACTTCAAGCCCTCATCCAATCGACTCTGTATTTCCAATTTGCCAGTATTTTCTGAAATCTTGGGGATTTACATAGCCCAGTCCTAAAGCATTCTGGTTCTTGGGATAATGTTGCTTATAAGGCAAAGGGGAGACCTTATAGCAGCCTTCCAGTACCTAAAAGGGGCCTACAAGAAAGCCAGGAAGGGACTCTATGAATGGTTGTTTTGCCACATGAGGAGGCAGAACTCAGCTGAAACATGGATTGTACATGCAGGGCGACTATACTTAATCTTCCAGATGCATTGGAAAGTCCATCATTCAGCTGAGCCCAGCCCAACTCTTGGATTTAGAAAAGTGGAGTTCTTTATTTCATTGAGGTTACTTCAATATCAAATTGGGGTTGCTTAGTGGTGAATCAGCTCTTCCATCATAGCCATCTCATTCTTCTTCACCTGAAATACTGTAAATACTGTTAGGCAGTTTATATATGGTATATTGTGAAAGAAATCTATCTATGAGAAGGTAGACTGGAATTTATGGACAACAAAATCAGAAGTAGTGTGCAATGAGAAAAGGCTCCTGTCCAAATCTAATTCCTGGGGCAGCTCATCTCAAAACAAACCTCAGCACCAGCTTAAAAAACTTGATGTTGCTTTCGCTGTTTCAGACTGCAGCTGGTTTTTCATTGTATAAAATTGATGGTTGGAGAAAAACACATCTTCTTCAGATTACTGTGACTTTTGTTCAAACATTCTATATAATTTTAAAGGTGATGACAGCACGCTTTTAGCTGTTCACTGAAATTGTCTTCAGTGGGCAGGATTGGTAGAGTTGATAACGGTGGGACTCAGTGATCTTAGAAGTCTTTCCCAGCTGAAATTCTAGTCTATTCTGATTCTATATTTCCGTATTCTCTGAAAACATGAGCATTTAGGAAGTGGGCTAGCATTGAGGAAATATTTACAGACACCTGAAAAGAGTAAGAAAGGAAATTACTTTTCATATTACTGAGAAATATTTTTTCCTATTATTTTTCTCAATATTTCTGTATTCCTTGAAATTTGGGAAGTTGTATCTTCACTCAGAGACATTTCTGCAGGTAAATGCATGGGGTTTGAGATCAAAATC
Organism: Indicator indicator; assembly: GCF_027791375.1. Classification (NCBI taxonomy): domain Eukaryota; kingdom Metazoa; phylum Chordata; class Aves; order Piciformes; family Indicatoridae; genus Indicator; species Indicator indicator. Next base: position 8,110,510 of record NC_072010.1, on the reverse strand, counting down.
ATTCCTTCATTTTTACGAGCGCAGGACATTGCTTGGAAGAGTTTTGCTGGATGGAAATAAAATGCTAAATGGAAACAAATAACAACTAATGCCAAGCACTGTCTTGTGTGCTATACACTACCCTTCCACTAATCTCTGTTTTCTTGGCAGGAGCCAACTTATTTGATTTAACGGTTCCTGACTAGGAAGGAACTGCATGGGAAGGAAGGTTGCTGGGAGGTGTTGTATGGCTTTGGGGAGAGCAAGAGATCCACAAATCTTACCTGATGCAAACAGTGAAGATTCAGTGAATGCATCTCAAAAGGGTCACTGAAACCAAAGGCCCTGAAGTGCTGTGTGCCATCCACAACACAGGGAAGAGCATAGGAGGGCTGTGTGCTGTTTGATGTGTGGTCTGTGGTCATGCACAGCTTGGCATGAGTGTTTCATTAAGAAGTCTTCTAATTTGTAATTTATGCCCTGAGGTAAGGATCTGGTCCAGCTCCTGGAAAACCATTTCCACTGACTTCCACTAAGTGATGAATAACCCCAGTTAATGGACATAATTTTCAGAATTGCTGGGCATTGATGACTCCCATGACTCTGGTGAGTCAGTTACAGTCTCTGCACTCCATTTGGGAATAACCAATTTTCTTGAGCCAGGAAACTCCATGTCAAAATCTTGATGCAATACATGGTATCTTCTCTTCATGTAGGAAATTCTGCTTGGCCTTCCAGTTCTCCCATGACCTGGGTTCAGCCCTGTCTCCTGTTCTGGGTAACTCCCAAATATGGCTTCTACCACGATGAAGAGTCTCAACTTCAAGGTGAGTTGGTACCTATGATCATAACAATACTATCATAACTCTTTTTATTCCTTTTTCTCTTAAACCTGATGCAGCTTAGCTGATGGCTGACACTGGCAACAAGGTGGCCTCTGCCTATGGAAGCTGCTCTGGCACCATCTCATCTGTGTCCGTGCCAAGGAGACAGCTCAGATGCTGAAATGATGGGAGCTGTGTTGACTCCATGGCAGACAATAATAGAATAGCAGAGGCAAATCCTCACAGGTATTTGTCTACAGGCTTTTTTTTTTTCTTTTTGGTGGTGGTGGTGGTGGTAGTTCGGTTTTTTGTTTTCTGGTGTGTTAAAATCTTCTTGAGGTATTTATAACACAAGATCATCTTTAAAAAGGTTGTTCAGCACCATGCCCCAGTAGTTTCATTCCAAGATTTTTTTTCTTTTTTCATAAAAAAGCAAATTGTGGAATTTTGAATGGCTTTATTTATAATTGAAAATACTATCAAATCTGTGTCCAGCTTTGCTTACTGAAAATTGCCCATTAGAAAGGCATGAACAGTTTTAAATAAGCTTAACCAAACAGGCAAATAAAATTTTCTATTCCAGCCTCACCCCAGATCTATTGCTGAAGAAGGAATATGTTTTTGCCAGGGTGACATGAAGATCTGACAGATACGTGTCAAAAAATGTTAGGTGTAGGACAGCTGATGCCCCTTGCTGAGCTGCCATGGGGAAATCCAAAGAACCAATTGTATTAAATCCCTTTATTTGTTTCCCACCACTAGTTTTCTCTCCTGCTGAGATATGTCTACAGGGAGTTTAATCCCATCAAGAGCAGGAATCGATCCCAAGACTCCTTTCTTACAGTAAAAATAACCTTCTCAGTGGTGTAGCACAGTGTCCAGGCTGGGATGTCTACTAGTCTGCAGGACTTGTGGATGGCAAGAGTCCTTGCTCCTGCACAAAGCACTTCTTTGGCCCACTCTTGGTCACAGTTTGTTCTCACCTGGAAAGCCCCAAACCCCAAATCAGCACAACACAAGGGTCAGCCAGCCAAGACAACCTCTGGATTTCAAGAGGTTTACTCTCATGCTTAGGTTTGGGCATATCTTGCTGAACAGAAGACTTCATTCACAGTAAGAGGGGTTCAAAACCAGTCTGGAAGGCACAGCTACCTTTTAAATGTCCATAGTGTGCACCAAGAGTTTAAATTCTAATATTTCACTTGTCTATAAATTATCTAAACATATAATAAATCATTATATACACACATATACCCGGAGTGAGAGTATACTGTGGTTAAGAGCTTTGCATACATCAAATGCAGACAGGCTGAAAATCTTTTAAAATAATTTTAAAAATAATTTTAAAAAGAAAAAAATATTTTTTTTTAAGGAAGCCATAGCTGACAAAAAATGGTGGATTTTTGGTTGACAGAAATATTTTCTTAACCAGATGTTTCCAGACTTTTCTTACCAGAGCCACTGGCAGATTGTTCCCTGAATTATTTCATGTTTAGAAATAGTGTCCGGTTAAAAGAGAGAGGGAGACAGAGTGGCACAAACTGCCATTATCATGCAAATAGCCCCAGAGGAAAAAGGACAGTGAAAATGATAGCACTGATCTAATTATCTGCAGGCCAATATAGCTAAGTCACTGAAAGAGGCCCACAGAAAAGGCTGCCACAGAAACACAAAAAACAGCCAGAAAACAATGAGGAACTTAGCAACAGTATAAAACCGGGCTTCTTTCTGTGCACAAAGAGTAGTTTTATGAGCATTTTTCTTGTTTCAGTTTGCAGAAAAGGTTAGAGCACATTTTAAATTCTACGCCAGGATTTTCCCCCGCCTCAGCCCCCGGCGCTCCTTTGGCACGCCGTCATATCGCTGCGCGCCCGGCGGTGGGAATGCCGCCGCCCCTGCTGACGTGTCCCAACCACCACGCCTGCTGGGGGGTGCTGAGTCTCTGTGAGGTGGATTTTGGCAGTGCCCTTCCTTCTCAAGGGCCTGGACTTCAATCAAGACATTCAAGCTTTGCCCTTTTTGTGTTAACTGTAGATTAACGGTTACCAAATTGGAAGGGACCTCAAGGATCATCTGGTCCAATCTTGGCAAAACACTCTTGTTTTCATTTTGGTTGTACCAGGGGGTTTCCAGATGGAGGACAGAGTTTTGTACTGTGCCCATCTCCCTCAGGTGACCTGTGCAAGAGTTTCCTCTGTGGAATACCCCAGGAGGAGCTCAGCTATTGCAGCCCGAACCCAAGCACAACCATCCCCACAGCCATGAGTCACCTCAGTAAGGGCCTAAGTAAGCACCACAAGGTGATGAACACCAGATTGGCAAATACAGATACTGACAATTAAAAAAGACCCAGGAGCCACTGATCATGGCTGTTGAAAAGCACCCCACATGAGCATGTTGCCCACAGCTCCTCTTCTGTGGATGTGGTGCTTAGGGACATGGTCTAGTGATGGACTTGGTAGTGTCTGGTTAGTGGCTGGAATTGATCACCTTAAGGATCTTTTTTCAACCTAAACAATTCTATGATCCTTGTGGGTCCAGAGAAACCAGGAGCTCCAGGGTAATTTTTCTGCCCTAATTTAGTGATTCTATCTTGCAATGGCATGTATTCCTACTGACCTGGAAGGGAGCCCCCACGATCAACCTAATCAAACTAATTCTACCCAGATCTTGAAAACTTAGGGCATTTGTCTACTTGGCCCAATGTCCTGTGGAGCTACAGGTGACAAACCTGTACAGAACAGTTGCCAAAAATGTCCTGAAAATGCTTTCTAGTTACTCAGAGTCACTTTCCTTTTTGAGGAGGAAAACTCACAGACAGTAACTTTTCCTGTCCTGTCCATTGCAGGTTTAAACTGGCCCAGGATCAAAGTTGAAAGATGAAAAATGCAGACCATCTCTCTCTCTCTCCAGATTCTTCAGCTCAGCTAACCCCTTCTACTCCCACTTTTAAGCTTGACAAGCTTAATAAGGTATCAAAATACCCACAATTAGCCTCATGTCAAGAATGTACAGATGCTACCACAAAGAGTTGCCAGATGTAATAAGCCATGTCCATATGGCTGGATACTCTAGAAAAATGAAGGTGAAGAAGGGCAATATGGCTTTGAATTATTTCTTTTGGGACTGTGAAAGGGACTTTTAAGAAGGATCTGAATGGGAATCACAGAATAGTAGGGACTGGAAAGGACTTCTGGAGATCATTGAGTCCAACCTCCCCACTAAAGCAGGTTCATCTAGAGAACCTAGGGAGAACTCATTCATCTTTGGTGGAGAGTGTCATTAATAAAGGCAAAATTCAATCTTCTGATGATAGTACAAGGAAGAAGAGGAAACACTGGCAGGTGAGGAGATTCAGGCTACGTCCTCAGCAGCAGGCAGAGTGGACCTTTTTGTCAATGACTGGAGTCAGTTCTGATCTTGGCACCCCTGGCAAGCAGCCAGACATGCAAGATAAGGGAATACCAATACTGTGCACTCAGATTTGACCAGAGGTATTTTATGGAGACCTTCTTGGAGGAAATCTGGTGATTTTGCACAAGGGCTCCTGTTTAAGCCATCCCTTTGCAGTCTGATGCCTTCAGCTCTGATATTCAGGTGAGGACCACTATGTCTGGACCTCTGCAGAGTGAACACGTGGCCTACATGCACTATTTAAAGGTGGATTTTCTTCAGAAGCATGGTATGGTTTCATGGGACACTATAAGCTTTATGGAGGAAAATCAAAAGGAAAAAGAGAGCAAAAGGACCTGAAGAAAATACAAACAGACTTGTGGAAGGAATGGGCAGAGACACTTCAAGAATTCAGTTCTTATGAAAGATTAGTTTACTCTCAGTGCTTAAAAACTCGTTGTGCTTAAAAGGTTCCAACATGTAGCCACCAAATGCTCCTTGCCCTCCTGTCCAGTCTCTGTCCCAAGAGCATAAAGTGGGAGTTTATAATGTACATAACTTGAGTGGAGATATATGGGGAAATGGGTCACTAAAGAGAATTGTCTGAGCAGCAAAACCTTGTTAGATTACAAATGTGCTAACAAGCCACAGGCAGAGCTGTGTGCAGCTGCCCTCATCCTTCCTTCCTCTTCTGTCTCAGCTGCACCTCCTGCCACTGTTTGGATCCAGCCATGTTGAAGAACCCAAGAAGCTGCTTAAAGTTAAACCATTCCTTTTTCTACCTTGCCAAGTTCTTCTGAACTCTGATCAATTTCCCAGTGACCTTTGCTGCATCACCAAACACTTGTACCAATTTCTCCTACCTCACAGGCCTCTTGAAACTACAGATTAAAAAACAGCAGAAAAAGAAAGAGCAGAAGTCAAGTTGGCATGAAGAGTGTGGCAAGCAGCTTTCTTCAGCGTGGCCATCCAGCTGCACAGTCTGTGTCTGAAGCTGCAACACACAACAGCAAAAGAAATAAATCAGATGAAGAAAACTACCATGAATACTAAGACAGATAAATAAAAGGAACTCAAGACCCTCCATCCAGCTTTCTGGAGCACTCATTGCATCTTATTTTGACTTTATGAAGTGTCCACAAAACTCATCTATTTCCTAGGAGAGCATTCTTAGCATTTATACTGTTGGGGGTAGCTGTTATTTCTGTGAATAGTCAGCTAAGGTTGGAAAACAGATTTGGGTTAGCAAAATTGGCTGTGTCAGATAAATGTTAGTCATGGTGATTATCTGTCAGGGAACACAAACAGGCTACAAAGTGATAAGAGGAGCTGCTGGCACTAGAGATCCTGTTTAAATTTTTTCCCCGTTTATGGAATTTAATTTATGCAGGCTTTGCAAACAACATCTGATTGCTGTGTCAGATGGCCCAGCACCAGATCAGCAGCTGCCAAACTTACCTTCTCATCTGCTGCACCAGAGAGAGATGGAAAGGGTCTGAGCCTTCTTCCTCTCAACTCTTTGTGCATTTTTAGGTCTTCTACATAACAAGTCTCTCCTCCTCTGATCTCTTTTGTGACAGTAGCAACTCAATACACATTCTTTCCTCACTGTTTGTTTTTGAGTTTGGTTTTGGTTTTAACTTCACAGAATCACAGAATGTTAGGGGGCAGAAGGGACCTGAAAGGATCATCTAGTTGAACTGCTCTGCCAGAGCAGGATCACCTATACCGGATTACACAGGAACACATCCAGGCAGGTCTTGAATATCTCCAGAGAGGGAGACTCCGCAACCACTCTGGGCAGCCTGTTCCAGTGTTGTCACCCTCACAGTGAATTAATTCTTCCTCCTGTTTCCATGGAACTTCCTATGCCTCAACTTCCACCCATTGCCCCTTGTCCTGTCATTGGGCATCACCAATAAGAGCCTGACTTCATCCTCTTGGCACTCACCCTTTACACATTTATAAACATTAATGAGGTCACCCCATAGTCTCCTCTTCTCCAAGCTAAAGAGCCTCAACTCCCTCAGTCTCTCCTTGTAAGGAAGATGTTCCACTCCTTTAATCATCTTTGTGGCTCTGTGCTGGACTCTTTCAAGCAGTTCCCTGAGATCCTTCTTGAAGTGAGGAGCCCAGAACTGGACACAATATTCCAGATGCAGCCTCACTAGGGCAGAGCAGAGAGGAGAACCCTTCTTGTGCTCTCCAGGCCACTCTGTTGGAAGAAATGACATCTGACATTTCAGCTGATCTAAATTCAAAATACACAGGAGTATTGAATAGCATGCCACATCATACAAAGACAGCTGACAGACAGGCAGCAGAATTTACCTCAGGGAAGTAATAGATCCAGCACTACTTTGGTTAACAAGGACCATGAAAACAAGACTTAATTGTCAATATGTGAAAGACACTCCTGTCGTTTCAGTATATAATAGGTTTATTTCCTTCATCTCCCAACTGCAAAATGTACACCAGGATGGCGTGTGATGGAGACATGGAAATGAGCCTCACAGTCTGATATCCACAGTCTGTGACTTGCACCATGACGTTAAGGGCCATGTAGAAAGGTCCAGTAATAACCCAATGGGGTAATGGTTCCTTAGGACTCTCCTAGATTATGGGAAGAAGGGAGCTGAGACTGGAGGTGGCATGGTGACAATGTCCTGGGCCAGGCACCATCAACAACCTGTCTAAGCACACCAGCTTTTCACATAACTGAGCAAAAATGTGTTTTTTAAAAGTGCCTGGGATACAGAAGTCCCATTTTGAGCACACAGAAGACACGGGTGAGCTGATAGCCAGGTAGCTGGTTTCCAGCCACTTTGACTGATAGTCTGATTTTTGCCTTGCCCTAATCCTTGCCTTCACGGATCCTGCTGGTCCCAGTCCCTAGTCACAGGCCAAGGAGGTATCTTTCATGCCTCTACATTAGTCCAAATTGGGCACTTGGGACCACAGGGGCCAACTTAGGTTTGTACAGGACAAAAAGACACCATCTGGGTCACGGAGCCCAGATGCTTTCAGAGGTCCCCAGACCATCAATTGGAGCAGGACAGAGACAGTCTGGGGGAGTGTTGCTCTGTGCTGATCCCATTCTTATAGCTCTTCCTAAAGGAAGAGCCTCTGTCATGTCTACATGAAGCTGCTGTAGCAGACGTAGTTCAGAAGGATCCTTTCCACTTGCCACTATGCACCCTGGGCCATAGGAAGCAAATGCCAGCAAAAGACCACATCAGGAACTACAATGTGCCTCTGGAAGGGAGGATCTGCAATGTCAGTGTCTGGTTTTGTACAATAGCAGGAATTCATGGAATAAAATCTCACATGGTACTATGAAGTGCCCCAAACTTCAGTCTAAAGGAATATAATGAAATGCTAAGTTAAGAACACAATACAGAAAAAGTTGACTTGCACTTCTCATATTGATGTTTCATAATTCAGGATCCATTGGGACATAGAGAAGAAGGGTTCTGCAGCTTCATGCCAAGGGCACCTGCATGGGAAAAGAAGCCCTGGGTTCAGGTACCTGCTCCCAGTGCTGCTTTGGCATTTAACATGAAAGACCAAAATGTTACCCCCTCTCAGTTCCATCCTCTCCATCTCCTCCTCCATCAGCAATGATTGATAGATGTTCTTGTATCCCCAGTGTGATGTCTGTTCTCTGATGTTCCCTTCAACCTGGAGGATGAGGCCCCAGAGATGAGGATATTTTACCCTTTGGGGTTTTTTGCTGGAGATCCCTTCCCAGAGGGGCATTTTTTTTTTTTTTGGCTAAACCTTAAGATTCACACTCCTTGCCAGTTTCTAGTGTGACTCAGGGAATATTGCCTAAATTCAGAGATGAGTGGTGTGAGACTTAAAGGAGAATATATCCTGCTCTGGCAGGGGGTTTGGACTAGATGATCTCTGGAGGTCCCTTCCAACCCCTAACATCCTGTGATCCTGTGATGTCACTCTCAGTCTGGTACAACCGCTTTCAGCAAAAACAAATCAAAAGGAATAAATATTTTAATAAAATAAAATAAATTAAACTCCCTAAAATACTTTAGAAAATTTGTAGTTTTACCCACAATTCCAGGTTTTTCTATTCACCACACAGAGTATTATGCTTCTGCTTTTGCAAAAGAGAGAGAAAAGGAGAGAAAAATGAAGAAGCAGGAAATAGTAAAACAAGTCATCTTCTATCTTGTCTGGGAGACAGCCTCCCCATTTAAAACAAAGGAGGAAAAACAAAGTCAGATTTTTTTTTTTATTTTAAGAATAACATCTGGGAAAAGCAATCTGATTTAGAAATCTCAGCCAGCTTTTGGTAAGAAGTTGTCCTAAGAGCAGCAGAGTATTCCTGCACCCATTGCTGCAGCAGTTGCACAGGCACAGCATTCACACTGCCTTTCCTCCAGCAGCTTTTCACCTCCCATTGCTGCCTCACTCCACTGGCCACCCCTTTCCCTGGTGTCAGTCAGGATCATCCTTGGCTGCATGCTCTGTGTATGTGTGTGCCTATGTGTGTGCATGTCTGTGCGGGTGCAAACTCCCCTGCTAAGCAAAGGGCTGCTCTAGTTTGGCATTCTCTCCAGAGAGTCTCCCTCATAACTTGCTGCTTTTACTGTCCTCTTCTTTTTTAATGCAAAAACTTGCTCAAAACCAATTGTAGAAAGAAGTAATCAGCTAGTTACATGTAACTGGAGTAACCTGGAAGGACAAAGGCTGGAGGACTAATAATGTGGGATCCTTACCCACATTGGAGAGGCAGCCTCATTAGGGGGACCAAAGCTGCCAGCACATTTTCAGGGGACAACCACTTCCTGACAGGGGTTACCTAAGGGTAAAAGCACTGCACTAAAATCTTGTTCTTCACTCTGGGTTTGAGCCTACCATCACCACTATGAAAGCAGAGAGATCTTATGATGGCACTAAGCTGTAGGCCCCAACCCTGGAGCAGCCCTGTGCAGACATCAGCAAACCGACCATGACATCGCTTATGCCACCCTCCCAAGCTCTCAGGGCTGTTTCTCCAGCAGCCACTTACTGAGTTGCTTCTATGGAAAACAACAACATCAGTCATCTTCCTCTTCCTGGCTCAGTCCCCCCCAGGAGTAGGGAAAAGCATGGAATAATCCTCCTGCGTTCGGTGTGTGGTCTGGTTTTCCGTGTCGTCATGCAGACAGTACAGAGACAGGGGGTCAGGAGGGTCATCAGAATGCTAATAAGAAATCTGATTGATGAGCCGGTGCCTTGGGATGAATGGGATACTTAATTAATGACTTCTGCTCTGTTTAAGAAAAAGTTTCCCTTAACTCCCATCATTCTTTTTCCTAAAAAAAAAAATAGAGAAAGAGAAAACAAGAAAAAAAAAAACCTCTATAATCCCAAGTTTTCCAAACAGCATAAAGGGAACTTCAAAGACAGACATGGTCAGTTTTTATGTGTTGGGTTGGTTCAGTGATTCTTTCCTGTCTTTGTTTACAAGAGCAACCAGGCTTGATTCCAAGGCTGAAAATAAAAGGCCACATTGTTCAACCAGATTCTGGATTTTTACAAGAAATTTCCTCCTTCCCAGTAGGGCAATTAACTGCTTCATTTCTGGGTCCCCAAGTACCAAACCATACCCCTGGCCCTGTGAAACTCGGCAGCAGTTGATTCCTGCCAAATCACAGCTCTGCTTCGGAAACAAGACGTACTATGGAGACGCTATTGTCCCATTGAAAGCTAACCAGTGAGCCAGCACTGGTTGGTTGGGTTTTTTTACAGGAAAATAAAAGCTTGTTGGGGAAAATACCTGGTAGGCACTTAGCTTAGGAACATCTGACTGTGTATTCAAGGCAATTCGAATGGGATTTCAAACCAGCAATTAGCAATGGGAAAAGAGTAACAGTTTCAAATGATCTCTTCCGGATTGATTTGGAAGGCTATTTTATGCTAAATGAATAGCAGCAGGAAAGAAGATGAAAAGTGGGGGAGAGAGGAAAGGGGACAAAACAAAAGGAACACGCACAAATGAATTTTTTAACTCTGAGGTCTTTTTTTAGGAACCAGCTCAGCTGTGGCATTCAGGGCAGAACAAGCTGCTCAGTATCAGCACCAGGCAGATGGGAGATGGTAAAAAGTGATGCAGGTGATGGATTGGGCTCTTTGTGTTTCCTACCCAAATGTGGTCACTCCCTGTAGGCCACTTTGTGGGGCCAAACACCACAACACACAGCCAGGCCCATGAGCTCAGCAGATTCATAGGACCTCAAGCCCCTTGGTCAACCCAAGTAGGAAAGTGTTTTGCCTCAGCCCCATATTGGCTTCAACAACACTTCACTGGGTTTAAGGACATCCTAAATACTAAGCCAATTGCAAGAACACTTTGGAAAGCAGGAGCTGTTCATGCACTTCAAGTGAAGCATATGTTTAAGTGCTTGGCTGACCTGAAATCCATGAGAGGATTATCTATTACCATGTTACAGGAACAGCTCTGAGGCAAAATCTCTTCTGCTATAAACCAACATCTGCTATTTATCCCCTGAGACAATGGCCAGGAAGACTTCTCTGATCCTCTATATGTTCTTGAGAAACAATTCAGAGAATCACATAATGGTAGGGGTTGACAGGGAGCTCTGGAGATCGAGTCCAACCCCGGCTGCCAGGGCAGGTTCACCTAGAGCAGGTTGCACAGGATGGTGTCCAGGTGGGGTTTGAATGACTCCAGAGATGGAGACTCCAAGGCCTCCCTGGCAGCCTGTTTCAGTGCTCTGTCACCTTCAGTGTAAAGAAGTTCCTCCTCATAGTTAGGAGTTCTGCCCAACTCTCCAGCCTGTCCAGGTCACCCCTCATATTTAAGTAAACCTTATGCAAGGTAGTATGTAGCCCTCCACTGTCATTTCCCAGCTCAGAAACAACTCACGGGTTACTCCAGGCTTGACTCACTTCAAGCTTTGCTCACTTAATTCCTTATTGCACCACTGCAGCAACTTTTAAGCCATGTAGAACTTCAGATGCATACAGAAGGATCACAAAACCCAAAGGTAATAGAACAAGAGGAAATGGCCTGAAATTGTGCCAGGGGAGGTTTAGATTGAATATTAGGAACAATTTCTTTACTGAAAAAGTGGTCAGACACTGGAATAGGTTGTCCAGGGAGGTGGTAGAGTCACCATCCCCAGAAACATGTGGACATGGCACTTTGGGACACAGTTTAATGTCCATGGCGGTCTTAGGCTGATGGTTGGACTTGATCTTAAAGGTCTTTTCCAACCAAAACAATTCTAAGACTCCATGATATAAAATGGTTTGAAGCTGCAGCTGTGGCAATGCTAATCTGTTGACATTTACATCTCCTGGTCACATGTGCCAGGGTCCATACACATTGTAGAAGACATCGCCCTCTACATCTGCTCTCAGGTTTTATATATATATATATATATATATATATACATATCCTCTTCACAAATACTAGAAAAGAAGTTTCTGTTGTCATTTAGAGATGTTTTGGAGAATGGGGGGGGGGGTGGGGGGGTGGGAGGAGAAGGGAGGGACCAAGATAGCAGAGGTCGAGCCCCTGGCTTACTTCGCTGATCAAATCCTGGGGCTGTGGCATTACCTTCCTTTTCAGCTGACCCAGTTCGAGTGATGTGACTGCCTATTCCCACGCCACGTCAAAGAGAAGGTTTACATTGTTCACTGGATATTAATTTAAATTATTCTGGGGTGCTTGGAAACCACCTCCCCCCTCTTCAGTCTCCATAGGGACTATCGCAGAGGCCAGGAGATATAAATGAGCAGCCAGTGACACACCGATCTTCCTCCCCTTCTACCGCAAGCTGCTGTGAGAGATCTTTACTGTCAAAGGGGACACATGTTCTGCTCAACAACTTTCTAGGACAAGATAGACAGATTTTTTTACTCATTAGAGACCAGCACAATATCCTATTAATATCATTTTCCATTTGCTCCTTAGGTTCACACACTTGTGTTGTGGTTCTTTTCTTCACACCAACATCCTGCTGCTTGTTGATGGTATTAATAATACACCCAGCAGGAGGCTGTGCCCCCCAGGGTCCAGGCTGTCTGAATAATTATTGAATGACATTGGGGTTGTTCTGTAAATTACTTTGTGACCCAGGAATTCAGCAGGTTACCACTATAACTCAGGCTTTTGCACTTGATTGCACTCACCTCCTGCTGCCCCGACATTTATTAGTCTAGTTTGCATGGCAAGTACTGAATTAATCTGTTGAGAGGAAAGGTGGGAGCCTCTGCTCTCCTCCAGGGTGACCTGGGAGGGCTTTGGCCTTTGTAATGGCCTTATTCGTGCCAATTGAGAATGGGGGGCAATCTTTGCAAGGAAAGAACATCCTTCATGTTCTCTCCTGTCCTCTCTGGTATATGGAAAAACATTAAGGGGCAGCTGAAGAGCCTAGTTTGCAAGGTTGGATACATCAGCAGGCTGCAAGGAGGAAGAAGGTGGCAATTTCTTTCTTTCTGGAGGAGAAACACTATTTTTTCCCCATGCATGATCACACATTTCATGGAAGGGGCCCACTGTCCTCCCCTTGGACCAAAGGAATGGAGCTCCACATCACCAGCGCCTGCATCCGCCAAGAAATCAGGAACAGCCACTGCATCTGTGAGATGCTTGGAGGAACACCAGTGGGTGTTAGACACAGCAAAAATTTGAGTTGCTTCCTAGCAAACTGATGCATGTGCAGGTGTGGAAGCAGAGCTCTGAGTGATCAAGAAAGCCCAGTGTGGGAAACAGCGACCCACTGGGCTATGCTCACCATCACTCCTAAAACTCCCCTCCAGTATCTGCTCAGGTGTACTGGATACCTTTCCTGGGAGTGCTGAGCAGCCCTCAAGTACCACTCCAAATGTGGGCACACTAAAAGGGTTCTAATTCCTTCTTGAAACATTCAAGACCTCTGGTTATATTTTGATCCAAATTCCTCACTTACGAAATGGTGACGTAATACCTGTGACAGTGATCCAATCAAGAATCAAGAATCAAGAAGGTTGGAAGAGACCTCAAGGATCATCGAGTCCAACCTGTCACCCTACACCTCATGCCTATCTAAACCATGGCACCAAGTGCCACGTCCAATCCCCTCTTGAACACCTCCAGGGATGGTGACTCCACCACCTCCCTGGGCAGCCCATTCCAATGGCCAACCACTCTCTCTGTGAAGAACTTTCTCCTCACCTCCAGCCTAAACCTCCCCTGGCGCAGCTTGAGACTGTGTCCTCTTGTTCTGGTGCTGGTTGCCTGGGAGAAGAGACCAAACCCCTCCTGGCTACAACCTCCCTTCAGGTAGTTGTAGACAGCAATGAGGTCTCCCCTGAGCCTTCTCTTCTCCAGGCTAAACAGTCCCAGCTCCCTCAGCCTCTCCTCATAGGGCTTGTGCTCAAGGCCTCTCACCAGCCTCGTTGCCCTTCTCTGGACATGCTCCAGCAATTCAACATCTTTCCTAAACTGAGGGGCCCAGAACTGGACACAGTACTCAAGGTGTGGCCTAACCAATGCATAGTTCTCAGACTCATTTGACCATATGAACCACTCTCCAAAAGAAATCTCTTGCTGTTTGCAAGGAGGTAGCCCAGGCTGCTCTTCTTCTCCATCCAAGCTGCTTGGACAGTGCTTAGCTGTTAAATCTGTTCCATGGTGCTTCACCAAGGTGACTGGGTTCTGCTTGCATTGCAGCGCAGAGGCAGTGGTGACAGAATGTCACTTCCAAAGCTCATTTGTATGACATCAGACACTACAGCAAGACACATTGATGTATGTCAAGGCTCTGCGGGCAGAGTGGAATGGGGCTTTCTTTCCTTGTCCTGGCAGCTTTTCAGATCTCAGTTGCAGAATCCATGGCAGAATCTTGCTATAGGCAGCGAGCAGGTAGTTGGGAAAGAAGTCATCCTTTCAGTGCTGAAAATACTTCAGACAGTAAGTACTTATAAGACTAGTCCAAGTGAATTTTCTACAACAGATTAAAATGAAATTATGTTGTTTTGGGTTTCAAATTCTTTGGCATTTCTTAGTGCTGCAGATGACACCAAGTCTGAGGGAAGAGTTGACACAGTCAGGGAAGGGTAGCCATTCAGATATGCTGAAGGAAGCAGACATTCCTCATGGAATTCAATGAGAGGAAGCACTAAGTCCTGCCCCTTTGGAAGGGAAGGAGACATTGCAGTGGTGCAGGCTGAGCCCTGACACCATGAGGAGCAGCTCTGTGGAAAAGGTCTTGTGGGTCCTTGGTGGACATCAAACCAGGCGTGAGCCAGCTGTGTGTCCTGTCAGTAAAGAGGTTGTTTGAACTGGAACAGGGCCAGAAGAGACAGGGAAAGGATCATCACTCTCTACTTGGTGCTTGGTGACAACAAATCAAATACTGCATTCAGTTTGGAGTCTCCCAGTTGAAGACACTGATCAGCTGAAATAAGCTCAGTGAATACAGTGAAAGACCATGTGATGGTTTGGGCTGGAGCACTTGACCTGTGAGGAAAGGATGGTGGAGCTAGACTTGTTCAGCCTGGCAAAGGAACAAGTTTGGGCATCCCCCAGTGCCTACTCAGCTCATCAAAAAAGATGGTGAGAGGATAAAAGAACAAGTAAACTGAAACAGGAAGTTCAGAATAGAGCAGAACTTCTCTGCCTTATGGACAATTGATCAAGATGCCCAAATGTCTCCATCAGTCTCCATCTTTGCAGGTTTTCAGGACTCAGGTGGATATACCACTGAGCATCCTGCTCTGATCCTGTAATTGACCCTGCAGGATGTTGGAATAGAGATCTCCTGAGATCACTTCAACTGGAACCATCCTATGATTACTGTCATACAGAAGCCTGCTGGGGAGATGCCAAGATGTCACCCATATAAATTGCTTTCCCCTTCTTCAAAAAATTCAGCTTGATACAGCCTGGGACTGTTTTTTAGTGCACAGCCTAAGTCCTTGAAAAGTGTCTCTCTCCACAACAGAGAACTTGGTGACAGTTCCACAGCTGAGGTAGCCAGATGAGGGTGTAGGGCTATAGCTTAGTGCCTGTCCCCTTGAAGAGGGTAACTGATGTTGAGGTACCACTTTTCCCTCTGTTACTCTACTGGGTGTCAAGAAGAGGTTGCGTGTTTCACTCAAATTGGGAAAGGCACCAGCTCACTATCCCTTTCCTCCCTACATGCTGTTTGGAGGCTAACAAATTACAAAATGCAACCTGCTTGCCTCTGCTATAAAGCCAAATCCACATGCTAAAGAATCCCTGAGACACTACTTGCTTAAATGTTTCAGCAAGGTGGAGGGTGCTACCTCTCTTGCTAAGTGCTGTGGACAATAGAACTACCTAATGTTTCTAAGATCTGTGGATCCAAATGGATAAGGGGAAACCGGAGATCGGCAAGCACAGACCTATAAACAGTGGAGGAGCTGAGCACTCGTACCAGCCAAGGTCCAGTTATGGCTACATCTCAAAGCATCACCTCTCAGTGCTATCCTCCTTGTCTGAGCATGGCCATGTTCACTCTTGCCCAGGTATCACCCTATAGTAACTTGTCAGCAGATCCAAACCTTTCCAAAAGGTTGATAGGGAAAACAGGACTCTCGAAAATTCCCCAAAGCTGCCCACTCAATACACAAACCCAGACAGGATCCTGTCATCCAAGTAACTGCAAGCAGCTTCCCCATGCACTCAGAAAGCAGAAACTGTTTTTTATTTCACATTTCCTGGGATGTAGCTTTGCTAGAGGGCAAGAGGAGGACTCTCTATTCAGGTAGCAGTCAAAGGGAGCAGAGGGTGCTCCACTGCCTGCCGGAATCAGCCCCGTATTGGTTACACCCCCAGCTATTTGAGTTAAAACTTGGCCTCTGAAAGCTCTCTGCTTCTCTCCTGTGCCTTTGTATTCTCTAGAAGGTGAAGCATAAGGGTATAAAAAGCTGCAAACAAGTTCCTACCTCTGGAGACCAGGCATTTACTCTAAGAAAGAAAGCCCAATTGCTTCCCAGAGCATTGTCCACCCACATTAGAGAAAGGATTAAGCAGATACATTCAGCTATTCTAACAGATTTTCTTTAAACCTTGAATACGCCTCTCACACTTGGTAAGATAATCACATTAGTTTTGTCATTAAAAGATCCCTTTTATAGAAAGTACCTAAACCGCTTAAACCACCCAGAGAGGTCGCATACATTAGAAAACAACAAGACAAACGGAAGGGATTTGCTATTCCAGCTCTCATGGTTTCACTGCCCCTACTTTCTAAACTGCAGGACTGAACTAAAAGATTTTGCAAATCACCAGCGGAGGGGAAAGCCCCCAAGAGCTGAGCAGCAGCTGCCCCCGCCCACCCCGAGGAGCCCTCACTCCTCACTGAGGAAACACTCAGATATAGCACTGAGGACTATGGAGAATGCATTTTTCCATATGGAGAATACCTTTTCCATGTGGAGATGGCCAAGTTACATCCCAGCAGTCAGCTGATTTTCCTGGACTATCTGGCACCCGAAACACAACTGTGAGAGAAGCAACAGCAGGTGTAGTTTATTACTGCCTTGGAAACCACAAATATGGAGTGTTCCAGGCTAAAGGATCACACTCTTATGTTAGTGCCTTCAAGCAATTTCTTCACTGGGCTTGTACTACTGAAAAGACACGGAGTTCCATGGAAACTGCCCTAAAGCATGTGGAGTAAATAGTTTCTGATTTGGTGGTGAAAAAAAAAAAATCACTTGGGCTGGGGGAAGAAAGCACAAAAGGCTGACTTGGGGCGTCAATGCTCATAAGCGCAGGGAGGCAGTGCTGTGAAATCAAGGAATGAATATAGGATCACAAGTCTATTAATGTCAGTAGGAACTGCAGTTAGATGCCCACCATCTTTAAAATTGTAAAATTGTGATTTATATTTTTTAGCAATAGAAGGGGAAATTTGAAAAGCACTGTGAATTTATCCCAGACATCATCACAGAATGTTAAAGGTTGGAAGGGACCTCTAGAGATCGAGGCCAACCCCCCTGCCAAAGCAGGATCACCTAGGGTAGTCCACACAGGAATGCACCCAGGTGAGTTTTGAAAGTCTTCAGAGAAGGAGACTCCACAACTACCCTGGGCAGCCTGTTCCAGTGTTTCGTCACCCTCACTGTAAAGAAGTTTCTCCTCATGTTGAGGTGAAACCTTTTATGTTCAAGTTTGCATTTATTGTTCCTTGTCTTATTGTTGTGCACCACTGAAAAGAGATTGGCCCCCTCCACTTGACTCCCACCTCTCAGATATTTATAGACATTGATGAAATCCCCTCTCAGTTGAGATCATCCTCAGTTCAGATCTCTGGCTATTGCTTCACCGCTCAGGTAACACATTTTCTGCTAACCTGCATTGCCAAACCAGACCATTTTAGACTTTTAATGTGGACAGGCTCAAGGTTATTGCCTTAAGACCAAGGCTTTGGGTTAAAAATACACAAAGAGGCTAGATTATAAAAAAATCTACAGACTACAGCAGTAATAACCAGTAATGCACTAAACATCATGGCAAATGACAGAGTGAAGTGTGATGAGATTCCATCAAATTCCTCCAAAGGATCATTTATAAACTGTTTCTATGGAGTAAAAAAAAAAAAAAATCACATATGCACAGGTTTCAGCTTCAGAAAGATCTCTATTTTAAGGAGCAGCAGTGTATTTCAGTAAAATGAGACAACTGTGGTATTCACTCAGCTCTGTGAGGACCTATTTCATTATTCCAACAGCACAAATCTGCCTCCACTGTGGTCTTTTAATACATTCCTTCAAGTTGGTTATGGCTGAGTACAAGGATCATCGGGTCATAAGTTTGAGTAGTTTCAGGTGTACTACTTTTAACTCAAGCTACCATAAAAATCTTTTATTTTTCCAGAGAATTCAAGGATCTCAGAGGAGGATTCTTCAAAGGGGATGAACAGAATAATAAGAGATACATTTATCTTATTCCATTGGCCTCCAAAATTCCTATATAATCTGAGAACACAGCCTGTTTCTTTCTCTTATGCCTTGCTACTTAGTCTCTGCCCCAGACCTTGCTTGCTTTGCCTGATCATTTTTCTTTGGGTTTTTGGTAAGGAACAGTAGCAGGAGAGATAATAACTTGTTAGCTAGTAACAGCCCTCTGGATTTTTGTCCATCAGGGTCTGGGTCTGTGCAAGGGGGTTTAACTGGTCAATTGTCTAGCTTTGTATGTAAATATATTTTTGTATATGTTTATTACCTTTTATATGTAGCTTGTTTTCGTAAGTAATAATTTCGTTTTACTTCCAAATTCTGTGTAGTGTGGTAATTTACTTCTTGAGGCAAATTCCACATTTTGTGTGGTGTCAAACCAATACAAGGGAACATACATTTTTAAATTCCAATCATTCCTGTCATGTGCCAAGGACATATAAAAGCCTGAGACGAAGTATGGCCCATCTTCACACCCCTGGAAATAGAAATCAGCCATTTCCCATGGCCCCACTTTGTTCTCACCTGCATGAAACAAGCAGAAGAATTAACATCTAGACGAGGCAGCCAAACACCACAGCCAGTCCCCAAGTAACGTACAGAGCTATGCACATAGATTTTAAGATGAAGCCTGAATGCTTAAGGTAAATAAGACCTAAAGCTTCAACTACTCAACTTGAGTGAATAAAAGGAAAAGGTAGACCAATTAAAAATAACAGAAAAATAACAATTTAAAATAAGACTCACCCAATTCATACCCTGCTTCAAGCAGTAAGAGCCTGATCCAAAGTGCACTAGAATCAGAGTCTCACAGACAGAAACTGAATGGAAGAGTAAGATTATTAAAAAACAAATAAACAACTCCCTCCCAACAACAACAAAAGTGCCACAAACAAAAGCACATCGAAGAGATCTTAGTTTTAAATGTGATTTCTCAAAAATGTAAAATACAAATTGCATGGGATTTTAAAGTTTTATCAGAAGGAGTGACAAAAAGGGAAGATAAATGGAAATTTAAACTATTTATACTGATAGAAACTAAAAAAGTGTTTTCCAAACAACAAAGCAGCAGCTGTTTCTGGAGACAGTGAGTTAGCTAATGGGGCAGAAAGGAGACACAACCTGCTTAACAATATACAGTAGCTGCTAATTTGATCTGTTCACAGCCCAATGAATGAATATCCTGATGTCCTTCTCCATAGAATGTGGAAATGTTTATACCAGAATTTGCACTTGTAGTAGCACCCTAAGCAATCAGTGGGAACAGTTGAACTAGGCTTTTGCTTGCAGTGACAAGCCATTTGTGACCTCCAACTCCATATTTACTCTTGTAGATTCCATCCCTTTTCTTGCAGTAAACCATGACACCACCATACATCAATCAACATCTAAGATGATACAATGATGTTTCTAAAAGCCTGACTGTAATTGACTTGATTAAAAACCAATCATATTTATTTGTTAAAAAACAAATAAATAAAAAAACAGGACCACTGTATCATTATAAAGTACGAGAGACTGGAGTACGTTACAGGAGAGCACCACAAATTTGAACTGGAAAAGGAATTGCCAACATGTTCAGTCAACATGTTCAAGGCAAATTCTGTGTAGCTCTTCTTTTCCCCACGGTGGTTCTTCTCTAGTTTTCCTCTCTGTAGTCTTTTAAGTAAGTACCTTGTTCAAGGGCATGAGAAGTTGAGATTGCAGCCTGAACACAAATGCCATGTTTTACACAAGACAATGGAATGCAGGGTACTATTAGAAAGAAGATGCACAGGATGTTTTAAAAGATAAAATGTCAGTGTTGGATTTGCTTTGTTCTCAGAGGATGGGAGGAGATTGGAAATAGAAAAGGCCACCTGGTGTCTTCAGAAAATACTCAACTATCAGGCCTATCATCAAAGCTGAGAAAACTTTTCAACAGGACTGGAATTTTAAGAGTCTAGGGATAAGAAGCCTTGCTTGACTCTTTCTGAAATAGAGTTGTCCTTTCAAATGGCAAAGAATCCTTTTTGAAGAAGAGCTTCAGTGTGAATGAATCCAAAGCTGGAAAATGAGGGGACTGCCTCAGCCATTTATTAATGTCAAATATGCTGTCTCATGAATCAGGGCAGTTTGTGTGGTTTGGAAGCCTTACAGAAAGCCCAGTGCACCTGGCTTGTTGAGCTCAGCACCAGGCTTTAGGCTGATCTGAGAGGATAGCTGCAGTCTGTGTTTTGAATAGTTTGTCCTACAAACAATTTTTTTAAAAAGGCTTTTATTGGAGAGCCATCAGCAAACAGATCATGCAGAA
The DNA here is from genome assembly GCF_027791375.1 of Indicator indicator. Classification (NCBI taxonomy): domain Eukaryota; kingdom Metazoa; phylum Chordata; class Aves; order Piciformes; family Indicatoridae; genus Indicator; species Indicator indicator. The sequence continues at coordinate 8,090,080 of NC_072010.1, read as the reverse complement.
TTTGAACAATACACAGAATGGGGGAGGAGGAACCCACACAAGGCACAGCCCCAATTATTTGTTACTTCATAAGATCTAGCCAGCACAAGTGCCACATTTGCTCTTCAAGAGAATTACTTCAAAAGATTTCTTGGTTTGAAAAAGCAAAGTATTTGTGGGGGATACACATGTACACACACAAACACACAGTACAGAACCAGAGTTTTCTTTGGCAACCATAATCACAGTGGCAGGTATTTCAGAATTAGGACAAACAGCAAAGGGGAAAAAAAACAACCTTGAAACAGATTGTGCATGCTCAGCCAGTTATCAGCAGCGAGTCCAGAGCCAGCCCTGACCATTCAGTACACACAGAATGGAAAAGATACCCAAAGCACCTATGGTTAATAAGCTGCCAGAAAAACTAAGGGAAAAGATACTTACTTCTTTTCCAGCATGGATTCTAAAGGGCTTACTCTGTTAAGTTTCTTTACAAACAGCACAGCCAGTTTTTCTCCATGCCTTCCCTATCTCTTCATCAAACACTGCAATGGGGATTTCTGTTCCCCCATGATCTCCATGCCCCTTGCCATGACAGCTTGCACCAGCTGTGGATCTCTGAAATTCAGTCCTACTGAAGGCAGCAGGAGTTGCAGCAGCAGCGGCACTGCCATTTATTTCAGTGTATATAACAGCAGTCAGGACAATCACAAGCACAGTGAGGAAAATGTCAAGTCTAGAACAAGAACTCTTTTACTTTATGGTAAAGTAGAGCATTTGAGAAGAGCAGAAGAGGAAAGCAAGCCATAGCAGGCAGCTCAATCCATGCACTTTGACTAAAGTTTATCTGCAAATGTTTTCCATCAATCTGCCACCTGCTTCTCTCATGGGCACAAGCAATGGTTAGCACTGCAACACAGGTGATGAAGCAGGAGTGAAATGTTGAAATGACCATGTGATAAAGCTTGGCCCTACTCCCAGCAAAGCCTATAGAGGTATAATGGCCACTCTGTTGAGGCAATACCGCTTCAGTGGCTGTGCCTGGCCTCTTCAATCCACTGCTTCATGTAGCAGATTTCCAAGGCTCGAGCTCGTTGCACAGATTTGGGGTCCAAAGGGTTGCGGCTGCGTAGGTCCAGGTGATGGGCTCCATCTGGGATCACAATTGCCACAAGGGAATCAGTGATGTTCTGCGTCACTCCACCTGCAGACCATGGGTCCAGGCCACCATTGCTGTAAGGAAAGTATCCCACTCATTACGGCACATCTGCACAGCAGTCGGCAGTATGGTTGCAGCTTACATCAACACATCCACATCAGCTGTAAATCAATTTTCTGTGTCCACCAACAGAAACAAACCTCAGCTTTGTTTCAATGTCTTGTGCCCACCTCTGTGCTCAAAAGAAGTCTTCTTGGCAATCTTCTTACCCAGCAAGAGCACTTTGCTTTTATTCCTCACAACACGCCATAAATTAATAATCAGCTGCACTCTTTAGAGCTTTTCAGGAAGTTCTAACTTTTCCTGTCTCAGCTGGGTGCCAACTTAATTTTGCAAATAAATACTTGGACCTTCAACTAGTACTATTATTTCTAATAACAACTATATTAAAAGAAAACTTTTACCCCTCAAGAAACTATCTACAATGACTCTTCATCTATGACAGGGCAATTTAATGCAATTTACTCCCTTTCCTCCCTCACCTCAAGTCAATGAAAGGATTCCTTACATTGAAGATCTAGCTCCAAATAATGCCTGGTCCATAAAGCAAGCCAGTGGCTGAACAGGGATGAGAGTTTTGCATCTCTCATTTCTAGCTTGACCCACTATTGCCTACTACATCTTATTTTCCTTTACCACAAGGTTCTTCCCACATGTGGTCCACCATTCTGCACAAAGCAAGCACATCCATATACTTATGGAACTACATAAATCTAGATGTTCCTCCCTTAAACACTGGACACCAAAGGAAGCATTAGAGATGGACTACTGTATGTCAAGTGTTTGTTTCTTAGATCCTCCTAGAAATTTAGACTTGGACATTAAGAGATATGCACCTAGAAAAATACCACCATGGCAGCACCAGAAAATAACAGACATGAGTAAAAAAAGAATTTTGCAGCAATAACTAAAGAATAAAAACCCGATGGAGTCTAACACAATACTTTATCTATTCCCCCACTGAAAACAACTCAAACAAGTATGTTGAATCTCTGTAGTTATTTTCAGTAGTTCTATATTTGACTCTGGAGAAGAGAAACATTTTGTATGTGCAAAAAAGGCATACTGAGCTGATCTATAAGCAAAAAGTATTTGATTTAAAAGGTCATCTGATCAGCAGAGTATGGTGACAACAGGAGGTGAGACCCAAGATGTCCATGAACTTTTGGTCCCATCATGTGGAACCCATCATGTTACAGGAAAACACTGCCTCTGGCATTTCTGAGAGCTACTGGCTGCATCCTCTTCTGCCAAATAATGGTATCAGAGGCACTGATGGTTTGGCAAGTGAGACTTTCTGAGAGGAGGGAAGATGGAGAGCTCACCACAATGCAATTTTAAGTCTTCACAGTTTTTACAGAATAAGCTAATTCAGCACCAACTGGAATGAATCATGTGTTGAAAGTAAGCATGCAAGTAAGTACTCATGCATGCTTACACAACAGGATGGGAGTTTCCCAACATAAACAGAAGTAAAGGAAAGAATAAAAACATCAGCCCTTCCTTTCAGCAGTGGCCAAGCAAATATAACTTCAGAAAACAACTAATGCAAAATTAGTGATTAATGTCTTCAAGTCCAGATGGACTGCAGTGATAAGTGGTGCCCCTCAGGGTCTACACTGAGACCTGTGCTGTTCAGTATTTTCATCAATGACATAGAGAGTGGGATCGAGTGCACCACCAGAAAGTTTGCAGATGACACCAAGCTGAGTGGTGTTGATACGCCAGAGGGACAGGACATCATGCAGAGGGACCTGGACAAGTTGGAGAGGTGGGCCCAGATGAACCTCATGAGGTTCAACAAGATAAGTGCAGGGTTCTGCACCTGGGCCAGAACAATTCTCACTATGAATAGAGACTGGGGAATGAGGTGATAGAAAGCAGACCTGTGGAAAAGGATTTGAGGTGCTGATGGATGAGAAGCTGGACATGAACAGGAAGTGTGAGCTTACAGCCCAGAAGGCAAATCACCTCCTGGGCTGCATCAAAAGATGTGTTGCCAGCAGATCCAGAGAGATGATTCTGCCACTTTGCTCTGCTCTGGTGAGACCTCACCTGGAGTACTGCGTCCAGGTCTGGAACCCTCACTATAGGAAGTACACGGACCTGATGGAGAGGGTTCAGAGGAAGGCCACAAAAATGATCAGGGGGGTGGAACACCTCTGCTATGAAGACCGGCTGAAGGAGCTGGGGTTGTTCAGCCTGGAGAAGAGGCTCCAGGGAAACCGAATAGCAACCTTCCAGTACCTGAAGGGGGCTTACAAGAAGGATGGAGAGAGAATGTTTTGCAAAGGCCTGTGGTGATAGGACAAAGGGCAATGGCTTCAAACTGGAGAAGAGCAGATTTAGATTAGATGTTAGGAACAGGTTCTTTACTATGAGGGTGGTGGATCACTGGAACAGGTTGCCCAGGGAGGTGGTTGGGGCCCCATCCCTGGAGATACTCAAAGTGAGGCTCGACAGGGCTCTGGGAAGCCTGATCTAGTTGAGGATGTCTCTGCTTACTACAGGGGGGGTTGGACTAGATGACCTTCAGAGGTCCCTTCCAACCCAGACCATTCTATGATTCTCTATCAGCATGCTAGTACTGGTTTCAATTTACCACTTTTCCTTAAGAGCATAAATAGAGTCCTGCCTATTCCACAGCAAAGTTTCCTTTCCTATCACCTGTTCAGAGCCTACTCAGCCCTCCAGCCCTGCCCAGAACAAGGTGAGGTTTTACACAATCTTAGCAGCACTGGCTGTTAATTCTTTTTAATATGCCCACCCTGAACATCTAACCTGAACATCTCTTGTTAACCTTTTTTCTCTCTCACCTTTTCTTCTCAGCCAGATGTTTTGGCTTCTCTTCTTTTCCTCCATTCCTGTCTTTTACGCTGACAATCCCTCCTTCTGCATGTAGCTCCAGGAGCAGAGACTTCACTTTCTGCCTCTTCCCTGCCAGTGCAAAACTGGATGGGCAAGTGCCCTGCCCTAGAAGCATACATCCATCCATCCATCCTAGAAGCATATCATCCATCCATCAGAGAAAGACTCTGCACACCAAATTTTGTGCTGTCTGATATTAACTTAGGCAGAGTTTGACTACCACAGCATGTCAGTAATGAGATGCTACCGACTGCTACAAGCTCTATGCCACCACACACAGGAACAGTGTTAAAAATGTAGTTTTCATCACTGTGTGGTACTTCCATGCCAACAGAGCATGTTCCAGTAAGAGCCATCAGGAGTGGAAATTGCTAGAAGAGAAATGACACATGGACACACTTTGAAAACTCCAATTTCTTCCAACAGTGTTTTAAAAGTATGCTGCTCAGGACAGGCAAGTGACCAGTCACACACTATGTATCTCCAAGAAGGTACCAACATGACACGGGAGGTTCCTGTGTTGACACCATACAACACAATACCACAGAGTGGGAATCTGCAGCGTGATACACTGCTCACAGAGGGAGAAGCAGCACCACCATAGTTTAAGCATCCTGGCCAAATCCCACTATGGCTTGAAAAATCCATCCTACAGCAGTTCTCTTTAGAGAGAGTGTTCTTCCCTTCCTGTGCTATAGTGCTGTGCAAGTTGGCTGACATGAAACAGTGCTTTTTACCCCACAGGGAGCTGCATCCTCTGGTAAACAGAGATATTTTTGTAAGGCACTCTGCAGTGTTGGAGGATAAAAGGCTCTTATAGAAAACGTACAGTGTTGACAATGTATTTGTTTGAAGAGAAACAACCCAGCTTGAGATCCAAAGCTTTGTGTGTACAGCACTACTTCTTCATTCATTTGGTTGCTTTTCAAGCTTTTCTCATTTCAAGCTCTTTCAGCTGGCATAAATTCTTAAACACTTACTTAGATTTGTTTGCTTGTCTATTGCTTACAAAGCAGATTTCTACTGTACAGAGCTGTGACGCCTTGGAAATAAGCAACACTCTGCAGAAATTAAGTTAAACCAACACAGGCTTTTATTAAAAAGTTTACCAAAAAAGGGTGGAATTTCTCACTCTGGAGCTGATATCCTGCTGGGACAGAAACAGCAAGAAGTAAATAAGAGGAAAGCAACAGGCCTTTGGAGCCAAACAGACCAATGCTAATAGCTGAAATTTGGAGAATAATCCCCAATTCAAATGAGGATTTCCTACTTTTAAATTGCACACTTATTTATTACCAACAGACTAAACAGCTTGGTTTAAAGAAGCAGTAGGGTTTTTGTGAAGAGGCCTTGCACAATTTTACCTAGAACACAGAGAAATATATATCCAGGAGCTGCCTTCAGTGGGCAATCAGTACAGCACGTCAGAGCTCCTGAAGCACTGGCTCCAATGGGTTTATTTACGCTTCCCTACAATGTAGCAACCTGATGAACAGCCAGTCCTTAGCTGTTCAAAACTTTATGTCACCTCACAGCAGAAATACAGCTACAGAAACCGCCCTTTCTTAAAGGGCATTTAACCTTAAAAGTAAGGAAAGCAAAGGTTGAGCATACTGTTTTTGCACTAAACTGAAACATACCTTTCACTTTTTGTCCAAAGGTGGTTCAGAAAAAACTTGTGTTGTCCTACCTGTATGCCTTGCAAACATTTCTTCATGTTTGGATCTTACCCAACTTTGTTGAAACTTACTTAACTGCCACTGAAAGAAAAGGGCAATTGGCAGTAACAGGAAAGCTCCCCAAGTTACTTCCCACTCTTTTCTCTACCAAAGGGAAAAAGGAATGTCACGGCAGCCCCTCCATAAGGCTCCCAGACAAAGTGACCATATTAGTGACCAAGATCCTGTGTTACAGCTAGAGCTTGCTTAGACTCTCCTTTCATGTGAAAGAGACAGTGCTTTGGCTTCATAAAAGGTAGGTGGATTTACCAGCATGGGAAACTTGGACTTTTGCCACAAGGTAAGAAGGAATCCACATGAAAAAAATTACATTTGGTAGAATCCCAGCTCAGATTTTTCTTTTAAAGTTGCACAGGCAGTGACGGAACAGTTGGCTGCTTTGACCAGTTTATTCTCAAGAACAACACAAAGCATGCCCATCATTTATTCAGCTCAAGTGTTTAAGACAAATCCCTTTGCCATTTACTGCCGGCTCTCTGCACTGCCAATCCAAACTGGTGGAAGACCCCACACTAAAAGCTGAAACAAGGCTCACCTGAAGACAATGTTGCTGTGTGAACTGATGTTTTTTCCTCCATACATAGAAAGAATCCAAGAGGGGCGAGGCCTCACTCCCCAGAGCCTGTAACACTCTTCTGAAAATGCATCAAAGTCCCATTTCTGAGGCTCAAACATATCATTGATGCCATCTGTGCACATGGGCATCACCATCTCAGTGCAAGCCTGAAAGAAAGAGCATGGCAACAAGATGTATTCCCAGGATAGAGTCCAAGAGATGCTAGTGCAGTATTAAAATAAGGTCAAGCAGGGTTTGGTAATTACCATCAAAGAACCACAGAATCATTTAGGTTGGAAAAGACCCTTGAGATCATGGAGTCTAATCATAAACCCAGCACTGCCAAAGTCCACCACTAAACCATATCACTAAGCACCACATCTACAGGCCTTTTAAACCCTTCCAAGGAAGATGACTCCACTACTTCCCCGGGCATCCTGTTCCACTGGTTGACAAACCTTTCCATGAAGAAACTTTTCCAAATGTGCAACCTTCACTGGCTCAGCTTGAGACCATTTAGTCTTGTCCTACCACTTGCTTCTTGGGAAAACAGACTGTTCTCCATCTCTCTCCAACCTCCTTTCAGGTAGTTGGAGAAAATAATGCCTCCCCTCAGCCTCCTCATCTCCAGTCTAAACAATTTCAGTTCCCTCAGCTGCTTCTCAGAAGAGTTGTGCTCTAGAGCCTTTACCAGCTTCACTGCTCTTCTTTGGACACACTTCAGTATCTCAGTGTCCTTCTTGTAGTGAGGGCCCCAAAACTGAACACAGTATTTGAGGTGCAGCCTCACCAGTACCAAGTACAGGGACACAATCACTTCCCTACTCCTGCTAACCACACTATTCCTGATACAGACCAGGATGCTGGTGGCCACCTTAGCCACCACAGCACACTGCTGGCCCATGTTCAGACAGCTGTTAGCCAGCACCCCCAGGTCCTTTCCTGCCAGGCAGCTTTCCAGTCACTCTGCCCTGTAGCATTGCATAGGGTTGTTGTGACCCAAGTGCAGGACCCAGCACTTGGCCCTTTTGAACCTCACACAATTGGCCTAGGCCCATCAGTCCAGCCTGTCCAGATCCCTCCATAGAACTTAATGCGATAGTTTTCGGCTCTGCCTAGAAAATTTTCCACAGATCTTGAACAGAAAGTAGTAGAATGTAAAAAGGAAATAATGATAAGGTCTAAATAATCCCATTGGCCAGATACCTAACATGAAAGTTAGTTTTGTACACTAACTTCTTCTCTTTTCAGCTTCCTTCATTCTAGCAGATACTAGCTCTGGCTTCTGCTGGCTTTGCTGACCTCTTTCTCTTGTCCCATGTACAGGGGGGAGGGAAAGGGAGCAGGGAGAGGGAAGCTACTGATAGCCCCCTGGTTTGTCCAGGGGCTTCTCGTGTTGTTTATAAATTGTACATGTATGTAAACATTGCATATTTTGTATATATTCATTGCAGTTCATATTTAGATTGTAGCCTTGCTTGTAAATACAGCTTCATTTGCTTTCCAACTGAGTTGGTCTAGCAATTTATGTTGGCAGCAATCTCAACCCACCACACCTCTCTACCCTTAAGCAGGTCAAAACTTTCTCAACTTGATATCATCTTCAAGTGACAAGTGACATGGAGATGGCTGAGGTTCTCATGAGGGAGGTGAGACACTTGAACAGGTTGCCCAGGGAGGTGGTTGAGGCCCCATCCCTGAAGGTTTTTAAGGCCAGGCTGGATGTGGCTGTGAGCAACCTGATCTAGTGTGAGGTGTCCCTGCCTATGGCAGGGGGGTTGGAACTAGATGATCCTTGAGGTCCCTTCCAACCCTGACAATTCTATGATTCTACTAAAATTACTGAGGGCGAACCCTCACCAAGATCACTGATCTTTGATGCTGTTAAAGACAACTGTTCCCAAACCCGAGCCCTGGGGAACACCACCAGTGACTGGCCACCAAATGGATTTAACTCCATTCACTGCCAACTCTTTAAGCCCAGCCATTCAGCCAGTGGTTTTTGTCCCAGTGGAAGGTACCCCCATCCAAGCCATGAGCAGTCAGTTTCTCGAGGAAGATGCTGTGAGACAGTGTCAAAGGCTTTAGTAAAAGCCCAGGTAAACAACATCCACCACTAAGCTGGTCACCTTCTCATAGAATAAGATCGGGTTAATCAATCAGGACCTGCCCTTCATAAACCCATGCAGATTGGGCCTAATCACCCAGTTGTCCTGTATGTGTGGCATGATAGCCAAATGTATAGAGGACAGTAGCCAAGAGCAGATGTCACCACCTGGACATCAATTCTTAACACCTTGCTTCTGGAAGCAGCTGCCCTGCTCCTCAGAGGAGAGACTGTGTCATATATGCTTAGTAAATGTGATGAATAGAGCAGAATGTCCTGGATCCCTTACTGCATGGATCTGTCTTTTTGTTAGCCACTTGATGGCAAAGGGTTGGTTTCTGTGAGCTACAAGATGAACAGCTTTAGTTACAAGAAATTAGTATCAACATATCCTGACATATTTTCTCGCACAAATTGATGTGGACAGCTGGGGGGTTAGAAGACCAAGATGCTGCTGCTGTACATAATTTTCACTGAATACAAAGAGCTGAAATTCAACAAATAGCTAATGAAGACATAGCCTAAAACTCCTGGGAAAGTTGTCACTTTGATGCCTTGCCCTTGCTACCACAATCATACTTGTTTCAAGCTTACATTTGTCATCAGTACCTTGATTATATATGGTGCAATATATTGACAGTTAAACAGCTGTAGCACAAATAAACCTCACTTGGTTACAACTCAGAAAGAACACATACCTGATAGTACCAACCCAACTGGCCCAGATTTTTTGTTGCAGTCTCAGACATGTCTAAGCATGAGGCTTCTCCTGAGTAATTGTAGTATAAATTTACTGCCTGAAAAACATTCTGCAGCAACAATTTGTCAGAAAGACTGGGGTCCTTCAAGAACTTGCAGATTTCCTGCAACAAAGAGAGAAGAGGGAAATACATGATACCAAATAAGATACCAATTCTTTTTGAAGTAGTCAGACCACTTCCAGAAAGTGTCTTTCTATACAATGATACACTGAGCATTATCATAAAAACCAGTATTCCATTTCCATACTATATGTCCCTATGAGGATCTGAAACTTTACATTTCCTGATTAAGGCTTTAAAAAATGGCACAGCTTTATTATGTAATTCACCAAGCTTTTCAATATATTTACCATTCTTTAAAATAGATAATATTTAATAAAGAGTATTTAGCTCCTCTGTAATAAAAGATAACACATGCAAATATAAAACAAAGAAGTTCCTAAGATTTAGGTTCCTTGCAGTTTGCTGCAGTGTAAGTGAAAACGTCTGTGTAAGTAAAGAACTTTCATACAGCAGTATTGCAAATTTCTTATTTCTTTTTTTTTTTTTTTTTTTTGAAAATCAGAGGTGGTGGAACTAGGCATTGTTTTACCAGTGAAAAAATTAAAAGCAATCTTGAGTAGAGTTTAATTCAAAATCTTCACTGAGGACACAAGTAGTGGAAAACACAAAACAAATCAAACAGAAAACACAAAAGCTACTGCCTCAGAAAGGTTTTTTTTATCTTAAAACTTTTTTTTTTTTTTTTGGTCAAGGCTTTCTCCTTACCCCTGATCCCACGGAGTTAAGACTAATACAAAAACAGCAAGGGTAAAAGCTGTGAATCTGAGCTCCCAGCCCATTGGAAGAATCCAAAATTTCTCTCTGCAGGGAGCAAAGGGTACACTGCAACTCCAGCCTTGTTCAAGTACAGAGGCACAGGGGGACAAATTCTCATGGCCAATGCAAACTGTGAATCTTCCAAGAAGTGCACTTCCCTCCTCTGTATAATCTTTTCCCCCTCGTTTTCATTGTGGAAGCTAGTGAACTGATCCCTCCAAGAAAACATCAGAGCACATCTTCCACATTTTGCCATTCCAAGCAGGTTTTATGGTTTGGCTAGCTCTGCCATCAGTTCTTAACTCAGCAATTAGAGGCTTGGAAAGTTCAGCAATTCATTCAAACAGAGACTGCAGACAGCAGAACAGAGGGCTGCAGACAGCCCTGTATCTGAAGCTCAGACTATGTAGCAGAGACAAGAGATCAGTATGTCTGAGAAAGTACTGGCAGCCCAGGCCAGAAAACAGATTAAGTAATAGATATATATCCATTTTTTTACCCCTTTCTCATCCTCAGAGTCAGATTAGAGCTTGTGTTTCAGTAACAGTGTCTGAACAGCCTAACTCAGATCTCACACATCAGCATTGCCCAGATGAACCACAGGCTTTTCTACCTTAGGTTTATACCTCAGAGACAGCATGGACAATGATGAAGGTAAGCACATTCCTTAGATTGTGCCAGATAGTTAACAAGCAAAAATAATTTTCAAGGTGAACATACTGCCCTATGCATACAGCCACATCAGACAGATGAATGATCTTCCCCTTCTCTTTCAGGCAGCTCTACCCAAGGGAATTTTTTATTTTGTAATTAACTACTGTTAGTAGTCACAAATACTATTATTTTACCTACCTTACCTGCCATACACAATAACTCAAACCCATGTAAGGAAATTCAGCCAGTCTTAGGAAAAAAATACTTCAAGAAAACAGAAATCTTTGAGAAAGACTGAAGATAAACAGAACTGCACAAGTGAAGATCTGCAAGCATGAAAAAAGTGGTTCTTTGAGAAGTGACCCTGCAAGGAAGACATTTGTAGGGACCCACATTTCCTCTCTCACTAGTTTTCCCATTTCAAAAAGGACAAGGCTGAAAACTTTCACTTTAAATGCAAGCTCTGCCAGCTAAGCCTGGCATCAGAAGCTCTAACTGCATATGCTTTTTGTGCAGCATTTCTGTTCCTCAAGAAAGCTCTGCAGGACAACTGATGTTTTCACCCATCCCTGGCACTTCTTTTCTTCTGGGCTCTATTAGCCCTAAAAGTGTCACTGAACAGACCAGTTGATGCACAAGAAGATAGTGTCCTGGTTCTCTTTCTTTTTCAGTTATGTTGGTTCTACAGAGCCAAAAATAAAGGAAAAGGTGCAGGCTAGGAGAGAAGGAGAGAATTAGTTAAATCAAATGGTCAATTCTACAAGACACTGATTCTCAGTTACCTGTATAGGCCAAGCTGGCAGAGGCTGCAAGAAGTCAGCTTTATAGGGGTAGTTCACCATAGCCAAATTTACCCATGTTTCACTCAACCAATTTTTCAATACAACAGCATCCTGAAGATTTTTTAATGGGCTGCACAAATGAAATGTGCTGGAGAGCCACTGTAAACCTGCATCTTTAGTTTAAATTAAAAAAAAAAAAAAGAAAAAAGGTAATAAAACATATTGTACCATTAACACACAGGTCACTCGTGCTGCTGCTAAAAAACATTTTCATTTAGCATACATAACCTGATGAAATTATTCCCTACACATGCAAGCACAGCAGACCAAATTTTAATCAGCACCTCTGAGTAACAGGAAATGCAATCTGCATACTTCAACATATGGGTGTGTCACAGCTAGGATAATGTAATCTAAAAAACAAAGAAATTTACAAGACATTTGGCTTTTTGGCTTTTTTTTTTTTTTTAATAGGAAGCAACATCAGGGCATGCAACTGAATATGAGCAAGCAGTGTGCCCAGGAGGCTAAGAAAGCCAGTGGCACCCTGGCTTGTATCAGAAATGCTGTGTCCAGCAGGAGAAGGGAGGCGATTGTCCCATTGTACTGAGCTCTGGTGAGGCCAATACAAGAGAGATGTGAAGGTGCTGAGTGAGTGCAGAGGAGGGCAACAAAGCTGGTGAAGGGCCTGGAGAATAAATCTTATGAAGAGCAACTGAAGGAGCTGGGGGTCTTTAGTTTGGAAAAGAGAAGGCTGAGGGGAGATCTCATTGCTATCTACCACTACCTGAAAGGACATTGTGGAGAGGTTGGTGCTGGTCTCTTCTCACAGGTGTGAGTGATAGAACAAGAGGGAATGGCCTCAAGCTACGACTGGGTAGGTTTAGACTGGACATTAGGAAAACATTTTCACAGAAAGAGTGGTCAAGCATTGGAATGTGCTGCCCAGGGAGGTGGTTGAGTCACCAACCCTGGATGTGTTTAAAGGTCGTTTGGATGTGGTGCCTGGGGATATGCTTTAGGGGTGAACCTTGTAGAGTAGGGTTATCAGTTGGACTTGGTGATCCTGAGGGTCTTTTCCAACCTGAATGTTTCTGCGATTTCTGTGATTCTTCCAATTGTGAACTAACTAGGTCACAGTACAAGGTCTGTTAACAAGCGGATCTCAGGACTCTCCTGGATTTTCCTTTCACTATTTTATCTGGTCCAGAAATCATAGAATTCACCTTCCTTGATTTTAATTAACTAACTCATCACAGTATATCAGAGGTTGGAAGGGACCTCAGGAGATCATCAGGTCCAACCCCCCTGCCAGAGCAGGATCACCTAGGGTAGCCTGCACAGGAATGCATCCAGGTGGGTTTTGAAAGTCTCCAGAGAAGGAGACTCTGCAACCCCCTTGGGCTGCCTGTTCCAGTGCTCTGTTCACCCTCACTGTAAAGAAGTTTCTCCTCATGTTGAGGTGAAATCTTCTATGTTCAAGTTTGAACCCATTGTTCCTTGTCTTATCACTGTGAACCACCAAAAAGAGCCTGGCCCCCTCCACTTGACACCTACCCCTCAGATATTTATAGACATTGATCAGATCCCCTCTCAGTCTTCTTTTCTCAAGACTAAACAGCCCCAGAGATCTCAGGCTCTCATCATACCAGGGTTTCTCTGTAGGACATCAAGTTTAAGTAGCAAGGTATCTTTTTTTTTTTTTTTATTTAATTTCTTTGCAGGAATTCCTTTGAGGTACAGTGACCTCATATGATACAAAATCATAGCATCATTTCAGTTGGAAAAGACCCAAAAGATCATTGAGTCCAATCATAAACACAGTACTGCCAAGCCCAGCCTCAGCTCCACATCTACAGGTGTCTTGGTTTGGAGCGGGACAGATCCTCTATTGCCCCGAGAGGGGCCAAAGAATGATGTGCATACAAATGGATTGGATAGTGATGGAAAGTTTAAATGGAAAAGCAACTGGTGTTCTACAAAACTACAGAGCATAGTGATAAAGATATCCCCAAGTGTACAGAATTCCCCTACACCACACCCAAAAGTCCCAGGCTTCCCTTCTCCCCACCTGAGGGTGCACCCAAAACCCCCAGGGCTCTTTCTTCCCGCCCTGCCACTGCGGGGCTAGTTGCAGGCTGGCCAGGCCTGAGACTTCTCACCCTTCTTATCCTGGCATTAAGCCTCAACAGGCCAAGGATGCCTGAGATACTCCCCCACCATTACCCAATAGGGAAGCATCTGCCATGGGAGCAGAGAGGGAAGAAAGAGAGTGACTTTGTAGACAGATTTACAGGGTACAGGATTTAAGGGTAGAAATACACTGTTTCCTGTGTCCACCCACTGGGTGGACACTCTGGATACCAGAGGTATAACTTATGTGGCAGCCCAGGAAGCAGCCAGCCTGAGCTGCCACACTAGGCCTTTTAAATACCTCCAGGGATGTGAGTCCACTTCCCTGAACACCTTGTTCCAGTGCCTGACAACCCTTTCAGTGAAGAAATTTTCCCTAATACCCAACCTAAACCTTCTCTTGTGCAACTTGAGATAATTTCTTTTTGTCCAATCAATTGCTACCTGGGGAAAAAGACAACCAACACTCACCTCACGGTGATATCCTTTCAGGTAGTTTTAGAATCATGGAATCATTTAGGTTGGAAAAAAAACTTAAGATCATCAAATCCAACTTATTTCCTAGCACTTAATCCATATGGATTGCAGTGATTCTTCTATATCTGATTGCCTCACTTGGTATGTACAGATTTTTTTTTTTTAGAGTAGCAACTACCTGGCCTACTTTGTCAGAAACAACAACAAGGCTTGTGGTTCTGCTCTGGAGGCAGCTCCTGTCTGACCTCATGGATGCTTGGACCTGGATCCTGAATTACACCAGGCCTGAACAAAACCTGTGATCCAACAAAGCAGTCTTTTAAGACATAATCCCCATCTAGTTTGCCAGTTTTCAGTACTAACAATGTAGTTTCAAAAACCAAATACATCCATGGGTGAAAGCTGTAACACCAGCTTGCTAATTTTATGAAGTCACAACAGAATCCTGAACATTATGACCCTTTGGAAAGAGTATCAGTGAGGTCTTACCTGTTGTGGAAAGGTGGTTAATGGCATTCCAGGATTTCCGGATGCTTTCTGCACAGCCTGTCCCACCCATTTTGTAATTATTAGTCACTACACTGAAAAAAGTGCCACATGGAACCAAATCACCAAACTGCCAGATTGGGGCAGAGGCTGCCAGAGCTCTGCAAAGAGAAGTAAAAAGATCTTGAACCCCAGCAAAGTGATCTTCCATTTTTCTGGTCAATACCCTCCCCACAGCCACTATGTATGTAACATTCATAATTCCACCTGGACAGTGAGCCCTAGAAGTGGAATTACAGAAGAGGCACTGTTTGCCTAATAAAGACAACTGTAGGTCAGCAGGTACTGGGCACTGTATTTTTAGAGATACTTGTTAGTTTTGTAAAAACAATTATTATTAACACTGACTTTACACCTAGTTTGGCTTTTGAAGGGTCATTAGATTTCCTGGTGACTTGTGACAGGTCTTCTGTCTCTCTGGGAAAGAAGAATAGAAATTTCCTTACCTTTATCTACTACAGATTAAATTTTTGTGGGCAGGGGCTTTCCTCAGTTGAATTTGCATAACAGCTATTGCACAATGCACAAAGCCTCAACTAAGCATAGTGCTGCAAAACTATTCCATAGGTCTGCATGCAAACGTTGTTAAAGATTGTAAGTCTTGGACACTACCACAAAGATATCAGTAAACACAAAGCAGAAATGCAGAGTTGCTTTGTTCAGTATTTTTCATTCTCACCCAGCAACCAGGTCTGTCCCACATTAGGGAAACACAGATGAAGAGAGCCCCAGCCACAAAAATCTTCTCTCTAGAAAATCAAGGTAGGGAAATTACTATTCTTGTTTCCCAGAAGCATTGAAGGGAATAAAGACCTGCCTCAAGTCACTAGGAAGTGTGGTGACCCTAAAAACAAACAAACAAAACCAACCAACCAACCCCCCAAAAATCAACAAACAAACAAAAAAAACACAACCAAATCCCACAAAGTAAGTGCAAAGTCACTGTTCATAATAATTGTTTTTACAAAACTAACAAATAGCTCTGAAATTACACAGCATCCAGTACCTGCTGACCTACAGTTGTCTTTATGAGGCAAACAGTGCCTCTTCCCAAACTCAAGGTAGCTTAATTCCTCCTCCCAGTAGTGAAAAGCTAACAAGCCAGCTGGAATTATTGTACTTCTCTCAGTGCTGTAATATTTATAGCATGGAAGTAACAAATGCTTGCTCTATGTTTGAGCAGGATAAGTACTCACCCAACTACCACATGGGGGTACTTCATCCTAAACCAGGCTGCAAGCATTCCTCCGTAAGAGCCTCCTATAGCTATGACAGGACTGTAACGGGCTCCTGCAGTGGTCATCTTTAAATACTCAATGAGTACTGCAAAGTCAGCCAGAGCCTGTTCTGAAGTCAGGTAGTTCAGATGCTTGGAATCCTGAGACAAATACACCGCACAGAAATTATTTCCAGCAGCAGTCTTTCTATTCCCCACAGCAGCTATGAAGTTCTAAATCTGAGTCTGAAAACAAATTAAATATTCCTTGCAGCTGTCCCCTGAAGTGCTAGAAAAATCTCAGATACTAATCTTTTTTAATCCTAGAATTGGTAGTTAAAAAATAGGATTGTTGTGTGCTTCTAGCACATTTAAATCCTACTCAGGCTAACATTACAATAGGCAAAATTATGCTTGAATAGAACACATTTAAGTAAGACAAAAAAGACTTACACTGAAAGACTCATTCCCAAAGGGCAAGGATTCTCCATAGTATCTGTGTTCAGCAAATACTAACATGGCGTTAAGTTCTTCAGCCACATCCCACATAAAACCCTAGTTGGAAGAAAACAGACATTTAAATAAGTTGAATCAATTATTTTCAAAGTCTCTGCTTTCAGTCTAATGTATTTCAACCTTTATTCTTTGATCAGAAAGATATAACTATGAAAACACAACTAAAAAAAAAAATCCTTTCTCTTTCTAAGCATCATTGAAATAAGAAAACACCCAAAAGAGATATCCATCTAAACAGGGACACAAGAAAATGTGTATTTTAATGTTGAAAAACGCTAAGCAGTACTGCTTATGTGAGTACACATGGGCAATCCTGCCACAATTCTTACGGCATGAGCTTAATGCATAGGAAATGAAAAATACTACAGGAGAAAAACATGCATTTGAGGTAGGACTGCATAACAGAAACAACAAAATTTGTTGGGCAGGAAGCAATAATCTGGAGCATTGCAATAGACTATTTTCAACAAATAAATAACTACAAGTTGTTACTACTTGTTGACAACAGCTTGTCACCACCCATTACGGAAACAGGCAGACAGAGATTGCCTGCTGACAGAACAAAGTGTGTAGGCAGTCCTTGGTTGCTTTGAGCTCAGCACATGCCACCTCCTGTTGTGTTACTGGACTTTGTATTGAAGTGGCTGAAAAATATCTACAAACTCCATTCTGCATTCATACCAGTCAGGGAAGTAAAAACTTCCACGGGTCTTGTCAGAGAACAAGAATCATCTGTCTTTCATTTCCAGCCCCCTTCATTTCACTTTTTTTTTTTCCCTTAAAAAAAAAAAAACAACAAACAAAACACCCACCACCCACCTCCCCAAACCAAACCAACAAACAAAAAAACGTAACAACAAAAAAGAACCCCCACACCAAAGGAAAAAACAACATTTTACTTGGGAAATCTAAAGTACTAGAATATGTGTAATCTGGTCCAAAATTTCTTTGCTTGAGGTACCCTATAGTGTTTCCTCTAGAAATTTCTTCACTACTCCAGGAAGTTAATTAAAGTGCATCCCTTTGATTTGTATGGGATTTGAAGACGACCCTGAACCCCCTGAAACTTTTCTTGTACTTCCTCTTCCTCCTATAACAATCCTAACAACCATTACAAACGGCTCTTTAAATGACCTGGACCTGAGCAAAGCCTTCAACACTATCCCGCATGACATCCTGGTCTCCAAGCTGGTGCAGTCTGGGTTTGATGACTGGACCTTTCGGTGGACAAAGAACCGGCTTGACAGCTGCACCCAAAGAGTGGCTGTCAGTGGGTCCATGTCCAAGTGGAAGCCAGTGACAAGTGGAGTCCCTCAGGGATCAGTACTGGGACCAATCTTGTTGAACATCTTTGTGGGTGATATGATCCTTGAGGTCCCTTCCAACACTAACAATTCTATGATTCTATGATATTCTTATTTTTTTCAGTACAACACTATTGGAAAGAAGGCCCACTAGAATGATCAGAGGGCTGGAGCACCTCTCTTACGGAGACAGACTGAGAGAGTTGGGTTTATTCAGTCTAGAGAACAGAAGGCTCTGAGGAGACCTTATTGTGGCCTTCCAGTATCTTAAGGGGGCCTACAAGAAAGCTGGGGAGGGACTTTTTAGGATGTCAGGTAATAATAGGATTAGGGGGAATGGAGCAAAACTGGATGTAGGCAGGTTCAGATTGGATGTTAGGAAAAAGTTCTTCCCCATGAGGGTGGTGAGACACTGAAGCAGGTTGCCCAGGGAGGTGGTGGAAGCCCCATCCCAGGAAGATTTTAAGGCCAGGCTGGATGTGGCTCTGAGAAACCTGATCTAGCCTGAGGCATCCCTGCCTATGGCAGGGGGGTTGGAACTAGATGATCTTTGATGTCCCTTCCAACTCTGACAATTCTATGATTCAGTAATCTCTTTTCTACACACCGTATTGTTGCAGAACCATGTAATGTCTCCTTCATTGCCTGTATAAAACAATATTGGTCCATTGTCTTTCTTCCAGTGCTGATCTGCTACTAGGTAGCGCTGCTGGAATGTTAGATTTTCATCAAATCCAAAGTGATCAACCTGTAAGAACAAGGAACAACAACGTGTTCAGAAAGGTAAAACTGATACTGGAGTACACTGCAAGTGTTGACAGTCACTTTGCAGATGAAATATAGAAAAGTAATGAAAAATGAATAAATGAAGGCAAAAAAATGAAGATTAAAAAAAATGACAGTGAATTTATTTTATATTGCCAATGCATCAAAATTCTTCTTCCTTACAAAGGAAAATTGCCAACATTATAGGTGTATATGCTGAAGGAGAAATGTTGTTTTCAACTATTAAAAATAATATCCATGCCCTTTTTATAGGATAATACTTAATATGAAATATTCTAAATATATTTAGGAAATCAGACACATCTGCTGAGGGTTCCCAAAGAGTCTGCTTAACAAAACTGTACCAAAAAGTAAAAGGAGTCATTGTACTGCACTGTTTTGAGTCTTAGGAAAATTCCTTACTATTATGTACTTTAAAAAAACTCCAACAAATAAGCCCCCACACCTTCACTTCTAACACTTTTTCCTTCTCCTTTCAGCATAAGGTAGACATTTAAACAGAAAGTGGGTTTGTTTTTAATTCTTAGAAAATATGAACTCTTTGTAGTTGTGCTACTGACAGCTAGTTCTATGGAATGCCTCCCCTTCTCTCTTTGCAGTTCTTGCTAATTCACATACCCTCCCCAGTTCTTTCCACTGCCATACAAATATTGCAATTCTCTACATACCACTTGACCTAAGCCCCACAGTGGTAGCTTTATTCTCCCATTAGAAATTTAACTGCAGTTCCTAAGGTCAGGTTTTCAGCTTTTATTCACACTGTCTTGTGTATCCCACTTGACTCTTCCCCAGACATTCATCCATACTGGAAATTTTATCAATTTCTTTCACAACTCCCTGCACAGACTGGAAAATTCACAGAGGCTCTTACTGTTAAAAAATTAAAGAAAAAATAAACCAGAAAACTGCTCCAGAAGAGCTATGCTGCTTAATTATCATGTATTCACAAACCATCACTCCTTTTATTGATCATCTGAAGATGACCTGTAGCTTCCTAACTTTGACTTCCAGCAGCACAAAGCTTTCCTTTCACGGTTTGTTGCTGGCAGTAACAGCCTGACATCTGCTGGCTTGAACTGGCTTGAACATCTCTGTTCACCCATCTGCCTTTACACCAGCAACCATACCAGATCTCGCAGATGCTCCAGGAACCAACCTTTCACATTTCCTGTTTTGAGAATGTCCTCAAGTTAAGGGTAAAAAGCAGCAAATTGCACACAAATCCAAGCACTAGCAGCTAACCTAGTGACCTAACTGCCAGGCAGATTCCTCCAAGGCAGTTCAGGAAAGCCTAACTCTTGACCTGCAGGATGAGGCTACTCCACAACACACGCTTCTATTTGCTTTGGGTCAAAGGCAGAGCAAGAATTTAAGGCTATAACCAGCTGCAAAGTGTCTTCCAAACGTTCCATACTTGCTAGCTCCTGAAGTGAGAGGAGCAGATAAAGCTCTGTGCATGATCTTGACAGACATTTTCAACCTGAGTAAGTTAACTTCAGTGACTGATTCCAGACCAAAATAAAATTAATTTATGTATGTTCCACAGTTTTGGTCAGTGGGACCATTTCCTACTTACTCCTAAGTAGGAGGTTCTGTATCATGCACATATTTAAGTGCTAACTTAGGTTGGGCTTATTTTACACTGACAACTCACCTGTTCTTTTTTCCTTTGAATAGTTACTGTTAATTTTAGTTTTGCTTTCTGCATCAAGCATAATGAAGAGTGATTAGACATAGTAATTAGATGTAGTAAGGCAGAACAAGGTCAGCAACTAAAAAAAAAAAAAGCCTTTGCCTGTAAGACCTTCTGACAATTAAAGCAAAAGATTAGGTAAGGTACAATAAAAATCACAGTATAAACTCTATCACTGTTATAAAGTACAGCTAGTACATCTATCGTTCCAAGCCTGTTTGTTAAGGGGAGAAACATCTTTCTCTATTTAACTTTTCTGGCTAGGCTGCTAGCCAGGGATAGGAAAAATAGTTTCACATGCCTGTCTTTTATGGAATCGTCTAAAATTAAACATTCAGCTTCAAAACTTGCTTCTGCATCCTTCCTGCCTGTAGCCACAGTGCCAACTACAAGAATAAACCAAGTATTCAGCTTTCCCAGACTACAAAGATATGTACCCAAATCTTTTCAGTGCAGGCAGCTTAATATTCAACAGACAAAAAACACACAGGGAAGGGAAAAACAAACACTCTCAAAATCAGAATAGTTTAATGGATAAGCATTCTTCTGGCACCAGGCTGAGGTTATTCAGTGGGGAATTGGGTAGAACGGATTCTAAAGCCCATCTTAAAGTTCCAGTTCCACAGGAGCTGGAAGATTAGTATAGTAATACTCCAGTGTGAATGTATTTTCACAAATGATGGCTAATTTTCTTTAGAGATATGATTTCACATATGACACTATATGATCTCTCAGTCTACTCCCACAAAACAAACCTCAAAACTCCAATGCTTGAGTAAGTCTCCTTCTCAGCAAAGAGAGGAAGAAAAGTACAGTAACCACATTGATCACAGTGTCATGATTCTCCATCTTGACTCTATGCTACAGTGCAGGCTCACTCAGTGCCATCAGTCATGTTCTTCTTTCCCATTTCTCCCTTAATCTGTAAGATGTTGATAGCCTCACAGCAGCTAAACTACCCCTGTTCATTATATTCATAACACATAAAGCCATGGACATGTGTAAGATCCCAGGCAGCACAGGTAAGTCTGGACTTCTCCAGGAAAAAAACCAAACCAAAACTAAACTAAACTAAAAATAATAAATAGCAAGTACCAATTACTCAACTAAAGAGCAGCAGCTCCTTTATTGCTAGATGATGGGGCTTCACACCTCTTAGTAACTTGTTTTTCCAACGGTAAGACACATACCATGACTATAAAAAACAATGTTTGTAAAGCAGACGGAACAAGAGAAATGTCACAGCTGCTGGTTACTGCCAAGAAATTGAAAAGAAATTCGGAATCCAAAACATCAAAACACAGTTTGGAGGTGTCCCGAGGAGTACCTTTTCACAAGACTAAAAACTTTTTGAAAAAGTACTAAGTCAGAGAAGTAGCACAAAAATGAGTATAAAATTGTGAAACAAGAGGTTTTGAAGCAAGAGGTTTGGACACAAAAGGCAAGTTTTGGATCAAGAACAGCAGATGGAGCTGTCGTGTAGCCAAACTGCGCTGCAGGAAGATGCAGGGCTGCACCTGGGAGCTGCTGGTTCTCACTCAAGTGTTTTCTGTGACCATCCTTTATAGCAGTTCACTTGCAAATAAACAACCCCCCCACAAACTCCGGGAATTAATAAAGTAATAAACCCCTGTCACAATTTAGAGCTAGTGGCTAGACACCAATTGTAAATAATAAGAATTTTCCAGAAACTTCAACTCTAAACAGTTTTAGGGATTGGACATAGAATAATGCAAGATAACTTTATATCATCGTATCAGTTTGTTTAAAAGCTTATCTTCTGTACCACAGAGAGTTCTTTCTCTTTTCTCCCTGTGGCTGGCTTGCTTGCTGCTTGTCTCTCTGTGACCTTGCTCCTGCCAGAATAATCTCTCATTTTGGCGGGGTGTGTGTGAGGTACCAGGGTGCAGGGGAGGAAGGGACTGGGCTAGCTGCGTGCAGCCTCCTTTGAGGCCTTTGTGTCCAGAGAGGGTAGCGGGGAGAAGAGCTGAGTTATTGTGTAAGGAGGTATTTCTGATATTGTTGAATTGTGGATGTATGTAAATATACCCTGCATATGTTTGTTGCCTTTTATAACTTTATATTTAATCCACTTTTGTAAATACAACTTCACTTTAATTCTGAGGTAGTGTGGCAAATTTATTCCAGGGGTAAATCTCCAATTTGTTGGGGTACAAATTTAACCTACACCACCACCACAAACTGTATGCAGTATATTTTATAACTCAAAGCATCCAGATAACATTAAGTCAGACTTCATTAAAAACTTCAACCAGAAAATTTCTTCTCCACACTTAATGCAAAAGGAGTAGGACAAAAGCAATGACTTCTGCAAACAGGCTCACTTAGGAAACACCTTGTATTTTCCTGCACATCTTTGAGTCCAAAGACTCAAAGCATTTGGGGAAACTACAAACATACAACAGACTGTTTAAGGGACAGGCAGCTCCAGATGGCAGACTGCAGACACTCCCCAAAAGCATGGCTGCTGAGCACTGCACTCACAGAGGTGCAGTAGGCAGCACAAGATGCTTGCACCCAGGAAGCTGATGAGCTCCAGAGTGAAGGTTCACGTCAGCAGCTTTGTTCCTTCAGCTCAAAGAAACCTTCCACAACAAAGTGCAGCTCATAGGCTCAGGACAAAGAGCCCTCCCTAGACTGGTCCACCAGTCCAAATCCACACTGAAAGGAAGGGCCAAAAACTCAACTTGCTGCCTTCCACTTGAAGTACATGGCATGTTTCTTTGACTTTACCTTATATGTGCACATGTATCATTGTGCTTCTGTCGAGCTGTCAATGATGACTTATCTCAGGGTGAGGCTTTTTAATATGCTTTTTTGTTGTTTTGGAAGCCCATCTAAAGCAAAACAAGCCACTCTGCCACACATCTCTCCTGGGGGTATGACAAAACAAGGCACAACAAACGTTAATTAGTTACTGTACAGATGTTAGCCTGCATAATATACTCCTGGCAGTATTCAGGAACTGTGGCCATGAGTAAAGTACAAAGGCAAAACAGGACATGTGGGCGAAAACCCACTTCCTTCTCAGCAGCACCTTAAGGTCATTGGTGATTACAGAGACAGGACATCAAACCCAAGCGGGTTTTTTTGTGTTGTGGGGTTTTTTTCGTTTGTTTGTTGATTTTTTTTTTTTTAAAGGCTATAATTCACAGGGTAGCCTCTAACTGGAAGCTTTTAATATCATTCAAGGTGGTAAATCAGCACCTGACAGTTTTAAGCTTTTGAGTTTCTGGCAAGATTTTGAGCATCTGAAAGCCTTTCTGTCCTTGAATTTCAGTCCTCTATGCAACAGCTTTGTTTTCCCAAACTTGCATATTCTACATGAAATTGAGTCAGTTTTACTGGTGAGAAGCCAGGGGATTTTAAGAGTCATGTTCCACGCTTCACATGTTTATGGAGTTGTTTGAGTGCCCATCCTGTCTGAATTATTTCCTGAGGACAGGAAGATACAGGATAGTCTGAGGATATCCTTCTGCGTGAACAGCAGTGTAGGCAGTAGCCTCTTTGGGATTTCACTGATATGTTTCTATTTCTGGTTTTACTCCTGACAGGCTGTGGACTCTAGTCCAGTTAGTGACCCCATTAGTTTTGTTTCCTTTCCTTTTTATAATCTTTGTTTCCTCCATTTAATTTGCAAGTTCATGACAGCAGGGATAACCTTGCCATCTCTGTGTGCAAAATCATATTCACAAAGGTGCCAAATTTTGTTACAAGTACTACTACATACAATTAAATAATCAAGCCCATAAAAGAAAAGCCACTACAGTAATAGAGTACCACTAAAAAATACAAACCCAGACACTATTTATGCCTTCGTAGCAGGGGAGACAGAACTAGCAATGAAAGCCAATTAAAACCTGGTTTTGAAAAGTCTCCCCCTGACACTATTCTTGTTGCTTTGTTTCCTGCTATAGCACATTATGTGTATCACAGCTCGCCAAGCCTGCAGCTTCATCTCACCAGCAGCTGGCAGGATTTTCTGTTTGTCCCTGATCATTTAGTCCAGAAAAAAGGAAGACAAGAAAAAAGATCAAAAAAAAAAAAAAAAACATGAACAAACAAACCAAGCTTAGCTTTGTTTTATCTTTTTCATTTTAAATGCAAGGAACAAGGTATTTCCTTGCTTTCTAGCTTATACACAGGTCAGCAGAGATTGAAGATTACCACCAGTCTGTTTAAATGCTTAATCATTTGATGCTCTGTGGAAGAGCAGGCAGATGTACTACACCTTCTTGCATGAGCTAGGTTAATTCACTTACTTGAACGTCCTACACAAAAAAACATGAAAAAGTTGGAAGAGATGGACTCTGTGTGGTTGCAATTTTCCATACTCTCTGTAATTCAGAAGCATTGTTCACCAGATTTAATTTTATTTCATTATTCTGTCACATTTAACAAAACATGGGGACAGAAGTTAATCATGAACCAGCAATTTACTCTTGTGGCCAAGACAGCCAATGGTATTTTGAGGTGCATTAACAAGAGTGTGACCAGCAGGTTGAGGGAGGTTCTCCTCCCACTCTATTCTGTCCTAGTAAGGCCCTGTCTTGAGTACTGTGTCCAGTTTTGGACTCCTCGGTGCAAGAGATAGAAGGAACTACTGGAGAAAGTCCAGCAGAAGGCTATGAAGATGACCAGGGGACTGGAGCATCTCTCACAAGGACAGGCTGCGAGACCTTGGACTGTTCAACTTAGAGAAGACAGAGGGGATCTTATCAGTATCTAAAAGGCAGGTGTCAAGAAGGTGGGGCCAGACTCTTTTCAGCAGTGCCCAGTGGCAGGACAAGGGTCAAAAGGCACAAAAGGGAGCACAGGATGTTTCACTTGAACATGAAGAAAAAATTCTTTAATGATGGTGACAGAGCAGCAGAACAGACTGCCCAGAGATGTTGTGGAGTCTCCTTCTCTGGAGACTTTCAAAACCTGCCTGGATGCATTCCTGTGCAACCAGCTCTAGGTGAACCTACTTTAGCAGGGGGGTTGGACTTGATGATCTCCAAAGGTCTCTTACAACCCTTGCAATTCTGTGATTACAATATGCAGGCTTTTTGCTGAGTTAAACTTCTATTCTACTAGCAATAGCCTAGAGCAAATGTTTCAAAATTTTTCTTGGTTGGAATTAAGTTTCAGATGAACGTGCTCCCCAGAACAAGTGTAGGCTTAAGATCCCTGTAATAGAGGGACCTGTTCCATTGTCATTATGTCCTTGTGCACATACTGATCTTTAACTAGAATCACGCTCCATGTACTTTACTGAAGCTTCTTTTATGCTGCAGAAACCATGTCACCTGCTCTTGGGAGATTGCCACTGTTTAACAAAGTTTGCTTTTAGCACTCATTTATCACTTCAGTGATTAAAAACCACTGACAAGGAAAGCCTCAGACAGGAACTCTACCCCTGCCCTGAGTCACGCAGTTTGGACTAGGCACTAGAAAAGACCAAACAGCACATGCTGCAGGAAAGCACTGGGCTATTCAGGACAGCCTTTGTCAGAAACAAACAGTTCCCAAACAATATATGATTAAACTTTTTCTAATGTTGGAAACCCAAGCAGCTAATGAGAACACAAACAAATTGGTTTCAACCTCCACAAACCATTAGGACGCTTTGTACTGCAACTGGAAACTTCAGATTCTGCTTACAATGTAAAAATGAAGTCTCTAAATATATTTAAGCTTTAATTACTCAGGTGAAAAATCCAGCAGTAGTCATAGTGAAGACACAATCCCTTGTTAAAACTCTCCCAGGTGGAAGGACAGTTCAAGGTCACACAGGTCCTTCCAACATTTTGTGCCCCAGACCTGAGGCCTGTGCCTCCATCAGCTACATAAACATAAAACAAACCACTATGGCAATAAACACACCAAATATTCACATCATTGCTGCTTCCATTTCAGGCGTTATTATCCTGGTGAAATTCTGCTGGATGAGGGATAGGGCAACACGTAAGGAACAACCAGGTCAGAGCTGTCCTACCCAAAGGCTGAAATAAGCATGTAGAAGATGTACTACACCAGTAAAAACAAAGTTACCTTGTGAAAGGTCTCTGTCTGTACAAACTTTTGTCTGTAATTTTTTCCATCTGCCCTCCAGACTGAATTGCAAATCCATCACATTTGGAGGATTGCATTCGCCACCAGCCCCCCACACTGCATCCCTAGCACCTCCTCTCTTTTCCCAACTCTCTGATCTCTGCTTTCTCATGCTTCCCAGGATGTGTGTTGGGGGACTCTCCTCACACTAACAACCTGATCCTAACTTGTCAAGGAAACAGATCCCTTGGCAGACCTTCACAAATTCCAGAAAACCTTTCTTTGTCGAGGAAGGTTCCCCTACACTGGTCTGATTTACAACTCATCTTGACAGGGTGCTGGGCCACCTCATTTAAACTACACTACCACCTAGAAAGGATGGATCAGATGACTCTTGGGGTCTCTTCTAACCTGGCATTCTATAAACAGAAAAAAAATTGACACAAACCTTTAATATGTCACAGGTTAAGCAGTATAAAAATATTCCAGTTTTGCTGAGAATATCCTGAAGTGTTGTGTAGGACTTACTGTTTAAACAAAAGATGTTTGAACATAAGTTCAATCTTCTCTGACCAAAACATTTGAAGGCTTCCTCAGCCTTCTTTTTTTTTTAAGCCAAAGGCATGAAGATGAACAGCATTTCAGATTCCACATAGTATTTTGATTTAGTCAGATAAAATATCTCAGATGACTCTACCCTTCCCACCCAAAAGGGATAGAACTTTCTGCTTTGCTGAATTGCAGCTTAAGTTTAATCTTTAAAAATGTTTTCTTTCCCAGATTTGCAGAGCTACAAAGAAATATGCTCTTTTTTTTCCTCTCCCTGCCTTAGTTCACTATTATTCATATTTTATTTTCTACAGCTAATTCCATACAAGACAGGGCATCCATGGAAGAAAAAGACAGATGTAGTGAAAGCAAACAGGAAAACTGTCCTGTCACCCATCCATCCATTCTTCTAATTAGACAAAGCACAGGCGAAATGGTAAAAGCTCAGTGTAGGGTTGGTAGTTTATTTGTATTAAGACAATTAATATCTACATAATGTATTCAGATACACAACAGCTATAGCTTTTACATGTGCCACTGTGGATCATTTATTTAACAGCCACTAATTCTAACGAGCATTAAGAGGGAAAAGAAAATTTCAGAAAATAAAGCATCAAAGCATCAATTAGTCATACAGCCCTTATGCAATATCAAAACCACCACATAGCCACTTGGCAAGCTTGCAACATCTCTGAACACAGAAGAACAACTTCTGCTTGCAGGGTGTTCCCAAACATTGGCACCTGGAATTATAGGGAGACCAGCAGCATTCAGGGAAATAACATCCATGGCTCCCTGAGGATAAAAAGTCTTTCTATAGATTGCTCCACAGAAACATCCAGGTCTCTTGTCACAATCATAACAAAAGGTCTCCAATGGCTGAAAAGCAAACACTGATAAACAATGGGTATTTATACCAGTGCAGTTAGCCCCCAGGGACCACAAATGCTTTTCTTCTCATAGCAAAGCAACTGTATTACCATCTAAGGGAGGTAGATGAGGCCCTATCCCTGGAGATATTCAAGGTGAGGCTCAACAAGGCTCTGGGCAACCCGATCTAGTTGAGGATGCCCCTGCTTGCTGCAGAAGGGGTGGGACTAGATGGAGGTCCCTTCTGTAACAGTGTGAGAGCTGAAATCCCCATCTCACACCGATAATAACCAGGCTAGCTCAGTCTGGAAGCAAATGAAAGCTGTGTTTACAAGCAAATCTACAATCTATGATGAAATGCAATGAATATGTACAAATATACACTATTCACAACATTTAGAAATATGTACAATCAACAGAAAAGCACAACCAAGCTCTCTTCACTTCCCCCAAAGGGCCTCCCCCCTCAGCCTGAAGGAACCTCCCCAGACCTCCGTGGCAGAAGGCAGAGAGTCAAGAAGCAGAGAGGCTGTTAGACTTAGCTTGTCAAGGTCAGTGTGTTATCTTCAGCCAAAAAAGAAGCAGGCAGACAGAAGCCAAGCAAGCTGAGACTGCCCAACACCCCAACCTTGTTTTGAGCAGAGATTCCTAAACATTGCTCTCTCTCCAATGGAAGTGTTTAGAATAATCATTATTTTGCTTTCTTACACCCAATAGTGATTTACTTACATTCTTTCACTTTCTCTGCTCAAACTTTGTGAAGAAAAATTTAAAAGACAGTCTTAAAACCATCACACCTTCCAACCCAAGCCATTCTATGAAATATATGCTCTCAGATGGTTTATACAAAACAGATCTTTCTATTTCCCTTTTCCAACTTTAAAATAGGCAAGAACATTTTGTTATGAACTACCCTGGCTCAGAACAAACATTGCTAAAAGTCATTTCCCATCACCTTGTAGGTCAGGAGCTCCTGTTCAGGAGTTAAGGAAACTCTACATTCCTCTACTGGTAGCAAGGACTCCAGGACTGAAACCTGTATACTTGTAGGTGGCCTGCCAGTTTATCACTGTCTAGGAAACACTACAGAAATGTCAGCACTTCCAGAGCAGCACATAGTTCTGACCAGCTTCTGTGGAAGACACTGTTTCAGGGAATCATGCAGTACAGCAAAGTAAGCCGCTGCTTTGGGGCACAAATCAAATGTTTTGTTAATGCTAGTTCTGCTTTCACCTACTTCCTCCACTTCAGCCTGGCCTCAGTCCACACCCTGCTGAAGTCAAAGGGTCTGGTGCCCATCACTTTCTGTTCCTGATATCTTGAAAGGAAGTTCTGCATTGAAGCTACCACATAAGCTTACCTCTGACTACTTTTTTCCACACTAAGCCCCTGTATGGATGTTTTTTTACAAAGGTATTTTTTTGCCTTGCAATGCAAGAGGACTTAGGCCTTTTGGAAGCAAAATAAATTAATCAGGAATGAAAGGAGATATATCACCACCAGGTGTGTCCATATCAGTCAGAGGCAGGAGCTAGAGCACAAAATCACAGAATTGGAAGGGCCCTCAAGGCTCATCTAGTTCTAACCCCCCTGCCATGGGCAGGGACACCCTCCACTAGATCAGGTTGCCCAGAGCCACATTTAGGGATGGGGTTTCCACCACCTCCCTGCGCAACCTGTTCCAGCGTCTCACCACCCTCATGGCAAACTTCTTCCTAACATCTAATCTAAATCTACCCTCCTCTAGCTGGATCCATTCCCCCTAGTCCTATCACTACCCAACACCCTAGAAAGTCCCTCACCAGCACAGTATGGTAGCTCCCCACATATTCACATCCCATGCAGGTAGACCTTTCAGTGAACGCTCTCTTTAGAAAAGGGACAGGCTTCTCAAATCTTACTTACAAATACTTTTTCCAGATCATCTTCACCTAATCACATGCACTTTAAGACTGATGCAAGGTTAAGCTTGCACATAAGCTTTGTGTCTTGGCTGTAGGAATGAATGATGGATGAAGCCATTATGTCAAATTGAAGATAGATACAGCAGTCCAAAAGGATAAGAAGTTTTGTTCTTTTGCTCACTCTACGTGTTCAGACAACAGCATGTTTGACATTATTAATGTTACTTGGCAACAGCACTATAACAGTGCTGAATATCAGAAAACATGGCATGCACCCTAGGGCTGAACGAAAGCACAGGAGGCAGCAATTAAAAATTTTAAATAGAAAAAAAATCATCCCCCTACAGCATCAGCAAGAAGGAGGGCATCTGCTGACTGTGCTTAACAGAAATGCAATTCACATTCTTCCGTCCATATCTAAATTCTCTCGCTTCACATATCTGAAAAAAAGACAAAATAAACCATTTTGTAAGTGTATGGAAGACAGAGTACAGCTTGGCTTTCCCTGTTACATTTATTTCATGCATTCTAGAATATTTGGGGGTTTTACCTGAAGAAGTGAAAATTTTAAGAAAAGTAAGGTATTTCTTCAGTTTAAGATTTAAAATTATTTAATAATCAGGTGTGACCCAGTCTTCTCACCAGTTTGGTGCAATGTTACAAATTACTTGCATAGTCTACAACTTCTTATGCTGTTCACTGGTTTTCACAGAATGGCTTAGCTTGGAAGGGACCTTAGAGATCATCTACTCCAACCTCCCTGCCATGGGCAGGGATGCTTCATAACTAGACTCAGCTGCTCAAGGCCTCATCCAATATGGCCTTGAACACCTCCAGGGAGGAGGCATCCACAACCTCCCTGGGTAACCTATTCCAGTCTCACCACCCTCATACTAAAGAGCTTCTTCCTAAAATCCAGTCTAAATCTACTTTCCCTCATCTTAAAACCATTCTCCCTTGTCTTATTGCTAGACACTCTCATGAAGAGTCCCTCTCCTTTTTGATCTCCTCTGATGAAGAAATCAATACAGAATACAATTAGCATCAAATTCCATTTTTAACTTCATCTTCTTCCCAGCCTCCCCTTCTGCTCCCCATCTCAAAATCAAAAGCAATAAATTCAGATTTAAGATTTTGATTCAGCTGCTACAAGTTCATGGGCAATTCGTACAAATCAGATTAACTTCAGTGAAGTCACAAGAATGTATTCTGTGCATGTCCAGCTTGTGAACTTGTTGCCACTTCAGCCATAAGCAGTTTTGTTCATTGTTTAGTCCTTTAAAAATTTCTTTGAGAAAAATCTATCAGAAAACTTTCAGTGGCCTTTTTCAGCTTTTAATGATTAAAGCTACTGAGATTTTAAGAAAAAAAAAAGCTTGTTTTTAGTGACAGCAGTGACCATTGATGCTTTTTGTAGTCTCTATTATTAACTGCTCACTTGGAAAAGAAAAGACTGCAAGTTGTGAGGAAATTAAGTGTTTCCTGCTTAATTTGAGAAGATGATGTCTGCATTGTGACCCATAGATAAGTAGTGCATAAAAATAAAGATTCACTGACAAGCTTTAATAAGTACTTCCCTGTTTTCCTGTCCACTGAATAAGAGCTATTGTTTTTGCTTATGGACATGGTTTATAGTTTACAGCTCCTGTTTTAAATCACACTATGAAATCACTGAGGAAGAGCTGCCAAGTACTCCTGTACTACTTAATGAGTAAAACACTTCTTCCAAGTAATTCACCTCAGAGACAAACATCAGCATCACTTCTCCTCTACCCACTGACATAACTTTTAATTGGTACCAAGGGGCTCTGTAAAAAGCACTTTGTTTTTTCCTTCACCAGAAGTTAAAAATGCTATTCTGTTATGGTGCCAGAGATTAAAAACAAATCCATCTTTACCATTCCCATATGTTACTATTCCAAGACACCGACCTGAGTCACAGTAAAATGCTGACAAAACTGCTAACCAACATTAAAAGTTATAACCTCACAGAATAGAACATTAGAATTTGGAAATGAACTCCAGAAATCATCAGGTCTAAGCCCCAGCCAAAGCAGGATCACCTAGGGCAGTCCACACAGGAATGTATCTCGTCAGATTTCAAATGTCTCCAGAGAAGGAGACCTCACAACCTCCCTGGGCAGCCTGTTCCAGTGCTTCGTCACCCTCACCATAAAGAAGTTCCTCCTCATGTTGAGGAGAAATCTTCTATGTTCAAGCCTGTACCCATTGTTCCTTGTCTTATTACTGCACACCACCAAAAAGAGATTGGCTTCCTCCACTTGACACCCACCCCTCAGATATTTATAGATATTGCTCAGATCCCTGTTTCAGTCTTTTTCAAGACTAAACAGCCCCAGTCGCAGTCTCGCTTCATAGGGGAGATGCTCAAGTCCCTCAATCATCCTCATGGCTCTCCATTGGACTCTCTCCAGCAGATCTCTGTATCTCTTGGAGCCTAAAACTGGACACCGTATTCCAGGTGTGGTCTCATTAGGGCAGAGTAGAGGGGGAGAAGAACCTCCCTAGACCTGCTGAACATCTCAATACATTTCATTATCTTTATAAATGAGTTTTAGGCCCATGGCTGAAAACTACTCCATTAATGTTACAGGAGCTTATATACGTTGTACAAACATTTTCAGTGACACTCAATTACATACCACAGCAAAAACTTCAAATGCTGAAAAATGCTGAATTGCATTAGAGAGATCTTGTTCTGTAATTGCAAAGTTCCTTCTTATGAGTTCAACAGATGCAACAGTAGTTTAAGAGCAAACCTGAACCCTTAGTTTGTATTAAATTAAGGTAGAATTGTCATAAAAAAGGTGGCCCGATCTCTTCTTCACAATTTCTCTTATTCTACGCATTCATGCAAATCAACCTGAGTGCAGCCAGGTTGGTTTTTGATGTAGTACTGATTTTCAGTTAGCACAGGAAATTACAGGCTTCACTGACTTTCTTTAAATTGGCCCTTCCTGTAAAACAGAAAGGACCACATTTGGGAAAATTTTTTTACATATATATATATAAAAATACACACACACATATACATATATATGCATACACATATATGGAGATATAGATATATACATATAGATATCTTCACTTCTCCTTTACAGCCCCCTCTCAAATTCTCCTTTCTGGCTTGGAACTTGCATTCTAATTTTCTCACTTTCAAACAAAGCTTTAATTTTCTATGCCTCACAACTTCAGTCTGTAACACAAGATAGGTTATTAAAGGCAGAAAAGTTGCATTACTTTATAACCTTCATTACTTTGAAACTTCAACATAGGTTCCTTTCATGTACACACAATATGAAGTGCAGACGTGTTTTAGGGAAGAAAGACTTGCATGTTAATTTACTGAGCTATGAAATACTGACATAAGTATGAAAACTAGGCAGTTATCAAAGGCAATCAAACTCATCTTCTGGAAACAGTGATACAATTAATGTATATTAGTTGACAGGACAATCTGACTGAAGGACCAGGCCCAGAGACTTGCTGAACAGAAGTTAGTTTGTACCCGTTACACTGGTTCTTAGACAAATCCCTAGCAGTTCACAAAGCAAGGGATGTGCTTACAAAATGTGACTGGGGTGAAGGGTCCATCAGCACATTAAGTCTCACACAGACATCAATTACCAAATTGACTGAAGAGACAATTGCCACTCTCTTCTAAAAAGACAGCTTATCACTGAGAAGACTTCAAATATGAGGAAATTTCAGGCATCATCCTCTCAGCAGTACTGCACTTAAAGCATCACATGTTCTTGGGCTACGATTTTTGTAACACTGATGTGTGTCAAACACAGCAATGCAAAGGTGCAAGATAAGGATCCACAAAGGTCAGGAAAGCTGCCTGACTCCAGACTCTCCTTGCTATGCTATTTCTTGGGCAAATAGAAGTAGATGGTTCTCACCAAGCCCTTTAAATGAATTCTATTTGTGGTGATGAACCTACAAAAAGTCACTCAGACAGTGGTGATGTTCCTGCAGTTCTGTACACCCTATGTAGCATTCTCTGTAAAGCTCAGGTTTGGATGGGTTAACACTCAAATCACAAGCAACCTTTTAGCAAGAAGGCTACCAAAACAGAAGTGGGAATAGCCTTGCCTACAAAAGCCATGCTAGTACATCAGAAGAGCTGAAAAGAAGACCAACTTTGTCAATGCAGACACAAATGTAAAGATGTGGGTTATGGCAGTCTCCCCTTCAAGGGCTACCTACTAATCTAGGTCAGCAGGAGGTACCTTTACACTGGGGTAATTCAACTCATGCACTGGAGGAGTAGAGGGATAAAAGGCATTGGTTACTTTCGGGAAAGGGGTGAATAAGTTATACCCCTAAGCCAAAGTAGTAAGAGTTGTTAACAACATACACAGGACCTTATCCCTGTCATCCGGGATGTCTGATACTTAAAATGGTAAACAGGAGGAAGTTCAACGTAAATAAGTGTTGAGCTGAACTCTGACTCTGTTATTTCTCCATTTTTGTGGAAGCAGATTTAATCACAGAATCATAGAATTGTTAGGGTCGGAAGGGAACTCAAGGATCATCTAGTTCCAAACCCCCTGCCATGGGCAGGGACTTAAATATCATTGCTTCTCAGTAAAGGCCGACATCAAACTCTGAAGCAATGCTACAAATCCACAAGGCCTTCACGGTGGAGGCTGCAATTCTAACAAAAATTATCAGCTTCTGAAATTCACCTCTCCAGCATGTAACATTAACACCGTTCACAGTGCTCATGAGGTACTTTAAAGTTAAAGCGACATGCAAGAAATCTACTTAGACTTTTCAAAGAACGTTTTTTTTTGTGATATCAAAATATTTTGTCATATTATGAAACAATTTTTATATTGTATGATTTTACATAAACACTGTCAACTCATGTTGAAAGCCGAAGGGAGAAACAAGAATCAAAACAGGAACTTTAGCTTTCGACAGAGCAGCACAGAACAGAAAGAGATGATTCATGCCATAAGCCACTATAATGTAAATAATTAAACTTCAGTAATCCTGGGAGGTGGCAAAGTATCATCGCCCCTATTTAATAGGTTAATCATAGTATTCATGTTCCACTACAGATTTCCAGACAGCAACACTCAGTGCACATTTCAAAAGGCCTGAAGATTTGCCTGTCAGGTTTGCATACTATGCTACTGACAAAAAGCAGACTTCTGTCCTCTATGTGATTAGACCTCTTATGCTAACACCACATCTTTCAAGTGCCAGGCAGCAGCACTCAAATCTCTTATGGCAGCAAAAATTACATCAATACACACATCTCCTACCATGCTCAACAATACTAGTAAGTCTCTCAACAAGAAAAGTGAAGATTTCAAGGCCTGTGAATAGGACTCCTCTTTCCCTCAGCAGCCACTCTCAGCAAACGATTTTTCTTGAAGTATGAGAGGAAGAGGTCATGGTAGAGATATAAGGGAGAAAGATGTGGCTTAAGCTTTACAACAGGATCTTACTAGAATTCTTCCCTCTCTTTTTTCCACATCTATCTACCTCCTAAAACCCCCAGATCTCAGGTACTTGGCAGCTCTGCCACTTCGCTGGCAACTGGAGGGCACAGGGACTGTCTCTGCCAATAGTGAGAACAACCAAGTGACACCACAACTCAGAGAGGGGATGAGGACAGAGGTGTAACAGCACAGTGACAAAGGGTGATTCAGACCATGGCACAGAATTAGTAACACCAGTACTATGACAGTATTGTGTAACAACTGATGTGCAGAACAATCAGGTGTCATGCTTAGAGTTACAACACTATGGCAGAATTGATATTCTGGACAATGCTGACCACAGAATGCAGAAGGTGTCTGCAGTAGGTTATCAAAATAAGCTTCAGGGCTATTACAGGAGCTGATGGAGAGATACAAATCTCAAATCACTAAAATAGGCACGTCAAATTTTCCTATTTTGTTCATTCCATCCTAAATTCACCTTCTACAAAGTTGAAATGAGACATTCAATCCACAGATCATCCAAGATGCCAGGGAATTAAATACCTTCTCCTTCCCATTATACCCTAAGTGGTCCAGGGTGTGAAATTCTCATGCAAGCAACAGGCCTAATTCTAATCAAACCAGAGAATACTAGAAAAGTGTCCTCTCCCCTTAATATGCCTCCCTACAAAAACAACCATTAACTCCCGTGAAAAAAATCAGGTCTGTGTCTTTTTTACACTGAGGACTGCAGCGTTCAACACAGTACTGCAGGTAAAGTCTCATCAGAGCACAGCAGAAACGCCTTCCTCGACCTGCCGGCTACACTTCTCTTGATGCAGCCCAGGCTACAGCTGACTTTCTGGGCTGTAAAACGCACACTGCTAGTTCACACTCAGTTTTTAATCCACCACTGGCCCAGGTCCTTCGCAGCGCCGTTCTCATTCCACTCGGGGCGCAGCCGGTGTTTGTGCTCGGGACCCACAGACGCGTGTGCAGGGATTTCCCCTCACCCCGGCCCGCGGCAGTTATCCCCAGCGCAGCCCCGCTGGTGCTGAAACAGTTTATCATGGGGAGATGCCCAGGCGCGCTGTGACAGGATAGGAGAGGAGGGAGGAGCGAGGAGCCGCTGCCCCAGCCCGCGGCGGGCTCCTACCTGCTGAGTGAAGTAGCGGGTGAGGTAGGGGCCAGTCGGCGGCGCGGTGCCCCAACGGCGGTAGCGGGAGGAGAACAAGGAGCCGGCTGCGCCGGTCAGCAGAACAAACAGCCAAAGCCGCAGCATAGCCAAAAGTTGCAAGGGCCGCCCGCCGCCCCGCCAATTTATAGCAACCCCGCTGCCCCCGCCCGCGGGCTGCCCAGGCCGGCCCCCAAGGGGAGCGGCGGGCGGCAGGACCCAGCGCAGGGAGCGAGGTTGAGCGGGCGCCCCCAACAGGCAGCGCTGTGCAACCCACCCCCGGGGCGGGCGGGGTTATCCCCGCCACGTGCAGGGGTGGCACTATGGAGTGGGGCTTTCCGATTGGCTGCCAGTCGAAAGTGCCTGTCACGCGCACTTTCGGGGTTGGCTGCGGCGGCTCGGATAGGGGAATTCGGTCGAGCGGCGTCCTGCAACGAGACGGCGATTTGCTACTTGAAACACGTGACCCGCACCTCTCGACGCCGGCTGTGCGTAACAGGGGCGTGTGAGAACGAGGCTGGCATTTTATTGGAGAGTGGAGCGGCCCTGCCGCCAGGCTACGTCACGATTGGGTGAGCACCGTTGCGTCCCCGCCCTCACTAACTCGCCCTTCAGTCTTCCGTGCTTTCCTCCGCGCTTGGGGCACTGCGGCTGTGTGGTGCAGAAAGCGCTTCCTCGGGGCCGGGGGAACGGCCGTGATAACCGCCTTCCGGCGTTTTCTTCCTGTGCGGGCAGCCCTTGCCCCGCGCCCTACCATTTGCATTGAAGCGCGGTGCTTGGGACCAGGAAACGGAGACTCCGTTTGGTCATGGGGTGCTGGAACAGGCCACATGGGTAAGAACGATAATATTTCATAACCGAAGCGTTTTCTGAGTTGCGAGCAAAGCTTAAAGTGCCCACGGCAAGGCCAAGTGCAGCGTTCACCACGGCTTGAATCGGAGTAATCCGAAGCAAAACAGTGTCAGGGCAATGAGTGGATTGAAAGCAGCGCTGTGGAGGGGGCCGTGGGGGTACTGGTGGGTGAAAAACGGAGTAACTGAAACAAATGAACTGAGAAACTGAATGTGAGCCAGCAGGTCAAGGGAGGGGGTTCTACCTGTCTGCTCTGCTCCGGTGAACAAAGGACGTGGAATCTGCTTAAATGAGTCCAGAGGCTATGAAGATGATCAGAGGAGTGGAACACCTCTCCTATGAAGACAGCTTGAGACGGCTCCAGGGAGACCTTATTGCAGCCTTTCAGTACTTAAAGGGGGGAGGGACTTTTCATCAGGGATTATAATGACTAACAGTTTTAAACTGAACCAGGGTAGATGTAGATTAGATATAAGGCAGAACCTCTTTGCTATGAGTGTGGCAAGGCACTGGAACAGGTTGCTCAGGGAAGTTGCGGATGCCCCATCTCTGGAAGTGTTCAGGGTCAGGTTGGATGGGGCTTTGAGCAACCTGATCTAGTGGAAAATGTCACTGCCCATAGCAAGGAAGTTTGAACTAGATGATCTTTAACGTTAGTTCCCTCCAACGCAAACCATTCTATGATTTTGTGACAGTGCGTTACTGAGGTGGGGTGAAGCCAGTGCAGCCTTCAGCATCCTTGTGCTGTGTCAGCTGCCAGCTGGCTTGGCCTGGCATCTCATTGTCAGCTTCTGGGGACGTCATGGGGCTGGAGTGGGAGAAGGCTGCTCAGTAAGGAGTAAAAACTACAGTGCGAGACCTGTTATAACTCTTCTTGTGTGTTTGTTTTGTTGGGTTTTTTCCCCTTAAGAAAATTTTAAAGCAATGCGTCCGCGAGAGGGCACCAGGCACTGATGGAAATCTCAGTGAGACTGCAGGGCTGTGGAAGGGGAAAATTCTTGGGAGTCTGGCAGTGGGGAGCATCTGGAATGTCGTGTGATTTCCCCACCTGGGATCTCTTTGCCCTATCCTTTTCAGCTTATGTCCAGATAACTACTACTATATTTCTACCAAAGAGAAAAAGAAGCTCTTACCAGAATCTGTGTGAATTCGTCCAGACTGTGCTTTACCTCCCATATTCCGATGGAATACTTGAAGTATTTGCTGTGTTTTCAGGGGTTTGTGGGTTTTATTTCATTTAACCTCATGTTGTGATGTTGTTATAAAATAAATCAGAAACTGATTTGCTAGAGTGCTGTGCTCAAGGATAGTTCTAACAAAGATCTCCTAAGTATAGGTGGGAATTTGCATGATTTATCTGCAATGGTGTGCAAATATGAACACTTCCTTCTTGTGTATCTTTACTTTTTTTTTAAAAAAAAAGGGTTTATTAAGGTTTATAATAGATGTTGCCTTACTTGAGTGCCCATTTTCAAACGCAGGTAATATTTCTTGAGGGTCACCTTTCAATATGTTCAAACAACCCAGCTAAAAGCAGTTAATATTATTAGCATATCATGAAATGAGAACTCTTTGAACCATTTGGACTTGTTTCAGGTGATGCTGTGAGCACATGAATAGCGTAAGAGGACTCTTGGCTGCCTCTGTAATTTCCATCCAGGACTCTTGCTTTGTCTATCCTGCCTGTCAAAAATGCTTTTCTAGGCTGATACTGGATTCTAGAAGGTAAGTCCTGTTTTGGGGGTCATTAACTGTCAGAGGCCTTGGGGGATCTTAGTTAGCTGAACACAAGTTAGAACAAATTGGTGAAAAGCCAGCCATCATAGAAATAATTGCTAATTTCAGATATTTGTTACTTACCACTGTTTAGATCTCCTTGTATTCCAGTAGCATCTTGGAGGTCATCATGGATCAAGAATTCTATTACATTCAGTGCCATGCCTTATCAAATGGCAGCTTAGAGTAATAAAATGATGTGTGTTAATAGCTTCCCAGTGCATCCCCTGCAGTCCAGTTCTTCAGTGCTGTTTCTAAGCTGGAAAGCATTGGTTGAAAGCCTCTCCAAATCAAGTCCTAATTTTTTTAAATGTCTTCTCATTTTATATGTGCAGTGCATCAGGTCTGATGCATCAGCAAGTCCTGTATGACTCTTCCACTTACTGTGTGTCCAGAAATGTGTAGACTTTCCTTTTTACTCCTGTTATATGAAGTGTGTGACACATAGAAGAACAGTAAATCAATGAATGTCAGCACGAAATGGAAGGAGCTGATTTTGTAAAGCAAGAATATCTGTTGTTTCAGATGATGAAGTAAAAAGATAGCAGTGCTGGTTGCTGATATTTTTTTAACTATTATATTTGAGCTACAGGAAGAAAAATCTTAAACCAGAACAAAGCCTGAAAAGAAGGGTGCAGGGAACTCAAAATTACTCCCCAACAGGTCATTCAAAGCCCCACTGTGTCACCTGCTTCACAACAGGCCAGCATTCTGTCATGATACAGACCCCTTGCTGAGCCTGTCATAAGATTAATGTCTCAAGGAGTAAAGAAGGAATCTTAAAGTTTGTAAGGGAATATTTGATATATTATAGTAGTGTTGCTTTTGGCTGCAGATGTTACCTCAGCAGTGATTAACAGAAGTTTATGTACTCAATCTTTTTTATCCTTTTACTGCCTTGTCAGGTTTAACTGTCTAAAATGTGGCCGCATAGGTGAAGCTAAAGATGCAAGCTACAGATATAGATTATCCCTAAAGATTGCTGACACTCATGATTTGTTTGAAATTACCGTGTTTGGAAGTTGCTTAGATCCTTTCTTTGGGGTCACCGCAGAAAATCTGCAGAGGTAAGGAATAGGTTGTTTCTAGCTGCTGCTTTTTCTTCAGCCTAAAAAAATGGATGGTAGGGAGACAAATGGGAAGAACCTGCTAAAGTGCTTTCTTCTAGCGTTTTCTTCCTACCCATCAACCTGAGAAAATGCTGAATTTTAGTTTCTTCCTGAAATATAAACATTTTGAGATGGATTACTTCTGTGAAACAGAAGAGATCCTCCACTTGTTTGCTGAAGGCAGCTGCTGCCTGTTGAGTTTCACAGCTTGGTTGGACTTCTTCCTTGTGTCCTTCCTTCTTTATTTGACATTATTGATTTGCTTTTGTCTGGTGTCATGATTACTAAGCAAATTGGCTTTTCCAGAGATTTAGGCATATTTTTTCCTCAAGATTTTAGAATACAAATTTTCAGGCAAAGATAGAGTCTGTTCGTTTGGTTTTTTAACAGTTTGGATTTAAAAAAAAAAATGTGCATCATATGACTTCAATATGACCAGATCTTCCTTTAGCAAGGAGGGATTTCACGGAAAGCCTTTCAGCCCCCAGAGCGTGACCACCCACATTTTAAGCTTCAGATTTTCTCATATGTGAAACTGCTAGGATGGGATGTTCAGGTTAATCACTGCTTCTTTCTCTGTGTTACTTTCCAATGCCTTGTGTTACCACTGAGTCAAAGGTGAACACTTTCAAAATCCCAGATTAGCAGCATTAATAGCAGTCTGATGGGAGGCATTCTACACTAGACTGCTGTGCAAAACAAGAGTTATTTGCATGTCATAATATGGACATTGCTGTAAAGATGTGGGCAGAAAGGATGTGTAAGCAGTAGCAGCATAGTGACAGCATTCTACTTTCATTGTGTTGATACAGAAATCACAGCCGGGCAGGGAGCACCTGAAAGTTGTGTGTATATTAAACCTTTCAGTGTGGTTGTTTTGTTTATTTCTATTTCACTAATACATGAAGTAATCAAATCTATAGGTTCGTGGTTTCCTGTTTTCTCCTGTGTTTAGTTCAAGCTGCCACAGCATCTTCTCTTTAGCATGTCTCCTACCTGTACTACTGCTAAGATGCTACGTAAAGCTTCCT
The DNA here is from genome assembly GCF_027791375.1 of Indicator indicator. Classification (NCBI taxonomy): domain Eukaryota; kingdom Metazoa; phylum Chordata; class Aves; order Piciformes; family Indicatoridae; genus Indicator; species Indicator indicator. Next base: position 8,049,141 of record NC_072010.1, on the reverse strand, counting down.
CTGTTGGCCCAATACTTCTGTATGTATTTACTCAAGGTGTATTCAAGACTTCAATCAGCTGTCAGGAGAAACAAACACAGATGCATCTCCAGGAGTGTTGGTTCAAGCAGTGGAAACCTGTTTCATTGGAAAAAGATTTATATTTGGAGTGAAGGTAACTTTTAATCCACATTACTCTCTTATAGTGAATTTTTTCATTAGATTGTAGCCAGCTTGGGGCAGAGATAGAGTTATCAAAGCATCATGTACAACATCTTTTTTGGAATTTGAGGGAAATTTAGGGCTAGGGCATGGGAAGGATTCTGCTCCTCTTCCCCCAGACTTCTGTGCTATCTAAAATGATTCCCATCCAAAAGTCATCTTGAATGGCAGTAGTCAAGCTTGACAGCTTGTCAAGGCTGTTCTGCAGAAAACCTGAACAGTGCCAGCTCCTGTGCATAGCAGTAACAGCTTGCAGGCTGCAAAAACCACGTACAGCTTGAGCAAGAAGCAGACTGCTTTTTTCAAGCACTTCTCTACCTTTCCTGTGCTGCATAGTCTTCTGGTGCCTGAACTGCAAGGAGAAACACATCCCCTTGCAGCATTTTGATATTTGTGGATTTAAGAGCATGTTTTAAAATGTTGATAAAGCACAGCTGTTCAGCATATGCATCTGTGGCTCTTTTATGAGTTTAACAGATTTTGAACTATTAGTTCTTAGTAATATTTCCATAGAAACAGTCTTCTAAGTTCTCCCCAAGTGGTGCTTGCATAGTCATTCATATTATGAAGTCTGTGAGCTAAATCCTGCCTGGCAGGTATTTTTCTGTTCCCACAGGTGCCATGATGTTTGTATCTGAGCCGAGGTTTTTCTGATGCATAGCAGGTTAAGTAATAGAAGTTGGAGGACTTTATGGATTAACTTTACTTAACTGGAATCGTTCACCAGCTCTCTAGGTCTGATGCCTGCGCAAATAGAAGTAATCCTACATGTCAAAGGCCTTGTGGCTGCTTCTGCTCACACAAGGCCTGAACACACATTCAAAGAGTATTTGTTGAGCCTTTAGCAATTGACATTTCTGTACACATTCGAAGACTATTTATTCAGCCTTTGGCTATAGACATTTCTATATAGTTGTGTTCAGCTATGCATACAGTTGCTTTCACCCAGATAGCACTCAGAATCAGCATAACATGCCTTCTAAAGTCCTACGTAGCAGGGTATTGTCCTCAGCTAGCAGTCTTCAGCCTCAACCTTTGCATAGACTTGGGGAGTAGAAGGGTTGTTGAATTCGAAGATGCCAGATGTTATGGCTTCTCTGGCATTGCCAGACCTTAAAGGGGAGGTGAAAAGGGTTTACCCACTTCTCATAACCTTAGATAATTGCCTCTGCTTTTTAATGTCATTTTTCACCTGTAGTTTCTGTGTGGAGAGTTGCAAGCTCTATAAAGAATTGCATCCAAAGCTCTTTTGAAACACTCCAGATAAATCTGAGAAGATGGAGGCTGTAGCTTATTTGCCTTTCAGGGAGGTAGCACATAGAAAATGTCATGCTGGCTTTGATAGCTGAGCTGCCAAGTCATGTATCTGGAGTGCTTTGCTTCAAGTATTGCCCAGTGCCCCCTAGATAAAAGGAAAGTATTGGCCTTGGGTAGCTAGCCATTTGCACTGAGCTACACTGGAGGGAGCTCAGAAGCACCCAGTGCCCTAAAGGGAGGAAAAAATTTTCTGAGAAGCCCTTTCTTAGATTTCTTGGTTGTTTTTCCAGTTCCAAAACTCTGTAATTGCAACAAGCAAAGAACCTCTCAGAATGATGCACTTCATAGCACTTGCCAGTGCTTCTTTCCCAGGGAGTACTGCTTTGCGTGACAGACTGGTTTGTTTTCTCTTCTCTGCAGATCCTGACAACAAGCGAGACCTAAATTTAAGCCTAACTTGAGGCCTGCGTTTTTCTGTTTGGTTTGGCTTTATTTAATCACAAAATAAAGCATTGTACTAAGGCTTTTTTTCTTTACCCCCCTAGGGCAGTGGAAGGGAAGATGGAGGGCATTCTGCTGCCAGCAGCATCTTGCAGAACTGTTCCAGAATTAATAGAAGTACAAAAAAACTTACAGCTTGCCAGATCTTCCTGCCAAACGCCGCTGTTACTGGCTTTACTGTTATCAGCTGCTTCCATCGGCTCCTGCAGTTGGCAAAATCCTGGAGCGCTGATAACAGCTCATGCTTACCTGATGCATCTTCAGCTCCAATAGATGAACCTGTCAGTGAGCTCAGCAGCTTGTCTGGCCTGAGCAGAAACTCCTGTCTTGTTCAGTCTAGTGCCAGAGAAAGTTTCTTAGGGTCCTGGCAGCACTCCTTCAGCCTGACTTCATCTGTTGCTTGGGTAACAGCAGAAGACTTTCCTGCTCTGGAAGTGGGAAAACTGGTGAGTGAACAGCATGAACAAGAGGAGAGGCCTCTCTCTGCAGAATTGTGCAGTGTAAGCCTCAACAATCAAACTCTCTTGGATCCGCAGTTTTTCAGCTCTTCTGTGAAAGAAGGGAATAGAGAAGAGGATAATGAATTGAGTTTGCAGCCTGGTCAGACTGACAGTATCTCTGCAACTGATAAATTAGAGATAGTATCCTCTTCAAAGACTGACTGTTCACATGGGAATGGTTCCAGGTTGTTACAACATCCCTCACAATTTGAACTAAGAAGGATTTACCCAAAGGCTAATAGTAGAAATTATTCTTGCCCAGAGAAATCCCACAATTCCCTTTTTCACAAGAGAGATTCCTCAGCACCTAATTGCATAAATGTAGCTGGAGTGTCTCAGATGGACTCTGTGCTTTGGGATGACCTCCCATTCTCAGAAAGCCTCAATGAATTTTTAGCCAGGATAGAAGATGGCAAGAGTGTTGTAAGATCACCCAGCCTTGGTGCAGGCAAACAGGCCCTTCTTGAAAGCTGTGAGTTGGATATAAATCTTAGCAAATCTTATTCCAGGCAAACCCTAGTAGCTGGTGATTTGCCTGAAGCAAGTGTCTCGGGGAGAATCTTGCCACTAGCAGAGAATGATAGTTGGGAAAACAGGTTGCTTGCTTGTTTTGAGTCAAATGGAAATCCTCTGAGTGATGATACGTCACAGTGTGAGTCTTCACCTAATGTTTCAACTTCAACTGATAAAGAACATGAAGCATCTTCCATTATACCTAACCCTCATCTGCCTGTTCCGTCACCATCCTTGCCAGTAATATCAAAGCCTTCTGTTTCTGAGAGCAGATTTGCGCAGCCCAAAGAAGCAAGTATTGACATTTCAAAGTCAGCATGGTCTTTTATTAGTCTGCAGTGCACTGCTGAACGGGGAGAAAGCTCATGTTTAAAAAGGAACAAGGCAGCTACCTCTGTGCTTTCTGCATACGATAGCTGTTTAGCTGGTTGTGAAAACAAAGAAAATTCTTCTACACCAAGCCAAAGAACAGATCTTACGTTCACAGGGGTATGGGACTTTGATCCACCCAACAGCACAAGAAGAAAATTAAAACCATTGACAGAACTGTCAGAAAATATCTTCAGGAATGTTAACAGGAGAGAGATGCTGTGGAACAGTATCTTCCTGGAAGGCAGCTACAATGCTTCTGCTGATCTCTTTGATGCAAGTGCCAGAGAGGTAGCAAAACCTGTAGAATTCTTAAATAAATCATGCAATTCTTTAACAGAAGAAGATACTTTGACAGAAAAGGTCACACCTCCTGAATTGGTGCTTTATCCTGGAGATGGTCTCTGTAAGAGCTCAGAACTGAGCTCATCTCTACACAGGTCTCCTCCTGCTTTCAGTAGGCAAAGTACACCTGTAACTTACTCCTTTTGTAATCCAGAATGCAGTTCAGTCAGTACTCAAGACTTTGTTCCTTATTCACAGTCAACTCCTATGACAAAACCTTTCCAGAAACTATGGCCTGTTGCAGAAAGAAGCAGTTCTGTCACCATCTTCACCCCTAAAAACCCCACTAAGATCCATTCCAGATGCAAGAGATCCAGGTCTTCCTTTCAAAACACTCTGCTGCAGCAGTTGACTGACAGGTTAGTGAAATGGGAAAAGCCAAGTAGCAGGGAAGACAAAGAAAGTTACAGCTCTGCTTCACAGCAGTTCCCTGACAGCCAACCACTTGCTGACTTCGAGGAGTGGATCCCTCCATCTGCAAGCAAAAGGTTGAAAACAAGTGCATCTTCAAACTTAAAGACAGTTAGCTGGGCTGCCACCTTGCAGTTGACCTGTGGGCATGGTAGGAGGAACCCTAGTTCTGAAAGCAAAGAGAACAGTGAAGATGGTGCATGCTTCCAAAATGAGGGATTAAACCCTGGGGATACAGCCAGGATTCTAACAACTCCTGTGGCTGCAAGTGTCACCAAGCCCTTGTCTTTAAATGATGCCGTCCTGGAAATTTGTTCCCCTTCAGAAGGCAGGAATCTCCTCTCAAATACAAATTGCTCAGGGGGTATACTGGAGGCAACTGGCTGGTCTCCGGAGTTGTTCTTCCAAGCACAGACCCCTTTTTCCAAAAAGCCAAAACACTAAAAAATATTTCTATAGTATGGGATTTTTTAAATTATTTTTAAGACTTTTGGGAATAAGGCCAAAAGAAAAGAAGAAAAAGGACTATTATGCACCTGTTAGTGTGTGTTTTCCTAAGATGAGTTTTTGTTTGCAGATCTTTGTACCACAGAATTTGCAGTTGCTCTGCTCTGTTGTAAATCAACTCTAGACTGTGCAATAAAAACTTTGTAGATACCTGTTTAGTAGATCTCACTTTTATCATGTGCAGGCAGGTGAAGGGTTTTAGCATTCAGTGTTGTCTTTTCATCACAAGAATAGCTCTGGAGTCCTTGTTCACAAAGAATTGTTTTCATCAAAGAATTTCAAATGCTACATGAATTTGTGTCCTGTGACAGAGTGGAGTTGGGTGAGAGGGTTGGTAGCAGCTCCCAGTTTTCCCAGTTTTCAAGGTAAAGAATGCTCCTGACAGCAAGATTCCTGGCAGTGACTTTCCTTTTTGGGGATTCATGATTTGGGGTGTTCCGTATCCTTCATGGAGGACAGGAATCTTGGAGCTGCTTCTGTGACCTTGAGGGTGAGGTCCTGCAGAAGTATGTGGGCACAGAATCTCATCAGCCTGAAATGCTGACTTGTAGAAGCAGAAATGGGCATAAAATTAGCTACTGCAATTCTTTTGAGTTGTGGAATGAGTATGCAGCATTTACACCATGGCTGGTGATAAGGAATCTACTTGGTTGATTTTCTACTCCAAGACAGACTTTACTACGTTTCTGTGGGCCTTAAGCCACAGCAGGGCCTCAATTTCTCATGCACCTACTTACGCCCCAGACTTGGTGTTTGTTCAGAAGAGTTTTGGGTCCGTGCACACAAAGAACAAGCTTTCAGGTTATAAAGTCACCATCTCTGCCTTAGGAAAGCTGAAACGTAGAATCACAGAATTGTCAGGGTCAGAAGGGACCTCAGGGATCATCTAGTTCCAACCCCCCTGACATGGATAGGGACACTTTCTACTAAGTCAGGTTGCCCAGAGCCTTAACATGCAGGGATGGGGCTTCCATTACCTCCCTGGGCAACCTGTTCCGGTGTCTCACTACCGTTATGGTGTGCTGGTTTGAGGCCAGCCAGAACATCTCTTGCCCCGAAAGGGACAAAAGAATGACACACGCAAACGGATTGGAGAGTGATGGAAAGTTTAAATGGAAAAGCAATTGGTGAAACTACAGAAAAACTACACAGCGTAGTGGCAAAGAACATCCCAAAGCATACAGAGTCCCTTACATAGTACCCAGAGGCTTCCCAATCCTTCCCTCCTCCCACCTGAGGGTCTGCCCAAAACCCCCAGGGCTCTTCCTTCCCCCCTCCCACTGCTAGGCAAGTCTCAGGCTGGCCAGGTCTGAGACTGTCCCCCCCTCCCCCCCACTCCATTCTCCTCCTGGCATTAGGCCTAGTCAGGCCTAAGAGGCCTGAGATACCCCCCCGGCATTACCTGATAAGAGAGAGCATCTCCCACGGGGCAGAGAGGGAAGAAAGAGGAAGAGAATGACTCTGCAGATGGCTTTATAGGGTGCAGGACTTATGGGTAGAAATACGCCGTTTCCTGTGTCCACCCCTATAGGGTGGGCACCCAGGACACCAGAGGTGTATCTCATGCAGCAGTGGCAGGGGGGCACCCAGCCCAAACTGCCACATATGGTGAAGAACTTCTTCTTTCTAACATCTAATCTAAATCTACCCTCTTCTAGCTTGAATCCATTCCCTCTGGTCTACCACTACCCAACACCCTAAAAAGTCCCTCCCCAGCTTTCTTGTAGGCCCCCTTCAGATGCTGGAAGGCCACCATAAGGTCTTCTCAGACCCTTCTCCTTTCCAAACTGAACATCCCCAACTCTCTCAGCCTGTCCTTGTAGGAGAGGTGCTCGAACCCTCTGATCATCCTGGTGGCCCTTCTCTGGACACGTTCCAGCACGTCCATTGCCTTCTTGTAATAGGGGCTCCAGAACTGGATGCAGTACTCCAGGTGGGATCTCAGGAGAGCAGTATAGAGGGAGAATCACCTCTCTCAATCTGTTGGCCATACTTCTCTCAATGCAACCCAGGATACAGTTGGCTTTCTGGGCTGCAAGTGTACACTGGCAGCTCATATTGAGGTCTCATCTACCAGCACCCCCAAGTCCTTTTCTTCAGGGATGTTCTCAAGCCAGTCACTGCCCATCCTGTATCAGTTCCTGGGATTGCCTCAACTGAGATGCACTTGGTCTTGAATCTCACGAGGTTGTCATAGAAGTTGCTGAATTTAGAAGAGTGTTGTGGGGATGTATCATTTGTGCTCATTTTGTTCCTGTGTCTTTTACTTTGTGGTGTTAGTCACTGTTGAAGCCAGGGATAGAAGGGCTTGTGTGAGTCAAAGGTTTCTCTAATGTGCATTCACTGGGTCTCACCATAGGTACCTCACTGGGGCAGCACACAACACTGTGTTAAGTCAGGGCTTGCCTAAGACAGCCAAGAGAAACCACATTTAGGATGGATGAAAAAAAAATAGATGTTTGGAATTTGAGCTATAATCTTAGTGTCCACAATATCTTTTCTATAAAATAATTGTGTGCTTTTTTATTTTGAGGACAGTCATGGAAGTATGATGTTTAGTCTCACTACCTTGTCCCTTATCTGCTGTTTTTAGCATAGATCACCCTTACAGAACATATAGATAATTGTTACTGGTTTCTTGGTCTTTATCCTAAGTTCTGCACCTTATAATCATATTTATTTCTCACCGAGGATGGGAGGGAGAGTATTTGAAATCAAAGCAGCTGCTTCTGCAGCTGAGCAGGGTATAAAGGAGATACAGCCTGTCCTACCAATGTATGAGTGTGCTGGAATGAAGAAAATGGTTCCTCGTGGCTACACAGCAAGGATGCACAGGTAAATTCACTTTACAAATTAGTTTTTCCATACCAGTCCATGCCGGGTTTGGGGTTTTTTTTAACAACTTGCAGATGAAGAAATTGAGGCACAAGTTCAGTGTTTAGAAAGCATGGAACCTAGCTTTGGATATCACTGAAAAACTTTAACCAGCAAACCATCTTTTCTCATTCCTGTCCTACGCAGCAAGATACTCAAACACAGCCCAGTTATTCCTGGTGTTTAAGAATGCTACAACAGTCGGTGGTGATAGCAGGGGGCTTGGTGTTTCTTCCTACAGGTCTAAACCTAGGTCCCTGCAGTCCCTGGATCCTAGACATGAAAGAGATCATCCAGTGGTAGAGAAAAAAAAGAAAAGGCAAACTTAAACATAATAATTCAATGACCAAAGTAACTTCAAGCATCATAGCTGGGAGTGGAGTCATTTCTTAAGTGCCCTGCCGCTGACACCCACCTAAAGCACCATGGCAGCACATGGCAATGCTGTGTGGTAAGGGGTATTCAGATCCCTCTGATTCATGGCACAGCCAAAGGGATGTAGCAGTAATGGGAGAATGGACACAGACTTTATAAGCTGTTGATGACTTGCCCAGCTGGGCTTTAGCTCTGTACATGACAGCAAATCAGAGCACCAGAACTGCACCAGGGTTGCACAAGTCAGGACACTGCAGGGCTCCAGAGTGGGCTCAAGTAAACAATCCTGTGCTTGTGCCTGCATTTACCAATACTGTGTCAGTCCAAAAGATTTTATTTATTGCAAATAGAATCCTGGTTGATGAATCCATGTCAGGGGCAAGTGGAAAAGGAGTAAGAAATGTAGCCTGCCTGGAAATAGTAAATCTGCATTTATAGCTTATGTAGATGAAATAAAGGGAAAGAAACCATTACTTATACCCAAATCACTGAGCACAGGGAAGGCAATATTGGAAGGGTTTTAAGACATCAGTGCTCAAGCAAATAAAACTTGACACTAGCTGTTTCTGCTACAGCCTCTCTCATAATATGAGATTGCAGGATCACTGGCTCTTTAAACACTCCCTTGTGATGAACTGGACAAACATCCACTTTATCATGGAGGTTAGACCTGATCCAAGTGATACACCAGAGACCTGATGCGGGTAGCTCTGAAACACTGCCAGAAATTCTCCATCACATACCTGACAGCATCTTGACATGAGATGTTTCGTCCAGCATGAGTGATTTTATTCTGCAGACAATTCGTCCACATACTATGGGAAGTGATAGCTTTGCTGCAAGCTGATGTGATTATAATTATGAGCTTGTGCAGAAAGAATACAGCTCAGCATGTTTAATTCTGAAGGTAATAAAGCTCCTGGAAATGCATACTGGGTTTGTGGTTGATTCCCTATGCATAGAAATCCATAAATCAAGACTAGATTTTAAATGAGGCAGGAGTGTCTGTATGATAGCATTGAAATTAATGCAGGGCAGCTAGCTCTCCTGTGCTTTGTGCAAGAGGGCTGCACAGACAGTGAGACCCAAAAGTACTATTGTGTGACAGGCCCCTGTCAGCAAGATGACATCTTCTGGGCAAAGCTTCCCAAGTGCTCAGCAGGAAGACTCTGTACACGAGAAGATAGTGGAGAGGCAGTAAGCAGTCTTAGGTTTGCTCCTGTAGTCTTCCTCAGGGCAGTTTGTTCCCTTTATATAGGGAGCCCTCATGCTCCAAAAATCCTTTTACCCACAGCAAAGCCTGGCACAGGCTGTGCCTGTGCTGTTACATCTGCTGAACAAGAAGGTTGCACATCCCACTGGTTACATGCTCCTCGCAAGGAAGAGTTGCCACTCTTCGCTTTCCCCCTGCCTCTGCCCAAGAACAGCTTGATCTGGATTCTCTGTCCATCACTCCCAAAAGGCAACACACTCCAGCCCTCCCCTCTTTCAGTAACTGAAACACTCAATTCCCAAGCTGTATGAGCTTTCAGGATGTTCTCCTCCCCTCTCTTGGCCCACTTTGTACCTAAATGCATTTAGGTACTTTTCCGTCTCCAAAGACCTCTGTCATCACTAACTCAAATTGCCAGCTTCCTGTGGAACACAGAGCAGATGGTCCAGCCCTCATGTCAGACATTTACTCAGGAAGGAGCTTCAAGGTCAGTGGAAAAGGCAGTAAGAGACACATGGCATCTTCAAGCTTCACAGCTCACTTCTCAGGTGCTAGCAGAAGTCATCTTTGATGTGGAGCAGAGCACAAGGGAGGAAACCTGATCCCCAGAATAAGTCAGAGCATAAACTTTATATATTGACCAAAAGATTAAAGGCTTAAAATGGGAGATCATGCCCAGGAGGATTCTAGGACCCCAGAAAGGCAAGTCCTTTAGGAATTCAATAGAGTTCTGTGAGCATGAAAAGAGCAAGCTGAAGGCTGAAGAACCAGCTTTTTTTTAAAGGCACTGGGACAAAGAACAAAAGACAGCTGACGCATCTAACCATCATCTCCATCCAATACAAGCCTACATCTCCCTAGGACCAGAGTTTAACCAGCTCCAGGTTTGCAATGAGGGTGAACGAATATGCTACCTCTGTCAGAGACCACCCTTTAGTGACTGATACCAGCTTTTATTTGTCATTTCAAACTGCTATGATGCTTTTGAACCACCTTTTTCTTCTAGTGCAAAGGGGCATTGCTTCTATGGACAGCATCTCTACTTTTGCTGTTCTTGTGAGGTCTCAACGCTGCAAGAGCCTTGGTGTCCTCAACTCAAGCAGAAAAACCTTAGGACCATCAAGTGAACTGCTTGAAAGAGTCCAGCGCAGAGCCATAAAAGTGATTAACGGAGTGGAACATCTTCCTTATGAGGAGAGACTGAGGGAGCTGGGGCTCTTCAGCTTGGAGAAGGGGAGGCTAAGGGATGACCTCATTAATGTTTATAAGTATGTAAAGGGTGAGTGCTCTTCTCAGTGATGCCCAATGACAAGACAAGGGGCAGTGGGTGGAAGGTGAGGCACAGGAAGTTCCATGGAAATAGAAGGAAATTTTTTTTCACTTTGAGGGTGATGGAACACTGGAACAGGCTGCCCAGGGCGTGTTGTGGAGTCTCCCTCTCTGAAGATATTCTAAACCCACTTGGATGTGTTCCTGTGTGATCTCGTAGAGGTGATCCGGCTCTGGCAGAAGGGTTGGACTAGATGATCTTTCGAGGTGCCTTCCAGCTCCTGATATTCTGTAATTCTGTGAATCAGTCTTGTACATACTTTTAAGGCAACTTTGCTTTGCAGTTCAAATCAAAACCCAAACAAATCAAACACTTGAAACACCAAGTGGAAAGGATTAAACATTTATTTACATACAGATACAGATGTAAGCAATTTCTAAGTATAAAAAAGGACATTACAAATAAACATGAAGCATCATACATTCATCATCCTGGTCATCCAAAATACATTCCTTTCTCAACCCCACTGTACCACACTTGACCACAAGAACTTAAAAAAACCCCAACCAACCAAACAAACTAAAAACAAAACAAAAAAAACCCAGACAAGCCAAATGCATCTGACAGTCAATGATTCACAGTTTGGCAATTTGCTAACACCTATACCCTTCCCAAGGGCAGCACTACCCCTGCAACTCAAGATCAATGGTCTGACCAGCTGTAGTGCATTTTCTCCACTGAAATAGTTGTGCTTGATCAACAAGAAACACATCCTCTCCTCACCCTTCTGGCCACATGTGTAGGAATCAGGGTTCTTGCTAAAATTCTGTACATTGTGCTAAATTCATAATTGCTGGGGAAAAGACAGCAGACCTTTGTGAGAAAAACTGCAGCTCAGGAAATTCCTTTAGTGCTGTGACTTCCCTGGCATGGAAGTTGCAAACAAAATGCTGCTTTTTAGTGTTTAAGCAGGTTTTTTAAACTGCAATTCAAACTACAGCTGATGGTATGAAACATACTTTGTTCATGCTGTAAAAAAAAATTACGCGCTTCAATATTGATTTGCTAGTAATCAAAGCTGGGAGTGATTCAGGTTTTCTCCTGAGGAAATGAAAATGCCTTTATAATATCTCTAAAAATGATCATAGCTTTCAGGAAAGAGGAAGCGTTTTAGACTCAAGAACCTAACGGTAATGTAGAGCACAGCAAAGTTGTCAGTTAGATAACATTACAAAGGGAAACAAGCCAGTAAACATTATATTAAAATGCCTACTCAAAGTATTAATGAATTCAAATGAGAGCTGGGTGAGTCTTTCTGTATAGATCAAAGGCAGTTTGAAAAAAAAAAAAATCTCATGATCTGCAAATTCACAGAAGAGCCAAATATGTGCAGCAGAACAGAGTGAAGTGGAAATAAAAGAGGAGCAGAAAGAGCCTTGTCCCATATTGACAGCTGAGTGACTGCAGCTGCTCCAATCTTGGATCATGGGTAGGTTTTTTTTCCCTTTTGTAAACAGCTGTGGGGAATAAAATGGATGTGACATATCTGCAGTGCATCTTATTATGCTAAAAACCATGGCACATTTTGAACAACTTCTCTAATTTCCAGAAATATATTTGTCATTCCAAACCAGCACAGCAACAAGCACTGGGCTTCCTCCCTCCTCTCACATTAGTTGGCCTTTCTTCTCCCAAAACATTTACTTAAGAAGCTAGTTCCTTCAGTGCTGACTGTATGTGGGGGCCAGCAGTAAGGATTTCTTCCACACAGCCTGCAAGAGCTGAGGCAATGGCAGTGCCTGAAGTCACAAAACCTCTCCCCACCATAGACCAAACATTTTATTCTCACCCCATTAAAATGCCAAATCAGAATTCCCCTCTTCTCTGCTTCCCCCTCCATAAAGGCTTGACTGCTGGGGACACTGCAGCCACTATGCTTATGAAATGATGCAGCCTAGGCACTTGGGAGATATTCACACCACCACCCAATTGACAGCTCAGAATGACTCTCCTCCTCCACACAGCTGTAAGCCTCCCTGGATGGAGAGCAGTATCCACCTGCTCACTGGAGATTTATCCACTTGCACCAAACCCCTGTAAATTCTTAACATCTGAAACTCTTGTATTGGTGTCATGAGGGAAACATTGCTTACATGATGCTCTGGCTGAGAGCAGGCTTATCAATTTATTTAGGATTATGTTCATAGTAAGAAACTCAAGGTGGCACAGAAGATGAGCCACAGATGCTCTTCCTTCTATCTACAGTAGGAGTTGGATCCAGTGGTTCATGCAATCAGGATTGTTTCAAGTCAAAGATCTCCACAGTGCTTAAAGCATGAACAGGAAGGAGCAGATTCATTCATTCATACCAGAGCAATCAGGCTTTGAAAAGCTCCAAGGTTTGCATTCATGTGGCACCAGACACAGAACCCTTGATCACTGCCCAAGAAAACATAGGAGTACTTTTGACATTCATTCTCTCCCAGGAAACCACAGACAGTTAAAGCCATGACTGACACAGGGTTTAGCTATGTCAGATGCCTGTGGATCAAGGGCTGGACTCCAGCATCTTCCATGGTGCACTTACAAGCGTGCATGTCCTTGTGAAAGTTATTCCAAGATAAGTAGTGGAAAAAACAAAGGTTCAAATGTAAAGGTGGCATCTGCTTCTTGAGTTTAATTGTAGCACTAACCAGAGCTAAAATTATCTTCTGAGCTTGCTGGAAAAGGATAACTGCTTCAAAAATGTGGTCACATCCAGGAAGTGCTAACAGCTTGTTATTAATGTGCAAACAGAGAATCTCTGAGTACAGTACAACCAGCTCCTGTTTATCCAGACAGATGAGCTAAGCTCTTAACCCAGCCTGTACTCATAGAACCAATCTAATTTTTCACTGACAACATTCATGGCCTAAATTACACTCACTGCCATCTCAGTTTCTGCTGTATCTGGGTTACCTTTCCCAAATACTGTCAGCTGGGATGACTGGGAGAAGCAAGCATTAGAGATGAGGTTTTTTCCTGCATCTATGCCTCCCAGAAAACAGAAACACTCTCAACTCACATGGCAGTTCTTACTTCTGGTTTAAGTTACAGCTCTTTCACATAAGAAGTGGTGTGATGGCATCCATGGGTGATGATAGCCAGCTTGGCTAGATATAGTACAGTACAGAAAAGGAGACTTTGGGTGACTTTAGCAAGGTGGTGATTAATGAGGTGAGGCAGAGCCACACAGCAGTTGGCTGTGGGAGCCTTGCATCACAGTCAATGTGATTACCCTGTTTATTTCCCTAGCCAAGATAAATCCTACACTGAGGCAGATGCAAGATCTGTAACCTTTCTGGTACATTTAACTGCAGCTCAAGTGGATGATCACATTTCAAAGACATGGCCAGGCTTTACTTAGGATGCATTACTCACTTGTAGGAAATCAAGCTACTGAGTACTTCCCCACCACTCATCATCATTAGACAAGACTGTCCTTCAAAGTTATGACCCTGGGCTGCTTGTGAACACTAACTAGAACAATTGTTACCTACAGTACCAAGAAGACAGACTTGATGCAAGGAGAAAGGGTGGTGTTCAAGAAGCAGATTTGTTCAGAGAAAGAAGTAGTGTGTAAACAGAAGAAAAAAGCAGTTTAATGTAACATATTTCACAGGGTTTTCACTACTAGAAATTAATAGAGTATTTCCTTTGGCTCCAGTGGATTTTCTGGTGAGCCCTTATGTACATCAACACTTCAGAGAATTTCCATACTTCTCACATGGAATTCATAGAGTCCTCTAGAAACACTTTTAACTGAATTAACTCAAAAAGGTCTTTTGGTAGAGAGCAACTTGCACAAGGATATTGAGTTCTTTGACACTGAATGCGAAAGAATTTCAGATGAGATTCAGATTCAAAGCATCCCTCACAAAAGTCCAGAGCAATCAAAATCAAAGTCTAAGATGCATTTTTCAGAAGAGGATGGGAATGAGAAAAATCCTGACTGAGTAGAACCACCTCTTTACTTCACATTTTCCACTCCACAGTCATCTCTCCCATCGCAGAGTGGGCTGGAGCTCTCAGTCTGCCCCAGAGCAAGAAGAGAGTTTCTGTGACAGTGTCTCCAGCCATATCTGACCACGATGAAAGCACAGGTCCCCAAAGGGCCATGTATTCTCTGTGTTTGTCAACTTGTTTTAACAGCTGGAGAATTTAACAATTCAGTCTCTGACTACAGAAGTCATCCCAGCCCAAAATCTCAGCCTGGCTTACAGACAGTTCTCATACTAAGTGGAAAAGCAGCTGAACAAACAGCAGTCCTTAGGGATAACTAACAAGACAAATCCCAGCGGGTTTGACTATAACTAACTGCATCCCTTGTCAGCAAAAGCTTGAGACAGCCTGTTGTCCCATGTGTGTGCACCCACCATGCTTCTGCATCACTAATTTTGCCTTTCCCTCTTTTCAAATCACTGTCTCCTGTGTCAGCATCAGTCTGCTGCTGTTCTTACTGATGCTGAAGCAATTCAATAGCCATTAACCATTAAACCTAGACTAGCAGGAGCCAACTCTTAGCAGTATAGCTACTTCCAAAAAGACAAACAGCACCAGCAGGCTGACAGATTTTAAAAGGACTGTTTCATGTGTTCTGCAGCAAAGAACAAAGTATCTTGCCTGGCAATGTGTCATGTGTGGTTTTCATTAAATATAGGCATTTAGCATTCAGCACAAACACATATCTGACTGCTCGCTCCAAAAACTTACCTGTAGATCAAATCAGGACTTCAGTGCTAGAGGTAGGAAGAGGCACCCAGTGTTCCCTTCTTTCAAGTTCATAATTTCACTTTTTTTCTCTCATAACTTGTTGACCTGTATGGATCTTATTTTTTTTCTAGCACTTGGTCTCCCACGGGAAAGACAAATAGGAACTGAAGGGAGTCATGGCTTGTCTCAGCAAACCTGTAGTGTATAAATACCCAACACAAAAATACCAGCGAGTACTTGCATGCAGTGATCTGAAGCACAGAACATTTGGTGGTTTACCCAAAATCAGCCTGACTGAACCACTGGCTGAACTGGAAAAAGGAGTTTAGACCACCCATTTTACACAAGATGCTTTTACTCATCTCTGCAAACAAGTGTGCTAGATAAAGCAAGTATCTATTGACCATTCAGTATCAGCTTTTGCTTGGAGCTACTCATTGTGCTAAAAAAAAAAAAAAAAAAATCAGGGAAAGGTCTCATTATGGACTACTATAAGAATTAATATTCACCCAGAAATGATAATTACTCCATGGCTGTGAATACACACCACTGAAAACACATCATGATCTAGCAATGCTTTGCTTTCTTGAGAGCAGGGAATGTTTCCAGTCAAATTTGGCCCCATTATATCAGTTTTGCATGGCTTTAAGATACTCAACTCAGCCAGCATCACAATGCTTGTACTGACAATACTCTCAGAAATCCACTCCTCTAGCAAGGTATTGGCCATAGTTGAAGAGCTGATCATCAGATAATTGAGATTCGTATTTTATACCTCCTTCTATTTTTCAAGACTTTGATGACTATGCCACACCACTAAGTTGCCATTAGAAGACAATAAAGCTCCACTTCTGGTTGGGAAGCCTTCAGCAGTGGATCAAACTAGAAGAGAAGATAACCCCTCAGTGCTATAAAGGGGTAAGTGGATTGTATGTACGAGAGAGATATCCAAAGGTATAAAAAGATAACTCCTGCAAAGGATTTACTACAGTAAAATATCTTCAACAGGTAGTGAGTTTGTTCACTTCCAAAAAAAAGGCAAGTTCCAAACTACAGCTTTGGCTTATGACCTTATAAAAATGCAGCACATAGCACCACTGTTTACTTTCAACTTAAGACTACATAGAACAAACCTTGAAAGGAATCAGTTTAGACATGTCCCTGGAGAAGTCAGGGCTTCACTGTAACTTCAGCGCAACTACAGCATTCCAGCCCACCACAAAAGCACACCACTGTCTGTACACTGAGCCCTTACACAGAGGAGATTTGCTATCAATAAAAGAACCAATGCTTTGAGGTTGCTAGCAGGCAGCCAGTCTCCAAAACAGTCACCTGCAGGTTAGGAAAACAGTGGGAAAAGATACTTTGCCTTCTAGAAACCTCAAAGTGAACATCCAAGAAAGCAAAGTTAAC
Organism: Indicator indicator; assembly: GCF_027791375.1. NCBI lineage: Eukaryota > Metazoa > Chordata > Aves > Piciformes > Indicatoridae > Indicator > Indicator indicator. Next base: position 8,032,640 of record NC_072010.1, on the reverse strand, counting down.
CATTTCTCCTTGTTCAGTCATGATAATATGTTTGAGTTCAACTCCCAGAAATGCTTTAAGGAGCACTTCAAAATGAATTTATAACAGCACTCAGCAGGAATGAGAAGTACCTGTCCAGCTTCAATGCTTTTGGAAATCAGGCTGAGTAACCCACCAGTGATTTAGTAAACAGCCTCCTTCCTCCTTCAATAACTTGACCAAACCAACCTGCCCTATTTGTTCCCAATTCTATGCTGACAATTCCAGCATTTGGAGAGTAAGAGCTTTGACAGATTAAATATACAGTCTTGATTTTTGAGTACTACCTTACATGTAACCCCCAAGCCTTGCTCTGAATACCTAAAAGCTGTGCAGAATCAGCTGTCTCAGAGTTGGGTGGTCATCACAAGCTCAAATGAGGCTGAATTTGACAATCTGGGGAACACTCAAGAAAGACACTGCTCTTCAGCACAGGCTGTACCATATGGTCCAGCACAGCAGATGCCACCAAGTCCCACACATTTCTAAATCCTCTGGATCATTCCATGAGCAGAGACTGAAAAGGACGAGGGCAACGTAGCAGATGACACATCCTTCAACATCTCACACTTACAGAAGCTCTTTGTTAAGTGTTACCTAAATGGCAAACAAGCTTTTTGCCACAACTTCCATATTTCCCTTTTTATCACTAGCCATAAAAGAAGAAAGTGACCTAAAAAATAGCAAGAAAATATTTTAAGTGGCCATATGACCCACTGACTCTCCCTCTCTCTGACACAAAGTCAGCTCCCTGTCACAGATCAAAGGTACAACATGATACAACCCAAAGAAACCTTTCCAGGAAAATGTGAAAAAGCATTTTAGAATGACCTTTTTAATCTTCCTTTTTTTTTTCCCCCCTTTCCTTCTTATTTTTTTTAATTATTTTTTTAAAGAGGTACTTACTGGCAGCTTTTTATATCAATACAAAAGCTCTGTTATAATTTCAGTAAAAGCCAAACAATATTAAATTGATTAGCACTAAATTACAGCATATCACACTATAATTGCCAGGAGACATTCATCCAGATTAACCAAACAGAACACAAACTTTTAAGTATCATCATTTTTCATTTGCACATTCACGATGTTCCAATTTCACTCTGACATCAGTGTTTAAATTTGCAATGCATTGTAGGCATATGGCACTAGAGGTGTAGGAACATCACAAATTCTGCTGTGCTTCCACCTCAGGAGGGTTGTAGGAAAAAAAAAAAGGCCTACATGTTACACATGCACTGGAGTCTGGGATTGAGACTACAAAGCATGAAGTAAATTAAATGACTCAAAAGCATCTTGGAGAGCAGTTTCACAAGGTAAGCACTTGGATGGGTCAAACAGAATAACACTTGCAACCTGTTGCTATTTCCACTTAGCATAAAAGAACCCTCTACACAGTTGTACAGCTGCCTTGCAACAAGAACTAGATCTACAAGCTTTATTTTTAAGCCAGACATATTGCAGACTGCCACTTCAAACTGTGCTCTTTGAAACCCTGTACATAATCCATGCACACACAAGATTTTGGTCACATCTGGTGCACAACTTCCACCACTAACCTTTCACAAGGCTCATTTTTAACATCAGGACATTACTAATGAGAGGAGGAATACTTAATTTATTTCTGGAAAGTCTTTTCATCCTGTGTTGGATATCAAAGAAGCACAGTCCTGTCCCACTATGTTCAGGCCTAGAAAAAGAGGTAACGAGATTTTTTTTATTTTTATGAACAGTGCTTATTAGTGTTTTTCTTTTATTTTTTTTTTCCCTAATCAGCCTAAGTTACACATTCAGAGGACAATAAGTAGTAAGACTACGTTTGGTTTGTGGAATATTTGCTGAACTGCTAGCACCAAAGGGAGCAACTGAGCTGTATCCATGTCTTCTTAAATCTTGAAGATGTAGCTTGTTTTGTTTTTTAATTCCATGTTCATGAAAGTGCCTGTAGATGAGAGACATAACACTATTTCAAACACCAGAGAAGACACATTTGCAGACGCTATGTACACGTCCTAGTAGCTCACTCACTGGCAGCCAAGAAGATTGCCCATGTAGTCTGGGGTCAACGTTCATTGTTGTGTTTTTTTTTTCCCCCTCATTTTATATTAAAGAGGACCAAACACATTGTTCTCTAAGAGAGATTTTCATCTCTTCAGAATCTTCAAGAAAGGCTGCTCTGTTGTCCCATAGCAGGAAACATGATAGCTCATGTTCTGCATTACATGAAGCACTTGTGCAACTCTTCTTTTCCTAACCCACTCCACAGACTGCAAGAAAAATGAAAATTTAAGCCATGTTATATTCTGCTATGTTACCATGCAGCTAGAGCCATCAGCTGGCCATGATTCCAGGTCTGCAGTCTGACTCAGGGAAAGTCAGACAGGTCAGAGTGGCAGGAATTGCCTTCAAGTAGATAAATCCCAGGGAAAAATAAAAAAATCCTCTTGGCCCATGGCAGAAGGGGAAATCACATGGCAGCTCTTTAATTAAAATTACAGCAAGTCAAGTAGCTGATACTTTTCCCCTCTCCTGGTAAGGGGGATGAGACATTGTTCACAAGGGTGTTCTGTCGTGCCTCACTGATCAACCGGCAAGCCAAGTCCAGGAAGAGTTTTTCCACATTATCCGATTCTTTTGCTGAGGTTTCCAGATAGTACATGTCCTGTGCTTCAGAAAATTCTGCAGCTCTCTGCTGGGAGACTTCCCTCTTATCAGCTAAATCAATCTTATTACCTGTATTGATAAAATAATTCAGAAAAGGAATTAATTTGATTTAAAAAAAAAACAACAACAAGAAAGAAAGAAAGGTTGATAAGGGATAAAAAAGAGCTTGGTGTTGTATATGTGTATGGACAATGGTTTTGATATGAAACTCTTAGTGCTTGCTTTTTCCTCCAAATAATGGATTTCCTGATACATGCAACTAAGTTCATATAATATCAGCTCATTTAATGGAATATGCCCTGTGAACATCCAACTCAGGTACCTTTAACACCAGCGCATCTGTTTTCTGCTACCAACCAACATTAAAAGATTTCCATTTTAATATCTATCAAAAATTCTCCCGTTCTTGCTCTGAGGAACACTTAAAACGTCAATTATGGCACACAAGACACTAAACATGATACTTCTCATGTCATTACAAGCTTTAAAAGAAGCCAGGCTCAGAAGGCAGTTTCCTATTCAATGTTCCCATGAAGAATTTGGCTGTCAAGGCTGAAAGACGGATGGGCCTGGGAACGCTAACAGAACAAGGTGGGGTGGGAAGCCAACCCCTTCCTTCAGAAAGCTCCATTTAGTAGAGAGTTGATTAAAGCCTCAAGCAAGTGTCTGATAGGATTACACCTTATTACCAGTCAATTCACTTCAAATGATGTTTTTACCATAAATTAATCTTACAAAGAAGATAACAGACTAGGACTTGCAGTAATAACAGTGGGTTGTGGCCCAGGACCTGGCAGGTTCAGGAAGAAACATCTCCTGGCCTTGCTTCTTTTGTGAGAGGGAGGAAGAGACTGCATCCACTGCAAGCCACATTTCATTGCCCTCCTCTTGTCCAAGGTCTCCTTTCTTTCCCGATAAAGCAGTTTCTTGGACTGGCTGTATACACTAACATTTGTTTTCTACACAAAATATGACTCAACACAAGTAGTTCATGGGTGTCACCGTCTTCAAAGTGAGTGCTAAAGCTGTTATAATGTATATTTTGTGCTGCAGATGTTGATAATTAAACTTAATGATCCCCAAGAAAAAAAAATTATACATTTGTTAACCATATATTAATTACTTCTGCACCATTTGTACATGTGTCATACCCTTCTCATGAAGCATAATGAGTTCCTTGAATGGAAGCTCTGTGAATCCCAAGGCTCACCTGCAGTACCACTAGGGCATATGAAACTTTAAAAGAGTTTTAAAGCCACCTTAAAAACATTTTAAAAGCCTCTGGATTCTTTCTTTTAAACAGCAAGCTATTAAATGTGACATTAACACTGCAGTATGAAACTTTTTGGGTTTTCTTAAGCTATTTTACCATTGTTCTTGGGCCTTTAATAGCCAAGTCCTGACTATCAGCTGCTGAAGGCAGAGTACAGAAAAGCATTTAAAGGCAAAATAACCTTCACCTTGTTTATAGCAGACAGATGGCCTAAGGTCTGCTTTAGCTTGAGTTGAAGGTCCACAGATTCACATAACATTCAGTTACTTTTAGTTTTCCTAAAATCCATGTAAAAATATTAGTTTTGCAGCTGTCCCACCTATGATCCACACAACCATTATATCCTAATCTGGTTTCCAGATCCTGATTCACCTGAGATATGACTATGATTGTCCCACAGCTACAGGGTTCAGCAATCCAAAGGCAACCCCAATTTGAGCAGACCCTTGTGTATTAGTAGAGATTGGAACTGGGAGTCACAAGGGAAAACGCTCTATTCCTAGCCCAGTTGGCAGCCGCACCATCTTTAGTCTTGTATGAGACCAAACGATGGAAAATAGCCACCTCTGCATGCAATAGCCTCAGACCTGAGACAGGCCCATGCTTTGAGAAGTGCCTGTCAGGATCTTGGGGTTATTTGCAGAAGGAATAGTCCAAGCACTGTGATTAAGGCACCAGCTGTACCCTGCTCCCACCTGAGGTTACAGGTCTGGTCAGCAACAAGATCTGCTGCACCAGTTGGAGCACAGGTACCACGTTTTCCTGCTGCTAAAACCTCCATCTGTTATCAGCCCCTCACACGGCTCACCCCTTTATCACCCCACCCTATTACAGAAAATGTTGTGGGTTTAATGGGATGTCTTAAACCATGGAGCTGAAAGTCCTCCAAGTACCACAGAGGTCCAGGGGTGGACTAGAAAGTGTAATCTTTTGTTTTTCCATTCCCATATTCTGCATTTACTCCCACATATAAAAAGGCATAATTGTAGTTTCTGATCTTTCCTCTCTCTGCTCTCTTCCCAGCATGGGCTGTGCAGGGGAGCTGGGAGTAGGGCCTTGAGCTGGCAAGCAGAATTTTTACTGCATTATTCGGGCCTGGGTAGGGAGGTATGGGGGTGGGGAGCATTTGAAGCCTGGTTACGGGGAAGGTTTGGGGAAGGTGATGGCCTAGGGACGCTTTTGGAGAAGCCTAAAACTAGAGATCTGGGCTGAATATGAATTGTTGAGTATGTTTGTATGCTTTTATACTGTTATATTTAGTTGATATTTCTGTTTAGTTCCATTTAAATTTGCAATTCTTTCCAATCCTGTGTGGGACATTTTCTTTACTCCTTCGGGAAGGGTGAAGAGCACCTGTCTCACTCCCTCTAAATCTAAGACAGACGACCACCACTTACCCACTAGCACGGTGATGACCTTGTTGCTGGCATACTGCTCGATCTCCCGCAGCCACTCCGGGAGGCAGCGGAAGGACTCTTCGCAGGTGATGTCGTAGGTCAGGATCAAGGCGTTAGCGCTGCGGTAGTAGCTCTGCGTGATGGATCGGAACCGCTCTTGTCCTGCCGTGTCCCAGATCTGCAGCTTTTGGCATAACAAGGAAAGGCGGTAAAAGGAAAAAAACCAAAACCGTAATTTAACATTTTTTTCTTTGCTAGCACTACCCTTCAGGGTAAAGCCAATGCTTGGGAAAGCACTTAACTCTTCTCCCCTTTGACTTCCCTTCCCCCGGCATTTTTGTTTCTGTTCCTGTACTTGTGGATTGAGATGCAAGGCACAAAGTCAGCTGGCACTGTGGCTGGCAGCCCCTAGAAGGCATACAGTCTGTGGGTTTCCATGGGACCTCTAGTGTCTTCCTCTGCTATGGGCAGAGCTGCTGGCCTGGAGTTACAATGCAGGCACTGGAAGGAGAAAGTAATTTCTCTCACCCCTGAAGTTCAAGCAAGAGTAGTATCCATTCTAAGAAGAAATAAGAAAGCCTCAGCCTCTCCTCCAGCTCCCAAAGCTAGTTATAGTTATCCTGAGATAATGCACTGATGGGTAGAAACCGTAAGAATGAAAAGGAAGCTCAGCTGAAGGATGATCCAACATGTTTCCTCTCTACAGCTTCATCCATCTCAGCCACTGCTGCCTGTCTTCACAACATGTAAAACTGGTGGATATGTCCTTAACTACTTCAAAGAAGTCATGAGTGTCAGCCAAACCCTCTAGGCTCCAGGAAGACAACATACGTTTCACAATACAAACTAAACTCACACTGTTTTTATAATTTGACCATCTGATAGTTTTTGGTGGGTCATCAAAACCTCAGTTCTTCAAAAAGGCAAAGAAAACATCCAAAATTAAAGTATTTCAACACAGAGAGTGTTTCTCTGATTCAGCTTTTTTTTTTAAAGCACCCCTCCCTATAATTAAATGTGGAATTCCAGACAGATTCCTGTGTACTTTGGTAAGAAAATGTTAAAAGTATGTAAGATTTCTTCCATGTATTCAGCAGCCTGTAAGAAAGAAAAATCTTATTTTTGCCCAGTTCCAAGCTGAACTATGCCAGCCGCTCATCATAACTGTGTTTGAAATAAGACCTCCCAGATAGTAGTAACTTTCAGATGTGGGGTATGATGTTGGAAAAGTACTTTTTTTTTTTTTTTAAACAGAGCAAGTACTTTGTGGCTGGGTCACAATTCCTGGGCACCTTTGTGCTTAATCTCTTGGCATAGTTGTATTTAAGCAGCTGAACCTGGCACTTGCAATTGTGACATACAAAAACCACAGGTGAAATGACTTGTACATGAAGTTCAGATAACAAACAAGTCCCTGTTAAAACAAACCAAACTCTGGCACAGGGGAAAAGAGAGAATTTTTTTGTTGTTGCTCAGATGGTTTCTCAGGAAAAACATCTACTGATCGACCTACTGAATTAACCCCAGCTTATATATGTTCCACATTCACTGAGAAGATATCCAGGTTGATAAAAACTTGACATGAATATGTTCTTCCTTTCCTTTAATATATCAGACATTGAAAGAAAAGGGGATTGCCCTGGGTGAGAGGGTTTCTTACTGGCTGCAGCTATCAGTCTACCTCTAAGCCAAACGCAGAAGGCAGGGAAGAGCCAAGAGCCCCTGACAGCCATTGATAGACTCTTCCTGCACACAAAATATGTATTTCAGACTTCACCCCACTGCTTATTTCTCCCAAATAAAATACTTCACAGCAACCATTTTACTTCTGTCATTTTTTTCCAGATGAACCAAAGGACAGTGCCTGACTCAGCCTGCAGAGAACCTAGATGTTTCTTTTCTTGGAGCCAGCTGATGCTTCCTGCTCTCCCAATATTTGCACATACATTTAGCTTTATGCATATAAACATCTCCACCAAGTACAATAAGATCACAGGTCCATATAGCATAGCCCTCCATTTGTAGCACTGAGGATGTTTAAATTAACCAGTGTCACAATAGCTGTCTACATTATGATGATGGTGGTGGAACACCAGAACAGGTTGCCCAGGTGGTAGAAGCTCCATCCTCAGAAACATTCAAAGTCAGGGAAAGTCAGACGCAGCTCTGAGCAAATGGATCTAATTGAAGATGTGCCTGCTCACTGCAGGAAGACTGGACTAGGTGACCTTTTAAAGGTCCCTTCCAATCCAAACCATTCTGTGAGGATTCTATACTTGGCTCAAACTTGCGTATGCTCTAAGCACTGGTCTTGCAGACATTTTTTTATTTACTAGGAAAGGCCAGGAAGATCAAAACCCCCCTCAGTTGCACAGTGCTATCTCAGGTCATCTGTCAGCAAGCCTTAATAGCTGCACCTATCTCATATGGTTTGCACACAGCCTTCATGCTGTGTACATGAAGTACCTCTCCACTTACTTTCAAATGCAATTTTAAAAGCTGGAAGTCTTTTTCCCCAGAAATCCACCAATTATTTTGAAGTCTGAAAACCTTTTTGGTAAACAGCTCTACTCTCTCACCCTGGATCCCAGCAGACATGCAGGAGATGCTGCCTGGCACTGAAGGGGAATCACAGCTTGGGCACTGTTAAATGAGCTAACAGAAGCACCTCGTTTGATTGAGGTGTCATTTCTTGCTCTGAGCTCTGACTCATTCCTGCTTTTTCTGCTTATTAAATGTTTATTCTCAGTACCACTGCTTACTCAAACGTTCATTCACATGCCCAAATGGACTGTCCTAAGCTTGGTCATTGTGGCTGAGTTCCAGTGACTCAAATTTATTCCACTAGTGAGGTCAGGAGGGGGACTTTGATTTAACAACTTATTATTTGCTAAGTGAAATATAGCTGCTGTACCAGCTACCACTTGCTATGGCTCCGTGAAACACAAGCCAGCCCGCCAAGGTGATTAAGAGAGTTGCTTGGGTGGACACTTATGCATTTATCAGACATCTGCAGGACAGCTGCAGCTTAACCACACTGATAAGTTTTCATTTAGGTTGCTGAGTTTCCCTGAACCATCCCTGCCCCTGAGAAGCTCATTCTGGCATGACTGCTCATAAGGAGTTTGCATCCTCAGCGCAAGCTAATCTTAAAACAAGATGATGTCATGGTGACCAGTCAAATGCAGAAAAATCCTTAGGATGAGTTCACCTGTCCAAAAACCAGACCTCAGGTATAAGCGATGTTCTTAAGGCTCCATCTGTACCTGCCAGGCAACTAGATTCTTGGAAAGGAGACATGTCTGGAGTGGATGGGATTCATCTTCCTCAAGACTCCTTTTCATTGACCAAGACAATCTCGAGACAGCTGGTTTATGCCAGGGATATAAGGAGAAAAATTAGTTCCACCTTCAGTGAAGTACTTAAACCATTTACCAGCTTAGATCCTCTGAGCAGCTCCACTGGACCAGGTTTTGGCTGAAAGAAGCATTTCTACAGTCCAAGGAGCCTGGACAAGCAGCATCCCTGTTCTGGCCAACCGTGCTACACAATGCCTGCCAACAAGCATCAAAACCACCAAGCTAAGCACAGACGCTGCAGGGGCTACACATGATCCTCACTGCTTTCCTTCCTGCTGCTCTGTCCCATTTGCACTGTGATGTGCTGAATATCAACTCTGTCTTTATCAGGCAAAGTTATTTACACCTCTTGCCCTTCACCTGCTCAGGCTGGAAGGTCTTCTGATCAAGGATTGTCATTTGCCCTAGGTTTGTGCAGCTCCTCACACAGCAGAAGGGCAGCCTGCTGACATGATTGCGGCTTTTAAAATCTATCCTAAAATCAGGAGTGTGCCACCCGACTTTCTTCTTAAAAACCCTCTGCTAAAATACCGGTTAAAAAAAAACCAAAAAAACAAAAAACAGGGACAGGAATCTCCACACAAGTCCACTGCTTCCATCCCATCACTCACATAACTTTAAAAAAATGGGTCTCAGTGTCACATCCAGCTGCTGTCACACCACTGCTGCTCTCCCCATTTGCTCACTGCTAGGTTTGTTGAAAGCAGCAAGGGGAAAACTGATGTTTTTCACTTTGATGCCTCTGGATTTAATGTAGGCAGAGTAATTCCAGGAGCAGCTCAGAGTCTCTGGACACCTTGATATCAGAGGCTACCAGCTCTTGAACACCACATTAGCTCCAGTAGGATGTCTGCTAATGAGGAAAGTGGCACCAGCCAACATCTTTGGGCACTGAAACCCAACCATGGATCCCATTAAACATGAGACTGAACTCCAGTTTATTTCAGCCTAGACTCCCTGTCCAGTGATAATTTGGCTCAGTTTGGGCATTAGCACAGGACAAGGAGAGTTTCTCAGCAGCAATTTCACAGTATCACAGTACATCAGAGGTTAGAAGGAACCTCAAGAGATCATCAGGTCCAACCTCCCTGCCAAAGCAGGATCACCTAGGATAGTCCGCACAGGAATGCGTCCAGGTATGTTTTTAAAGTCTCTAGAGAAGGAGACTCCACAAACCCCCTGGACAGCCTGTACCAGGGCTCTGTTACCCTCACTGTAAAGAAGTTTCTCCTCGTGTTGAGGTGAAATCTCCTATGTTCTAGTTTGAACCCATTGTTCCTTGTCTTATTATTGCATGCCACTGAAAAGAGATTGGCCTCCTCCACTTGACACCCACCCCTCAGATATTTATAGATATTGATCAGATCCCCTCTCAATCTCTCTTCATAGGGGAGACGCTCAAGTCCCCTAATCATCCTCGTGGCTCTCCATTGGATTCTCTCCAGCAGCTCTCTGTCTTTCTTGAACTGGGGAGCCCAAAATTGGACACAGTATTCCAGGTGTGGTCTCACCAGGGCAGAGTAGAGAGGTAGAAGAACTTTCCTGGACTTGCTGGACACACCTTTCTTGATACATCGCAGGATCCCATTAGCTCTCTTGGCCGCAAGAGCACATTGTTGTTCCATGGAGAACTTGCTGTCCACCAGCACTGCAAGGTCTTTCTCTGTGGAGCTGCTTTTCTCCAGGATTAGCTGCTCCATCATCTTTCCAGGGATGGAGGTGAGGCTGACTGGTCTGTAGTTGCCTGGGTCCTCCTTCTTGCCTTTTTTGAAGACTGGAGTGACATTTGCTTTCTTCCAGTCATCAGGCACCTCTCCTGTTCTCCATGACTTTTCAAAGATGATGGAGAGAGTTCCAGCAACAGTATTAGCCAGCTCTCTCAACACTCATGGATGCACCCCATCAGGCCCCATGGATTTGTGTGTCTTCAGATGGTATAGGAGATCTCTAATCCTATCCTGACTGACCAGTGGAATGTCCACATCTCTCCAGTTCTGCTCCCTTGCTTCTAGAGACTGAGGTTCCTGAGGGCTGGTCTTAAGAGTGAAGACTGAGGCAAAGAAGGCATTCAGCAACTCTGCCATCTCTGCATCATCAGTTACTGTATCTCCCATCTCATTCAGCAGTGGGCTCACCTTTTCCCTGCCCTTTCTTTTATCACTGATATATTTGAAATGAACTCTCCTTGTTCTCCTTCACCCCTCTGTCGAGGTTCAGTTCCAGGAGGGCCTTGGCTTTCCTTGTTGCATCTCTGCATTCTCTGGCTACATCTCTAGAATCCTCCCAACTGACTAGTCCTTTTTTCCACATATTGTAAACCTCTTTTTTGGTTTTGAGTTTTACTAAGAGTCCCTTGCTTATCCATGCAGGTCTTCTGTTTGCCTTACTTGATTTTTTTTTTTCAAGGGAATACATTTCTCCTGAGCTTGGAGGAGGTAATGTTTGAACATCAACCAGCTCTCTTGGGCCCCCCTTCCTTCCAGAGCCCTAGTCCACTGGATATTTCCAAGTAGTGTCTTGAAGAGGGGAAAGTTGGCCCTTTTAAAGTCCAGGGTTGAAATTTTACTTATCACCCTGCTTCTTCGTCTATTGATATTAAACTCTAACATGTCATGGTCACTGCAACCAAGATTACCCCCAACCTTGACATCTACAACCAGTCCTTCTTTGTTTGTTAATATCAGGTCCAGCATCGCACTTCTCCTTGTTGGTTCTTCAACTACTTGCAGGAGAAAGTTGATGTCAGTGCACTGCAGGAACCTTTTGGACTGTTTGTGCTGTTGAAGTCACCCACCTGAGCCAGGGCACTTGATCTTGATGCTATTTCCAGCTGCCTGTAGAAGGCCTCATCAGTAGCTTCTTCCTGGTTCGGTGGTCTGTAGTAAACACCCACAACCATATCACCTGTGTTTGTACATCCCTTCACTCTTACCCACAAGCTTTCAACGCTTTTATCTCCCCCTGGGTTGAGATCAACACATTCCAGTTGCTTATTCACATAGAGAGGAACTCTACCACCTCACCTTGCCAGCCTGTCCTTCCTGAAAAAGACATAGCCGTCCATAACCACATTCCAGTCATGGGAGCTGTCCCACCATGGCTCTGTAATTGCAACAAGATCGTAACCCTGCGACTGCACCCAGATTTCCATTTCATCCTGCTTATTCCCCATGCTTCTTGCGTTTGTATACAGACACTTCAGAGACTTAGCAGAGGAGTATCTGTTACCATTGTGGGTGTTTCATAATCCACTGTCCCCTACAGCCCCTGGGATAGCAGTGGAGCTGGTACCCTGCCTCACAATCGTCCCAAGAATTTGGCTGCCACCACCCTATTTTGGAGAGTAAAAGATTTAATACGGAGGACATTGCCCTTCTCAATACCACCTGTTGACAGAAGCATGAATGTTGTGACCATCTCTGCTTCTCCCAGATCTATAGCTCAGTAGGAGTGGAAGATGAGCCTTCACGGTGCAGAAATGTGCAAGTTCAGAAGCCTGCTCTCCCTCGTGGTCATTGCAGGAGTTCACAGGAGACCTTCATCAAGCACATCCCGATGTGAATGCAACATACTTCTGCCTACCAGAAATGCTGTGAGCAGAGGTTGCAATGAAGCACTTCTTTGTGCATCCTCAAGCCCAGTCAGGCACAGTCTTAGTGTCTCCTAAGCAAGGACTGAGTTTTGCAAAATCTCCATCTCCCCTTTCCATTTTTTTCCCTCATGGCAGATTCACTTTTACAACCCTAATTGCAGAGAAGGGTACAAAGACTGTTAGACCCAGCATCACCCAAGCCATGCCACACAGCCCTGCCCTTCCAGCAGTGGGAGGGCTGCAGGAAGAAACCTCAGCTACAGTACTGCCACACAAGTTTACATTTAAAACCATCAGGCTCCTACCTTTACTTTTTCACCGTTTATCTCCACAGTTTTAATCATAAAGTCAACTCCGATTGTGGCTCCTTGACCTGGTGGGAAAAGTCCCTGAAAGAACAGGAGTTTCATTAAATAAATTTCTGTATTAAGAAAAAAAAAAAAATCTTTCTAGGTGCCGATCTTTGCTCTTCTCCACCCTCAAAACTATTCCTCCCTTGTCATCTTCCCCAGAAACTTATTTACACCACATTTAGAGAGGAAAATGTGGCATTTCCACAGCACAAAGCTTACCATAATTCAATCCCAGTGTTTTCCCTGCCTACACATCCCTAGTCATGCAGCAAGCAGTTGAATTTCAGAGGTAGGGAGAGATAAGGGAAGGAGGATCCATATAGGAAAAAAAAAATGAGAGTGAGGAAAAGCCCTTCTACTTCTGTGCAGTTGCAAGAGGCAGGGGAAAGGTACATGAGGACCCTCCATCCTACTCCCCAATGCCTTGAAAGCAGCATGAGCACCTGCATGGGATGAGATATCTTTCTTCCTGCAACTTCACACCTTCCCTTCCCCCTTCCACCCCACACCACAGCACGGAAAGGCATTTCTGGCAGCTCCCAGCACTGGGGTCACATCCCTGCACAGCATTTCAGGAGCAAAGCACAGAGTCAGCCACTACCAGCAATGCAACAGCAATGGCAAAGGCTGGTGTGATGCTGGTGGTATTTGATTGCAGCACCATCAGAAAGGAGCAACAGCAAACCAAATCAATTATTTTTTATTTCTAGTGCCTAAGTCTATAAAAACACTAATTTTTTGATTTCTCATGTGTAGGTCTATGAAGCGATGTTGATTTGGGGGCACATCCATCCCCTAGAGCAGCTGCACTGCCAAAGCAGCAGGAGCATCCACAGATTTTTGCAGTTAACCATTTGAAGCCGACTAGCTATATTACCACTGTCTGTCACAAGTGGTTGGAGAGTGTCTACACCAACACAGCTTTAAAACTAAAATTAACGGGGGTGGGGGGGGTCGGGGAGGGGGGGGGAAAAATGGAGAAATGCTGGCAATTCCTAGTGGAGAGAGCAACAAAACCCCCAGAACTTAAATTTTACTGTGCATCATGCAAAACCTTCTCTTGCCTCGGACCATGGGAGCATAACCTTTTCCCTGTTATTGTGTGACAAAAAACGGTCTGGTGTTTAACAGAAGACATTGGACTGACAGCCAAGGGCCAAGATGATTTAATTATCTACTAGTGACAAACAACAGGGAGAACTTTGTGCAGCAATGGCTAGGGAGGAGAAAGCACATATGAGCACAGAAAGAGATGTGCTGGTCCTTATGACTGGCCCAGAGTACCTTCAAATCAGGAGCCATTCCAGTGGCTTTCAGAGTGGACTTTATATCTCCAGGGAGGGATGAGCTTTCTCCAGCACAGGATCCCCAACAGGGCCAAGCAGAGCATTAGATACAGATGTGCTGCTTGTGCCAGTATGTCACTGTAGATGGCACACACACCAAGAGTGTGGGCAACAAAATACTTTGAAGATGTGATGCTGGCAGAAACCTCAGTGCACAGCCACAAGCTCCATGATCCTGTCCCAGTGCTATCCCTGCCCTGATGTCCCAGGCCCCAGAAGCAGCCAGACTTACCTGAGTGAAGCGACGGACTAAGCAGGTCTTCCCCACACCCGCGTTGCCAATTAAAACAATTTTGAAGAGGAAATCATAATCTTCCATACTCATTTACGCAGCTGCAAGAGAGACAGAGAGCACAACACGATGTGAACCAAGGAGGTGGGGAAACGCCCTTTTATTCCTACCGAACTTTATTCCTCCAAACACTCAGAACAAAGGTCTTCAGGCATGTGCGTGGCTCCTCAGATAAGGCAGAAGAGCCTTTCCCACTCTGTGCCGGGGCATCCACGTAGACCACTGTCAGCTGCTGTGAAACCTCAGCCAAGTCTCAGCTTCCACACAGTCTCACCTGCCTGCCCACAAATTAGAGATGCTGATAGTCATAGAGATAGCTTTCTAAGCTACGCACCAGAAGCCCAAGATGGCATTTCTTAGATTTCATAGAATGGCTTAGAGACCTTAAAGATCATCTACTCCAACCTTCCCAACATGGGCAGGGACACCTCTCAACTAGACTTGGCTGCTCAAGACCTTATCCAACCTGGCCTTGAGCACCCACAAGGAGGAGGCATCCAAAGCCTCTCTGGGAAGCCTGTTCCAGAGTCCCATCACTCTTGTGCTGAAGAACTTCTTCCTAAGATCCAGTCTAAACCTACTCTCCCTCAGTTGAAAACCAAACTCCCTTGTCCTGTCACTAGACACCCTTATGAAAATTCCCTCTCCAGCCCTCCTGTAGGATCCCTTCAGGTACTGGAAGGCAGCTATAAGGTCCCCTTGGAGTCTTCTCTAGGCTAAAAAACCTCAGCTCCCTTAGTTTATCCCCAGAGCAGAGGCGTTCCAGTCCCAGGATCACCTTTGTGGCCCCCAGAGGTTTGTTTCTCTTCTAACTACATCAGTTCTAAAGGACAGAGTGGACTTTGCTACGTTGTCCAAGCAGATCGTGCAATTTATTTCTGTTAGGGCAATAACCAGAAAATTCCCTGTGAGCTGCTGCTCCAGGCCAGTGCTGGGTACCTACAGAGCAGGGCTGGAGCACACGAGGACAGAATAGATGGGGAAATTAAGTTTAAAACAAAACCAGCAGCATTTGCCTTAAAGACACAAAGAGCTCACCTGCTAAAATCATAGTGGGGTAACAGTGTGGCTGAAGTACACTAAGAGAGGTTTTTTTAAAAAGACAAAATAGATGCTATTAGGAATATTGCTACTAGTATGATTATTCTCTTTAGTTTTGTGAGGACTGCTTGCATAGAGCTCAAATAGGAAGTGAACACAGAGGTACCCAGCACAAATCACCCCCATCATGTCCAAGCTCCTTGGCAGTATACAGAAACTGACATCTCAGCAATTTCACAGGAGATTGCAGAGTTGCTTACATAGGGGAAGACCTTCGATGGCTTCCTTAGGCCATTCAAAGTATGGGGAAGATAGAACAGATAAATGTCAAGTTTCCTCCTGCAGCTGAGCAAGGCACAAAGAATAAGTATCCACACCTCCCTCTGCAGTGCACCCAAGGGTGCTGCTGATACCATGACCACAGAAGGAGCTAATAACCTTCAAGAAAAGCATTAGCCAAAAGAGAACGAGTTGAGGATTTTAGACAGACCAAAAACTCCACAGACAAGGGAGCAGAAGGAGAGTGTTCAAACCCGAGTCCAGGAGGATCCAAGTTTATACATGGCATCAAAAATCTGCCTTTGAGAATAGTCTGAGGTAATGGCATAGAAGCTGTCACTAAAGACACTTACAAACTATCAGTTGATATACCCAGTAGGGTGACAGCTAAGCATCAGTACTTAACCCACCAGTACCTATAGATTAGGCACTGGACGAGGAGATACAGCCAAAGATGGAAAGCATGCACATGATTGGGAAGGAAGAAATTGGTGGAAGGTAAGTATTATGAAATTGCTAACCTCATTGAAGCCCCAGATGCCTTAGAGGGTTTTCACAGAGCTGACAAAGACAGTAAATGAAGCATGGGCACAACAAGCTTCTCATGCTCAGCCTAAAGGCAGAGGGCCCTCTCCTGCAGCCTCCAATGGTCCTTCCTTTGGGCAGTGCACTGCCACACACCAGGAGATCCCAGTTCCACTACACAGCTATGATGGGCTTATAGTCAAATGTCCAGAAAGCACAAGGTAAAACTGAGACAGGCTGAATCTGTTTTCCAAGCTCCACCAAGAACCTGGCAGACCTGAAGGCAAAGGGGGTAGAAGACTGACTCAGCTGCTTCACACTATATGATCCTTGGCCTTTTCAGCAGGCTGAAAAAAAAAAAAAAAAAACAACAACAACAAAAAAAAACCCAACAAGCTGGATAATCACACCGATTAGTGACTAATGATCTGCATCACATCAGCATATGGTTAGCAAGGATACAGTTGAGTCACTATAAGGAAATGTCACTTTGCCTCAGCCAGTGACACAGCACAGCCCTTGCCCTGCTACTGCTTTGCTAAGATGAGGCTACAGTCCCCTGCAAAGTGCCACCAAACAGCAGCAGCTGAAGCTGTCCTGAGGATGCTTTGCCCTCACCTTACTGCAACACACAAGACCTCGTGGCTCCCTCTTATCTTTTAATACAGTGAAAGAATAGGACTGTAAAGAACAGCCTAAAAAAAAAAAAAAAAGTCCTTTTTTAGGTTCCAGGGTTGTTATTTGGTGCAATCAGTTCTTATCTCCATTCCCAGCTTTCCCAGAGTGGAACCGGATAACAAAAGTACTAAGGACATGTAGACAGTGCTCTTACAATGAAGGCTAAATGGTAATATAGGGTTTCAAGCTTTCACACAAGCCAATGTGAGAAAAAAAAAAAAAAATCTGATCATCCACTAAGAGCTATTTCAAGACTAACAAGACTTACTCAGCACTGAATAATTATCCCTGGGATGCTTCAAATCCCAGAGGGCACTGCTCCCTCCTGGAGGGATTTCAGTTCTATTACTTGTACCCTAAACAACCCAACATTCAAATTTATCTTCTCAGGAAGCTTAAAAATAAACTTCCTCTGCAGATCTTTGAGCTCAGAAACTCTAAATGTCTCAGACAAACCCTGGAGTTATGTCCGATCCCCTTCATTAGGTTCCAAAACTAATCATCTGTCATAACGACCCCAAATGGGAACTGAAAAAATGAGCCAAGGCTATAAAACAAACAATGCAACGACAAGATTAAACGTCAGAACTGAAGAAACAAAAAGCTGGGGCACGGAAGGGGAGAAAGCAAAGGAAGTAACATGGAAGAGAGAGAAGTGATGCGGGGGGTGGAGTGGGCAGGTGAGGTTGAGCATGGCTGCCCTACCATTCCTGTTCACCCTGACTGGTGTTTGTCCCTCAGCTGTGCACACACACTGACCTACCACACTGTCAGTGAACACAAACATTGCATCAGTTCATAGAATCAGTCAGGGTTGGAAGGGACCACAAGGATCATCTAGTTCCAACCCCCCTGCCATGGGCAGGGACACCTCACACTAGATGAGGCTGGCCAGAGCCTCATCCAGCCTGGCCTTAAACACCTCCAGGGATGGAGCCTCAACCACCTCCCTGGACAACCCATTCCAGGCTCTCACCACTCTCATGGGGAAGAACTTCTTCCTCACATCCAGCCTGAATCTCCCCACTTCCAGCTTTATTCCATTCCCCCATGTCCTATCACTACCTGATAGCCTAAAAAGTCCCTCCCCAGCTTTCTTGTAGGTCCCCTTCAGATACTGGAAGGCCACAATAAGGTCACCTCAGAGCCTTCTCTTCTCCAGACTGAACAGCCCCAACTCTTTCAGTCTGTCCTCATAGGAGAGGTGCTCCAGCCCTCTGATCATCCTGGTGGCCCTTTTCTGGACACTTTCCAGCATGTCCAGATCCCTCTTGTAATAGAGGATCCAGAACTGGATGCAGTACTCCAGGTGGGATCTCACCAGAGCAGAGGGGGAGTATCACCTCCCTTGACCTGCTGGCCACACTTCTCCTGATGCAGCCCAGGATCTGGTTGACTTTCTGGGCTGCAAGTGCACATTGACAGCTCCTGTTGAGCTTCTCGTCCACCAGCACCCCTAAAGTCCCTCTCCTCAGGGCTGCTTATTGTTACGAAACCTTCTCCTCCTGTGAGCCAAATCTTTCAGCCAAGTGACCTTTGCTGCTGACTCAAGGCTCAACCAACCCTCCTTCTCCCCAGGGAAGATGTGTCTCAACCTCTGCCTGGCTGGCCATGGCTCAGGAATGTGCATGTCAGCAATACATCACACTTTGAATTATATGCTTAATAAATAAAAAAAAAAAAAGCAGAGTAAAACTTGTCTGTCTGTTTCTGTTTTCTTGGAGGAGTTTTGGTGTGTTTTTTCTTTTTTACTTTATTTCCTTGTGTTTGTGGGCACAGGGCTCTGCTTTGCCTCTCTGCAGTAAAGTGTTTGGGCAACAGCTGCTCATCCCACCCTTTGGCAGAGACAAGACCCTGCAGCAAAGGCAGGGGATGGGATGCTTGTCCACACCTCAGCCACCCTTCATCACATTTGTTTAAATCAGAAGCAGGGCTGGCTACACCACAGAGACATGTCCTGTCATAAGATGAAACAGGAGCAGAGCCTGAGGCTGGCAGCAGGGCAGAAAATTGGGCCCTTCTTCCCAAAGGCAGTTTATACAGCCCACACCCCAGTTTCTGCAGCTCATGGTTCCCCTGGGCTGTATCCACCAGCCTCAAAGAGGATCAGCTTTCTCAGGTTCTATTTCATTTGTGTCCTTGCTATGCTGCACTCCATCAGGTGGCCCCACACATGATCACTGTGGGCAGCAGAAGGGGGTCAAAAGGGGTAAACTGAAGTGGGGTGACCATTCAGGAAGGTGGTCCATCAGCAGGAATGCAGCTGAAGGATGGCAAGACACGTTTTAGGCTTAGCTGGTTTTCTTGAGCAAGACGGTGCAGAAAATAGTCTTGGTATTTTTGGATTATTAATTCAAATTCACCCAAAAGACTTGTAAGATCCACCTAGAAGAACAGGGGCCAGCAACTTTCACCTCTCCTTTCCCTCATGAAAGCTCCAGCTCCCATGGAGACACCTGAGAAAAGGAGGTGCAGAAGCCATAGGCTACCTTCCCCATGCAGCAAGCACTGCTGCAAAGGCAGAGGTACACCAGTCTTTCCTGCTTCTTTCAGTGTCTTGATTTCTAGAAACTCTCCCACACAGCATGGTCAGCAGGTCTTGGTCCTCTTTCACTATGCCACGGGCTCCTCACTGCATGTAGGTGTGGGACAGCAGCATGGCTGATGGAGAAGAAACATATAATCCCATTTATTTCTCCTGTTCACCACAAGCCACAAAGCAAAGAGTTAGTCCACCATAAATACATGTTCAGGGAATAAGATATCCATGTATGCTTTAGTTTATTACCCTGCATTTGCTCCATTTCCCTCTCAGTTCTCCCTTATCCACTTTGGTTTACTTCAGTGTTTATCAACAAAACCACTTATTTTACCTTTCGCAGTGTTTTTTTCACACATTAGTCTGGATGGGCAGAGAGGGCTCATCTCCACCCTAACCTGCTCTGGCCACACCATGCTCAGCCTCTTTGGGTACCCAGCAAAGTGGCAGAAACACAGGGCAAATGTTCACATACTACCTGACAGAGATGAATGAGATTTTGGAGTGGTTTAATCCTAAAAATGGATTAAACCACTATTCTGCCTGTTCCTCACCAACTTTTACAGAAACACCAGTCCTAACTCAAAACAACTGGCAAGTATGAGCGAGGCTCTTAGCTGATAGATACATCTCTGGCACTGCTCTCTCACTCCTTTGCTCAGAGAAGATTTTCCTCCTTCAGGCATGATTAGAAGAGGCTCTATAACGATGGGTTTGCCCAAGTTGTTTTGGCTTATGGAGTCAAAAGTGGAGTGAGATGCTTCAAAAAGAGCAAGAATACTTCAAAAGAGCAAGCCTTTCTCAGTCAACCACAAGGTGTGCCAGCCTCTGCCTGGCTTTCACCCTCCTTGAAGATCAGAAGACACCTCATGTTCAGGAGCACAATGAATAAACTTCACCTGAAGCAAAAAAAAAAAAAAAAAAAACAAAAAACCTTTCATGTCCAGAAGAACATTTTAACACCTCCATTTCAGAAGAACAAAAGAAAAATAACCTGCTCTTTCTAAATCTCTGTGGCACATCAGTCCTTTTCTGACTGAAAGGTGCAGCAGTCATGCAGCAGCAGTTCACATCTCCACAAGGTCAGGTGTCAACCAAAGAAGAGTGCATGGCACATGACAGCATCACCTCTCCCCACCAGTCAATTTCCTGTAGCTTGAAGAAGCATTGAAGGCTTTGTGGGCATGTCCTGTTTATGGCATGGTTAGGGGACCACTATGTCCAAATCAGAGCAGGCTTAATGCAGTCAGGTGATGCAGCAGATGGCTATAGAATCATTCAGGTTAGATTAGACCTTTCATTGAGTCCAACTGTTACACTGCCACACCCACCACTAAACCACATCATAAGCACCACATGTGCATGTCTTTTAAATACTTCCAGGTATGGTGACACCACCGCTTCGCTGGACAGCTTGTTCCAGTGTTTGACAATCCTTTCAGTAAAGAAATTTGTCTTAATATCCAGTCTAAAGCTCCCTTGATTCACCTTGAGGCCATTTCCTCTCATCCTATCAATTGTTACTTGGCAGCAGCACCCAAATCCCAGCTCCTTTTCTCCAGACTAAACAATCCCTGTTCCCTCAGCCACTGCTCAAAAGACTAGTCCTCTAGACCAGTAACCAGTTTCATTGCTCTTCTCTGGAGATGCTCCAGGACCTCAGAACCTTTCTTGCAGTGAGGGGCCCAAAACTGAACACAGTATTTCAGGTGTGGCCTCCCCAATGCTGAGTATAGGGACACGATCACTTCCCTACTCCCGCTGGCCACAGTATTCCTCATACAGACCAGGATGCTGTTGGCCTTCTTGGACATCTGAGCACGCTACTGGCTCATGTTCAGACAGCTGTCAACTAGCACCCCCAGGTCCTTTTCCACTGAGCAGCTTTCCAGCCACTCTGCCCCAAGCCTGTAGCATCACACAGAGTTGTTATGACACAAGTGTGGAACCTGGCACTTGGCCTTGAATATCTCACTGCTGACACTTCCATTGATCCAGCCTGTCCAGATCCCTCTGCAGAGCCTTCCCACCCTTAAATTGATCAACACACTCTCCCAAATTGGGTTTCATCTGCCAGCTTACTGAGGGTGCATGCAATCCTCTCATCCAGATCATTGCTAAAGATATTTAAGAGAACTGGCCCAAATGCTGAGCCCTGGGTAATACCTCCTGTGACTGGATTTAACTCCATTTACCACCACTAAACCAGGCCCAGCAATCCAGGCAGTTTTGTTTACCCAGTGAAAAACTGGATTACAAAAACAACCACCCAAGAACCAAAAACTCCAAAATCCATAATTGCAAGGACTTCTCCATGTTTAGGGATAAAGATAGCAACTATATTAATTTGCACCTCATCTTTATCCCACCTCAAATCCTCCTTTGCAACTTTCTGCTTCAATTAGACACAGAAGGAAGCCTCTCCCACCTGCTAAATCAAACCAGTAGGTGAGGATGTGTTTTGATGCATTTATACAGTTCTTAATGAATAAGTATTTTCTGTTCTTCACCATCCAACAGCTATAAACAAATTTACCTAAACATCAAGTTCAAAGAGCAGCAGTTATGTACACAGATACTACACTGATCACATACCATATGAGCCAGGAAATTCAAAGCTAAGGCTAATATTTCAAGCAGAAAATTACTCCTTGCAGGCCAGGAAATTGCAGGGAACTCAGGTCTGGACATGCTGCTTCATTACGTAACTCAGGATAAATATTTTCATTTCCAAAGCACCTGCCAATCCAAGTGGGCTCCTGCACTTAGCAAGCACAGCTCATGCCCATCTGCAAACAAGCAGTCAGAATCTCCTTCTGCTCCCTTGTCCACCTTCCTCAGTCCTCCTCTCTACAAGGTTCTATTTCACTTCCATTCACTCTGGAAAAATTAAGAGAGACTTCATCCCCATGAAAGCCTAGATCACCCATGCCTCTGTGCTGCTGGTGGCAAAGCCACAAACACAGAGGATCCATGCTTTCAGCTTGGTGTGACATTAAAATTAAAACTCCCGGGGTGTCTTTCCCAAATTCAAGGCAGAAAGAATTATTGTAGGCACACAGAGTTTGAAAGCCTGACATTTCCCATCAGGCTAAATTTGCCTCTTTAGGAAGGGATGGTCCCTAGGTCCTGAGTGCAGAAACACTGTGCTTCTAAGCGTGATTTCTCAGGAGGAAACACAACAGCTTTTATCCTGGACATGCATCACCTCCAGACTACTGGTGCACACACCTCCATGGTGCATTTGGCTTGTAGTGTCCTCTCACTATCACTGGCAAATTCAGGCTCAGTAAGTCCACACAACACTTCCAGGATGCAGCAAGCAATAGAGAGCAGGGAGGTGTGGGGCTTTCCCATGCACAACAGCCCTGTCAGCGTTGGCTGATCACCTGCCAGTCATTCAAAAGCCTTGACATATTTAGATGCAGCTTGCTCTTTCTTCAGCTTTCCATCTGTAAAAATCAGTTTACTGAGAAAACCTCAGCCCTTCCCTATTTGCAGAAATTCCTGCTCCTCAACCCTTTGTCTCAGGACATTTCTCCTACAGAAACCAAGTGAGACTAGTAGGCACAAGTTCTCATGTATGTTTTACATGGCACAAGTATGTTTTATCTTGCAGATACATTCCTATAAATAACTGAAAAGCTAAAACTGAAGGAGTCAATGACAGTACAGAGCCTCTCTCTTTACCTCTTTTGCCACCAAGGAAATTTGCAGCTTACTGGACTGCTTTGATCAAGCCATGTTAGTTGGTCTCCAGGCGCTTGTGCAAGTGCTATGAAAGAATTCACTGCCCAGCAATTACAGGTGCTTCACCACAAAAGCAGGCAAAACCAGCACCAATATCATCCTAAGGAAAATGCCAGAGCAGCATCTCTGCTTTACTGAGCAGAAAGCAAGAAACTCAGCTGAGAGGGCCTAGCCTTGCCATGGTCCACTGCTGGACATCAGCTCTCCTTACATACAGAGATAACTGATTGCAGAGTGCCTTCTTTGCCTGCCTGCTTTGCTTAATAGTGCAAGATAACACATTCAAGAGCAATCTGGCTTTTCACCTGTTCCTGGCATCTCCTGATGGTGAAAAGTCTGTGTGTTTATGCTCTCCACCGTTAGGGGAAGTCTTCTGCGGGGGTTGGTGTTGAGAGCAGCATTGACATTCATCATTACTCATTTACTGCTGAATGGTAGAAGGATGGGTGATGCTTGGGTTGGACACATCCTTGAGGATCTCTGTGCCACTAAAGTCTCTTCAGGAAAGACCAAGCAAGTCACAGCTTGTGCAGTCCCGTGTCCTCATTTAACTTTCCCACCTCCTGGAGGGAGGGGAGACTCAAGGACATTTGTAACGCACTTCAGTGTTAGGAACAGCCATGAAAGCGCAAACCATGTGCAACAGCAAGTTATTTTCCATCAAATACATCTGAGGATTGGACTGTGAGCCAATGATTATTCTCCTCACACAGATAAATTAACTAATTCGTTTTCCACATTACCAAAGAAAAATGGAGCTCACACAGTACTTGCAAAATAACAAATTGAAAATTAATTTATTTGGGAATGGAAAACAATATAAAAATGCTGACATGCACACCCCAATGCCACAACAGTGGCTAACCAAAACACACACACCCAGCAGCATGTCCAGGATACACACCATCTTTGGAAAACTGTTTCCAAGCATGACAACAGCCCCATATTCCATTTACCTACTGGCAAAATCTGGGTCCTTGTGGGTCCTGATTGCAAAAAAGGTCAGCACAACTTTAAAAGATGTTTATAAAAGTATGTGTTCAGATGTACCTGGACAGGGAGACCAAATATTGTGTGCTCAAAACAACACTGTTGAATTTGGCCACATTTCAGCAAATCATGAGACCACCAAGCTGTACACTCTGCAGCAACACATTTTTATATGGAAGTGCTTAAAGACTCAGCCAGCACAGAAGACAGGCTGACTTCCAAGCATAGAAAACTGCATTGCCAGAAGTCCAGCCAAAAGTGCTGGTTTATTCACTCAAAAACAACAGCATTTTCCCAACGGAAAAAAAAAATCCACAACCTCACACAAAAACCAAACCAAAAAACTAACCACACACATACAATATACAGAAAAGCAACCCTAACCCCCCCAAAAAAACAAACAAAAACCCACCCACAACAAAAACCCCCCATAAAAACAACAAATAAAAGATCCAACAAAAAAAATCCCAAACCAAAACCACACACAACCACCCCTTGAAAAAAACAACCAAACAAAAACAAACCAAACCAACTAAAACAACAAAACCAAAACACAAAACACACACACTCCCCCCCTGCAAAAACCCACACCACCACCCAAAAAAACCTGAAACAATAAAACCAAATCAAAATGATTTCTTAAAGCTATAGCCAAACATCAACTGGGGCATGTTTGCAGGAAAAGCCAGGAAAGCTTCCTCAACCCAGCTCTCTACAATGAGAAATAAACTCCTGTACAGAGTCCTGACCCACCAAAACGGGGCAATTCATCATCACCTTGGGTGAGAATTTCTCTGCCTTTAGAAACAAAATGCAGGATGAAGCTGAAATCCCAGGTATCGCCTATGAGCTGATCAAGGTTTTGGGAGACAGCAGCCCTACGAGCAGGGAAGTATTGGCTGCACAGCCTGCAAAGAGGCAAATCTAGTAGAGAAATGATTCACCCTTGGTCAAGAAAAAAGGTTTGAGCACGTCAGCTGGGTAAAAGGCAACGAAGTCTACTGATGTACTCCTTTGCTGAGCTGGCATAGGTTTGAATGGTGTCACAGCTGTATGTAGAGGAGTTTTGACACTGGGTGACAGGGCTCTGATAAAATATTTGCAAGATTAGACAGTTTGACACCAATGTTTTTTAGAAGATATGAAAACTGTTATCATAGCTGAAGGATTCCAATAAAATATTTACAAGAACACTGTGACTCAAATGAGGTTGTAAACATGGCAGTAGCATAAGTATGCCATTAACCAATAACCCAAGTCCCATAAATGCATTGTGAAATATAAATATGTACATTAGATAGTTTGGGTTATAAAAGAATGTCCAAGAAAACTTGAGTTTTAACTACAATGACATCTCTTAACTGCACTTGACCATCTTGTTTTGTCTGTGCCAGAGACTGTGGTATGAACAAAAGAAAAAAATAATTTGCTAATGAAGTTTTGTTTTATAAGGATGCTTCTTAATTAAAAAATAAAAAAGCAGCTATTTCCATCTCTAATTTCTGCTAAACTAAGCTTGTGATTTACTGAGATTTATATCACTTCATTAAACCTAGCAGAAGTAATAAGTAATTAAGCCTTGTCTAAATTCCCTTCTGCATGGCTAAGATGCTTAGCACCCTGTGGCTTGGGCTGCAGGGGTCCATAGATTACCATGCACAATTCTCCTTTGCCACACCATGCTGTGTCACACTGTGTCACTGGTGA
Source organism: Indicator indicator (assembly GCF_027791375.1). Lineage (NCBI taxonomy): Eukaryota > Metazoa > Chordata > Aves > Piciformes > Indicatoridae > Indicator > Indicator indicator. Next base: position 8,006,837 of record NC_072010.1, on the reverse strand, counting down.
GCCCACACTGGGCCAGCTAAACAGTGTCCTTCAGTAGCAATCAAAAGGATGAAAACTTACTGCTATATTAAGAGGAAAGTTTTTTTTCAGAATGGTCCACAACATGACCCACACCAAGTAACTTTTGGCTCTTTGTTCTGTAGCTTGGGGCATATATCAGACCTACAGACAGTTTTCCTGAAATATAATAATACCAGAAGTAAAGGGAAAAAGTAATAAGGAAGATAAAAATCATAGAATCATATTTGTTTGAGTTTGAAGAGACCTTTGAAGATCCAGTCCAAATGCCTGCCATGAGCAGGGACATCTTTCACTAGATCAGGTTACTCAAAGCCCCATTCAGCCTCAACTTGAACCCTTTCAATGATGGGGCATCTACAGAGTCTCTGGACAACCTCTTCCAGTGTCTCACTGCCCTAATCATAAAACAGCAAGCAACAAAGATTTTTAAAACTCTCTCTTGCACATTGTTCTTGCCAATGTATTTAATCATCCATTGATTTCATCGTACTAATATTCACAGAATCACAGAATCGTCAGGGTTGGAAGGGATCCCAAGGATCATCTAGTTCCAACCCCTCTGCCATGGGCAGGGACACCTCACACTAGTTCAGGCTGCTCAGAGCCACATCCATCCTGGCCTTAAAAACATCCAGGGATGGGGCTTCCACTACCTCCCTGGGCAACCTGTTCCAGTGTCTCACTATCCTTATGGTAGACAACTTTTTATAATGTCTAATCTAAACCTACCCTCCTTTAGCTTGGATCCGTTCCCCATAGTCCTATCACTACCCAACACCCTAAAAAGTCCCTCACCAACCTTCTTGTAAGCTCCCTTCAGATACTGGAAGGCCACAATAAGGTCTCCTCAGAACCTTCTCTTCTCCAAACTGAACAGCCCCAACTCTTTCAGTCTGTTCTCACAGGAGAGGTCCTTCACAGCCCTCTGATCATCATCATGGCCCTTCTCTGGACATATTCCAGCACATGAATATCTTTCTTGTAATATGGATTCCAGAACTGGACACACTACTCCAGGAGGGGTCTCACAAGAGCGGTGTAGAGGGAGAGAATCACCTCTGGCAGCTAGATCTCCTGAGGAGCAGACATGGTACCTGCCATTCCTCTACACCAAATTTATTCTGCATCCACTATCCCCAGATCTTTAAAAGAGAGATTTCATGCTCTCCTACTACAGTTACATGCACTTGTGCTGGTTCTCTTAAAAAACAGCAAAATATCAAAGCCCAAACTGCAAAAGCCAAGTCACTACAGCTGTAAGAATTGTACATGCACTGTAGAAATTGTATAAAAACAGCAGCAAAACACAGCTTAAAAAGATAAAATGAAAACAAGCCCCCAAATCACATTCCTCTGAATCATTTGGACTGATAAGATGTCACTGAGAGGAGCTCAACCCCTAACACACCTCTCACATATTGTGTCACAGCTTGAATGCTGCACAGAAACCTCCCCAGCAAAATTACTTGAAAGAGTTTCCTCCAGAAAGGAACACAAAATTATTAGGGCAGTTAATCCACCTTCAATCAGTTGTTTGCATCTGGATTTTGAGGGGCAGCATCTTCCTGGTGACTCAAAAAGGCAGCTGGCGTCCCCAGGAAAAGAGTTCATGTGGTCTGGATTGCACTAAATTTGGAAATTTACCCCAAGGAGTAAATTTACCACATGTACTCAGAATGTGGAAGTAAAATGAAATTATATTTACAAATGTAGACTAAATATGAAAGTATAAAAGGCAATAAACATATACAAAACATATTTACACATATTTACAGTTCAACAACAACACCACAACCCCTTGTACAGACAATCCAGCTCTCTCTCTCTTCCCCCTTGTATAGACCCACACCCTCCTGGACAGAAAAGTCCAGAGGGCTGTGCATAGCTAAATTATCTCTATCCCACAAATCCAAACAAATCAGCCAACCAAGCAAGCAAGGTCAAAGGCAGAGACAAGCAAGAAGCCAGGCAAGGGAGAGCCCAGAGAGAAAGAAAACAAGCTTGTGCTGCAAAATATTAAGAAATTCTGCAGACCAATTGAATGAGATAAACTTATCTTTCATTATTCTGTCCAGCCCCTAGACTCAAATCCTTTGGAAAAACCTTATTAAGCATAGCCCTAAAACTGGAACATGCATGCCCCCTAATCCAAGAGCACAGCCTCTTACTATGAAGTAGGACTGCTAAGAGAAAAAAGGGTTTTGTTGTTTGGACTTTTTTCAGCTTAACATGAGGAAATAAAGAAGTGACCCTGCCTTTGAGCTGCAGGCTCCTTATCACAGCCCTACGTTACCACCAGCCAGCCACAAGGGAGCTGGGCATCACACCTGTGGGCCACCATGATAGGAAAGGTAGAAATTGCAATAGCACATTGGTATTCAGGACAGATTTTCTGCCTGTTACGCATTTTGAAGGATGGTTTCTTCCCCAGAAATGATGGCTTTTTTGAGCATGCAGGAATAGAGCAGTACAGGGTTGAGCATTAAAGGCTCCTATTATGATGGCAGAGGCAATGCAATAGCATTGGCTGTTTAAATCCTTATGGGAAGAAAGATTTAAAAGGTGCTGGAGAAGACATGGGCAGCTCAGGGAAGCTCATCTCAGGCCCCCTTTCCCTTGAAATCCCAAACAAGAGGACTCTTTCTGCCACTAAAATCAAGTTTAGAGTGCTGTATTTAGGCTATTCCTAGGCTGATTGTTGCCCCGGTGTTCCCCAATTCATCATTTCCTTGTGTTTCCAGGTGGGAAGCCCATTTTATCTACAATATCATCCAAGCATATACTTCTGCTTCCCAAAAAAATCTACACCACCAGTACAAGCACTCTCCCCAGTAAGAAGTTTTTCCGTCTAAAATTACTCTCACTTGATGGAAACCCCCCAGCTGGGATCAGCCAGCCTGTCTGGCAAACAGCTGAGCTGACAGAGAATATTCTTTGCATTTCTGGGAAGGAAAAAAAAAAAAAAAAAGGAAAAAACCCACCACCACACTTGAATACAATTTTCACTGCAAGTATCTGCCAGAGAAGCAGTAGAAACTTGTGTGCAGCTTCAGGGCTGGTTTAACTGACATAAGCCCTGCTGCCTCCAAAGGTATGGTTCCCAGCATTGCCGCACAGTCCTGCCTGCACACAGAACCCTGCCAGCTGCAAGGACCCAGTCCAGATGGGGGGGGAAGAAAAATTGATGGTGGGACAGCAGAATTAGGTTTTACAGCCCTAGTCCCAGAATTTCATTTTTATTAAAAAAAAAGAGTATCTTTACTATAACTAGTGTCTCTGTAAGAGTAACTTCATGCCATGGCTTCTGAGTAAGATTTTTATAAGGATACCACAGGTCTCTTCATAGAATAAGGAACAGATTCATGTGCTGTTTCAATTTTAGCTCACACACTAACAGGTAGCCTGTTTTCAGTTCCCATTATAGTCTCATGTGGTTACATTATTTTCATTTGCCCTAAACCACCATAGAAGTACAAATACTCATCTAGGGCAGCTATCTGCTTTTAAAACTTCCTTTCAGCTTTGGGTCATCTGCAATTCAAGAGATTGTATGGGTTAAAAATTTGACACTGAAAGAAATCCTGAAAAGCAAAAAAGCAGCTCTTCAGTGGGAGCTTTCCACTCTGGGTTTCCTCCCACCACAGGGACATTATGGGAAAAAGCTTACCTAAAAGCCTAAACTCCAGGGGAAAAAAAGGAAAAAGAAAAAAAAACTGTTTTAAAAAACTATGTTTCAGAGACAGGATCTTGGGGAGTTATTATTAAGAGTTGATGAAACAATGTGGCACCTTGAGGATTGCAGCAGGCTGTCCCCCCACAAAACTATGCATCACATGTGCATGCACACACATTCAAACACTGTATTGGACACAGCAGCTCTCTAGCCCAGATAAATCATGTCTTCACCTCTGCACACCTCCACTCCCAGATCAGCTGTTTCCCATCTCCAGCCACATAGGTTAATAAATTATTGCAGATAGAAATTTGCATCTGGAGAGAAAGTGAAGGAACAACCGCAGCTTCTGCAGCACCAATATTCATCATTTGGATGTTGCCAATGTTAACAACCCTATGAAATGACCCAATGTCTCCCAAAGCACAGTCTTGTTCCTCAAAAATACACTCTTACTCCAAATATGATCTCCAAGAACTTTTCCAATATAGACATTGCTGTGTTATATACAATATCACATAAAAATACAGAGAACATCCTTTACTACTACTGATTTGGCAGCAGCCTACTGAAGTTTTGACCTCTTTGGGACTAACATTAGGAAGCAGAAAGTTATTTCCTTTTGTTTATTAAAGCAAGCAGTAGCCAGTCCTCCATAGACTCCATAGATGCCAATGTGTGTAGCCTGGGCAGTGTTGTCACTGCCCTGCTAAGGACCTACACACTCACAGCTTCATGGTCATGAGGATGCAACTTGGCACGTCAGCACTGTGTTTATGACTATTTATTTTTATTCCTTAGCAACAGAGAAGCTCCTGGTTTCTTTTTGTTGTGTTTTTCTTTTGTGTTAAATCTATATTTGGCACCCTGGAGAAATTCCTGAGCAGAAGATAGTAATTTTTTGAAAGCAAGATTAAATGTTGGCACTTTGGCTTTGCTCACAGTAACACCATCCTCAGGTTTTGGGTTAGCATGAAGTGCTCAAACCTGAAGCTGGCAGAAGACCTCCCATGGCCTGGGCATCACATTTTCTGCCTTTGCAAAACCTTGCTCCAGCATAACGAAGTCTCTAAGCCATTTTTAAGATGCATAAACCAACATTTCCAAGGCTCTGAACTTCATCACCATTCAGCAGTACCCATGGGTCTCAATAGTTTTTGTCCTGTGGGAGCCAGGACCCTTCAGTGACAGCATTATCTCAAAGAGCTTAAAAAAAAATACTTCAACACAATACAGTTGTGCTGAACTAAGACACTGTTCTTACCATGAATCATGGAAATATCAATATCTTCCAGCTCTCTACAGCTCCCAAGCAAATATGCAAATTAAATCCTGCCTAATCTACATGAGAAAAAACAAATAACACCTGATGTTTCCCAACTCTGTTAGCAACGTGGCCTTAAAAAAAAAAAAAATATTTAATCATAGGAAGGAGAGAGAAATCACATGGCTCAACAGTTTCACTGGTTGTCATGGCAAATGAAAATCCTTGACTGTATGACTTGTGTGTTTTAGAGGAAAGGAGAGAGCAAAAATGCCTCTTTTTTTGTTGTTTTTTAAAACTAGAAAGAAATGTTTTCCTAATAATCACTCCTGAATCCACTGCACAGGATATCTAAACAGCTGCTCCTTCCTAGGGAAAATGTTTGCCGTTTCTTACTGAGCAGCTCTCAGGGATCTAGGCAATTCAGCCCCAGCAGACATTCAGGCGCGGGTAATGAGAATCATCTGCTTTTAAACGTGGTGACTTCTTGCCTGCCAAAGAGAATCCGAGCTAGTTGTGTGTGGGGGTCTCAGCTCCACGATGGCTCTGCCATCGAATTCCTGGGGAGGCTGCCAGCACAGCACAGCCAGGGAAACCTGGCAGTGGCACAAGTCCCCTCCTCTGCTCCCACACACTGCATCACTGTGGCATTTCTTGCCACGTGTCAAATAACAGGACTTTCTTCATATGTGTCCAATAACAGGACTTTCTTCATATGTTCCCAAAGCAAGCCAAATCATAGATATTTGTACAAGTTTTAGGCTGCCAGACAGGTAACAACAGCAAAGACACCCTAACATTTGCTCCAACTTTGGCAATCCAAAGCACCTTGGACCCTGTCTGCAATACCAGCACCACTCATCTTTGTTGGATTAGATTTTATGAATATAGGTGGGACATAACTTGGCTGTAATAATTTGGTCCCCAGAGAGCATACTCCTTCCAGCCACTCTGCTTTTTTGGTTTGGCTGCATGCTAAAAATCTGGGAAGTTTAGAATATCCACACAGCAGATTTCTGTCCTTCATTTCACCACTAGGCCTTCTTTGACTGGTTTTGCCTCCAGCCCTTTCCCTTCTGCAAATCCTTCTCTTCCCTCCTGGGCTCCAGCCACAGCCTTTTGTCTAGAAGAAGCAACGGGACTGTATGGAATAATGTTTATGGTACAATGGTGTAAGCAATGTTCCTCTGTGGGTTAGGTTTTCTTTCTGCCACCCCCATCTGCCATGATTGCACAGAGGAGACCAGAAGTTGCACAACCACACACATGTGGCTGGCTGGAAAGCAGCCCATTCTGTAACAAAAGCCATGAGCTCCTTCCCTTCTATTCCCAAAAAAAGCAGCTGTGTACAAAACCACACCGTCACACTCCAAGGCTGCCTGCACACATACAGGGGGGCTGTATCTGACCAAAGGCACAGGCCTCAGTGCATGCTTGCACTGCAGAGCCATCACCACAACCACAAAACAAACCGTGTAACCATGCTCCTCGCCAAACTTCTTCCATAAAACTGAGCCATGGTCAGGGACATCCACACAAATAAGCTAAAAGCACCAGGAGATAAGAAAGATAACTAAATTGGACCCTTTATCTTTTGGATACAAGGCAGAAGGAAAGAGATTCAGCATTGTCCTCTCTGGCCAGGCTGTGCCTGCAAGACTATGGGTGAGACACTCACCTCCTCATTTTACAACCTGCACATATCAAAAGATCACTTTATATTGAGCATGAGAAAAATAGATTTCCACAATAACTTTTCAACTGGACTAGATGACCTTTGAGGTCCCTTCCAACCCAGATCATTGTATGAAACATTGTGAATTGTATAACAAGCCTCATACATTAACCCTTACCCACACTGCAGAGCTGAAAGATTCAGACTGCTTAAGTTGCTGGAGATGAAATCACAACCTGGGGGCAAGAAAACTCAGCTCTTCTGTGCAGATAAGCCAAAGGCACAGAAAACAAGATCTTTCCACATAAGACTCCATCCAGAGTACCCCCAAGCATACCAGTCCCAAAGCATCCCTTCCCTGCAAGGGTGGCTGGCTTACATGCTCAGATCTCCCTCCCAGTTTGGCGTCCGGAGCATTTCTGGATTGCTCTGCATGTGGGTGGATGTAGAGAGGGGTGGCTGAAGGAGAAAACACAGGCTGAAGGGGAGTGAAAAGACAAGCTGAGAAAGAATAAGGGAAACAGAAAAAAGTCCCAAGAATAAATCCCTTGAAAGTATTACACCACAGTGGGCTGACATCGCTGGATACCACACAGTTATATTCCTTTAAGTTGAAGTGATGTGACAGAGCAAATGTTTTTTATACAAACTAGGAAACATTGTCCTGAGGCTAGTAACAGCTGGTTACACTCAGGTGTTCAAGATCTTGACACACAATCCTGAAAGAAAAGCATTTTGGTCACAAAAAAAGAGACTGCATTAGCAGCTTCTTAAATACATGTATACTCAGAGATTTTTCTTCAGGATACAGCTTAAAGGAGGTGGCATGGGCCAGACAGACCATGCTTCTGGGGGTATGAAACACTCACATTTGTTCATTCCTTGCATTTCCCCAATTTTATACAAAACTATTTGGACTACCACCACTTTCTCTTTAACAAAATGGGCAGTCTATGCAAAAAATACAACTTGCAATTCAAAACTTAACATAAGGTATTTTCATTTAGTAAAACACAGAATTCCCTCTTCATGTTTCAATTTACCATTTATTCCAAACACAAATGGAGCCTTACTGCCCACCAGCACAGCATGCTCCTACCAAGTATAAAGCAATGCACAAACACCAGCTTCTACTGCACAGGAAATTGTCATTAGTTATAAACAGATCTCATGTCTAACAGAGCCCATCTAAAGCAAAGAATTCTCTAGTAGCTCTACATTTACTCCTAGTCCACTCTGTACATATTTCTATACTACATGGGACCGAAATTGGATATCCAGGACTGTACCACAAATCAGAGAACAAACATTATTTTGTTGTGTGCATTTTCTTTTGTGCAGGGAAAAAAAGCTAAAGATCACGACTGGAAATGCATAATATAAGATTTTTTTTGGCTCTGCTGATGACTGCTTGCAGGGCAGGTCCCACATGGCTCTTTATGTTTTATTCTTCCCTATGCGACAATCATTATATGCATTGTCATAAAGTAGCCCTGCAAGACCAAACCCACTCATCCTGCAAAGCTATGTGCAAGGAATTTTTGCAGATGCATCATCTCAAGATTTAACTGTTAAAGTAGATCCACAAAGTCACTTATTTTCCCTCTGAAGAGGGAGGGTTTGAAACTACATGAACAATTTTGTTGCAGCAAAGAACAAGCAAATCCCAGCTCTGAACCACTTCTTCAAACTACTCTGTTCACCAGTGCATTTAGTTTCTCTCCAAGGGAAGAAAATTCTTCACTGTCAATGTGTGCTGCTGCTCCCATGTAGCATAAGAACCTCTGTCTCTGCAATAGTCATATGCAGGACAACTTAAACTGAGCCAATTTGAACTGGAATAAAGAGCAAAGGAAAAGCTGCTTTGGTGGTGGAAAAAAAAAAATCCATGCAGGGTAACAAGGGTTGCAAAATTGGCCTCATCTGGATTGAAGTATTTGCTTAGCTGGCAGTACTCTGAACTGCTACACTTGGTGATGGTGAAAGGAAACACATAGCTCTAAAAGTGTGTTTAAAGAAAAAGAAAACAAGTCATTTAAAGAAAACACGAAGCAAGAAAAAAGTTATGGAGTAAAAATACAGGAAAAGAGTGAAGCACAGAAGGGTACATGATGAATCTGGGATAAAGATACATGGGCAGATGTTGCTGGAGCACCAAGGCATGCAAGTCCAGCCAGCAGCACTGCAGAGAGGAGCATCTATACCCAGTATAGCAAAATAAGAGCAGGAGAAAAACAGCCCAGAAGGGACAAGGGGAAGAACAAACTGGTGAAAAAAAAAAAAAAAATCCCTAACCTTGGAAGGACACCTGCCAGCTACCTACAGAGACAAAGTCAAATCTTAATGGGTACCTCTGCCAAAATTTCAAAACTACTCTGTTTTTAAAACTGTGCAATCTGTTGAGACTATCATTGAATCTGGGAATCTGAATTCAAATGCTGAGCACAAATTGGGTTCAAGTGCAAATCTCAGTGCCAGCCTGAACCACAGTCCCTGCAACTCCAGCTAACACAGGCATCTATAATAAAACACACGTTCACTGTCAAAAGTGCAAAACAACCCAAGACAATCAGAGAAAATTAGGTATTAAGTGTCAAGTATCCCATTTGTGTTACAATACAAGGGGACAGGTTTGAGTATTGTTTTGGCATAGAAATGTAGTTTGGCTTGTGGCAAAGACAAGTGTTTCACATAAAAAAAAATAAATTAAAAAGTCTTTTCAGCCTTTGGAGTGAAAAACTTCATCCCCAATGGAAAAATCCAAGTTTTTTCTGTGGGCTCACTAATCCTCTGCTCTGGTTCACAGCTCTATTTCTGCTGCTCTGCAGTAGCCTCACATACTGCCCAGAGTTACAGCTGGCAGCTCCAAGTTCTCACTTAAATTGGTTTGAGTTTACTTTTCTTGGCAGTAACCTCTCTTCATTCTCCCATAAAATTGGGTAAACAGTGAGTGAAACTTCCCAGGTACCATATGAGAGTTGCAGATAATGAGGATCAGACAGAAAACACTGTATTTGCATTTATTTGTACATTTATTACACTTTAACAGTCAGTGAAGGCAGTGTGTGCTCTTTCAAGCAGGTCTGTGTCCTCTGATGTCTGCCCCAAAGCCAGCAAAGTAAGATCCAAGCAAGGTCACAAACATCATCCCCTTCACCCTCCAACAAAAGCACTGTTGGAAAGGATCCCGAATCTGATTGTGATGAACAAATAAGGATTAGGAAGCCACAATGAAATATATAACGTTGCATCAAATTAAATTACTTATCTTGCCATTACAACAACAACAATTTGAACATGAAACTAACTCGAACACCAGCCAGGTTATTTAAGATCACGAGAAAATTGTTACAGACTCTCTATACGTGGCTTTTCTTCTTTGCCCACTTCTCAGACTGTTCTGTTTTGTTGTTATCTACTTATTGGTACTCAGTGTGCACGGCAAGACTTTTTCTCTGTATCAGATTGTAGAGGAGGTTATCTGGACTCCAACAACACAAACAGGAGCAGTGTTGAGAGGATATATTACAGTTTTTTGGTCTATCATGTTGAAAGAGGCCTGTGGCATTTTTTAAAAGGTCAGAGTTACAAATCAAAAGCTTCACTCAACATTTAACTGTTGCATGGAGGTAGTGTACAAGCACACTTTTCACCACATGTGCCGACATGTGTCCTTTTAAAATTGAAAGTGAGAGCAAGCTGTGCATGAACAGTATGCACATGTCCCCCCTTTCCTCACTATAAAGAGTAACTTCAAATCAGTATCATAAAAACACTTAAATTTGAGCCAGGCTGATGGCTTCACTGCACCTCTGTACTACACCCAAATCCCTTAATAGGCATTATTCCCCATCTCTGAGAACTCTGTACACACAGGCAAGATGGGGAAAATGTAAGACCAAAAAGTTTGGCCAAGGTCATAAACTTGGGAGTATTCCCCCATGTAACTAGACCTAAACCTCATGCTCTCTTTGCTGGACTATTTCACCCCTTCAATGTCCTTCCCCACATCATCTCTAGCCCCACTTTACTTTATTTATTATCCATGATCTCTCTTTTTCTTCTTCTCATTCTGCAGTTGATATTTGCTTTCCTCTGCCTCCATGCTTTCTATATGTATTTTTATCTTTGTCTGCCAGGAAAGGTGTAATAGGGCTAGTATTTTTCTCTAAGAACTCTTTCTGGGCTGCATTCAGGAAATTTTCCCTTTTAAGTTTTCTATAAAACTTACAGCTACCAAACCAGAACTTTTTCTTCTAGCTTCTCCTCCTATCCACTCCCAGGTGCTGGAGGCCAAGTCACCTATAATGTCACAGTCTTGCCTCAGGGGTCTTCACTGTTTCCACATGTGGACAGGCTACATATCATTGCTCTGTAACCTCCCAAATTCTCCTCTAGCCACTAATGCCTTAGTGCCACATCCATTCCCAGACTCCAGTAGAAATGCTCTCCACCTTAATTTGATATTCTGCTGGCAGCAGTTGAGCTGGTAAAGCTGTGAATGGCAAAAATATACTATTTTTCCTTGTGCTGTCAGTTGGAAGACTCCTGGACAGCAAAATTTCCAGTAGCTGATACTTAACTAGGAATCTTTCCAGCTTAAAATAGCCATCATTCACCTCTTCTTAAACCCTCTCCTCTCTTTACTCCAGAGGACAGCCCTTCCCTCCCCAACCAAAGCCTCGCAAGCTTCACCGTTCACACAGGTCACTCATGAAAAACTGCCTTAATATCTACTGGCAAGGGAACCCTTTTCTGAAGTAGTATATCAGTGAAGTCTTCTAGAACCCAAGAAAGACCCTTGAGGATTTATTGAACTCAGCAGCTCCTCATATCTCGGTTACTGCAACTGTCCCTTTCCAACCCTGACAGATCCCCACTCAAAAAACCCAAATAAAACAAAACAAAACACCTATGCCAAACACCAACTCTCACTAAAGGACAATTTGCCTGATTTGCATCTTCAGGGTTTCCCATTGCTCTTGCTTCCATGGCTCCCCAACTCCCTGTTATTACTTGTCACTTTTATTTTACAATCTAACCTATGTCCCCCTAATTACTCTCAATACAAAAGAAGCCTTATCCACCTTGCTTTCACTCATGCATGGTCAGATATTCTGAAGGCATCCAACAAGGGTTCTTCTGCTCAAAAATACTTCTGTTACCTGGCCTTTCCCTGCCTGTTCATGACCATGACCTGTTATCATCAATCAGAAAGTGCTAAGCTCTGCCAGGTGGAAACTGAGTTTTGCATTTGCACAGTTATTCAGGAGGCAACAGTGGGCCATTGAATGCTGTAGCAACAGGCTGAAGAAGGGATCCCACTTGGTGGGCCACCCTTAAAGCAGCAAGTCTCCCCTCTTGAGGCTTATCAAACTATTCCTAAATGGAAAGGTCACACTCTTATTCCCAATGCCACTCATTTTCATGTGAGGCCAATCCACACAGATAACAAAAACCCCTCCTTGGCTCTGTCAGGCTGCTGATGGCAAGTTGAAAGCGCATGGTTCATCTTTTTTTGCAAACAGCAGGAAAGCAGGGAATTATGAGAAGAATACGAACTGTCATGTGATACGTCCTTGATATTTTCAGGGATTTCTGTGACACCCAAGCAAAAGCAAAAGCGTGATGGAAAGTATCTTTACTTTCCCAGGAACAGCGAAAATAGCCATTATGCGCTTGCCCTTTGCTAGTGAACAAGTGACCCCAATCACATGGAGGCACACAGGGACCCACTTTACAGTTAGGATAAGATGACAGATGTTCCCTTTTAAAACCAGAATTGGAGATCAAAATGTCAGAGCCTTGGACAAAGCCCCCAAATGCCAAACAAGCTTCACAAAATAACCTTTACATCAGCCCTAGCTTGCAGTCCCAGCAACGCACATCTCTCATAGATGAGAAATCCAGCTAGTTCCAGTGCACATCATGACACATATTAAGATTCAATTAATACATCCTCCCTTTAAAAAGGGCACACAATTTACAAGCCCTTCCTTCCTAGACGATAAATGTTGATTACAGGAAGGCATTCTTTGTAACAATTCTTTTCCTAAATCATAGCAATTGCCTTGTCCATTTGAAAGGTCCATTTTCTATATCTGAAGGGAAAAAGTCATTATTAGCAATGTCTGAACCACTAGCCATCAAAGCCATTTACATACTGGACACATTTTCTGCATAGCACTGCTTGAATCCCTTTCCAGACAAAGCGCCATTAACATGCAAATGAAAAGTTCACACTACTCCTTCCTGAAGTCCTACTTGAGATAGTACACAATTAAAGTCATAAGCGAAGGTAATGAGAGGATCAAAACAAGACAAGCTGGTTACATGTGTCATGGTAATGCTTGCAAATCCGTCTCTCCTCTAATTATCACAATATTTCCAGGAGAAATCAATTACAACAATATGGGTGAACGGCATCCTAGAACTGAAAAACGTACTGGATGAAACATTAATGCTGTTACCAATACATGTATTTAAGGGGGGGGTGGGGGGAGGTGTAAAGCCTACTAAAATGTAGAACTGATGCAAATTTAAACACCTAGAAAGACCAGAATCCTGGATATAACATACCAACAATACAAATTCATCCATCAGGCTGTAATTATAGTTTGTGTTTTGCTTTCATTGTAAAGATTGGTGTAAGCATACAGCCAGGCAGGAAGCCAAGCCTCAAACTGTTCTTATTGACTACTGAGGTCTCCATTAGCTGAGGGTGCTCTAAACAGAAATAATGGTTTGCTCAGAGCAAGCCTAAAGATGATACAATGCAATCTCTTGCCACACCTGGCAAACTTTGATGAGGTTGTCAAACAGTCATCTGCATTCAACAAACTCCCCTCTCTTCAAAACAAGCTTTTGCAATCCTCTAGACTGGCCAACAAGTTCAAAAGCTACTGATGGAAAGACTGTTTCAGCAAAATCACAAAGACCACAAAACTGTGACCAACACGGGATGAGCCCCAAATCAGCACCTGCACTGTAACTGTGGCTGACCTCCATGCTTGCCATTTTATGTTTGGTTGCATCTGGCTGGTTGCTCATGTCACTTAATGCCTGTCAATCAAGAGGACATGTAGCAGCTATGCATTTCTTTTCCAGATGTTCCTGTCACAACTTGCAATTGTAGCTACTCATTTGCGTTACCCAGTTTCTGGCCCTCTATGTCTCAGTTTTTAGTGGTTCTGAGCCCTTAAAGCTTCAGCACTCAGCCATCAAAGTACTCAAAACCTCTCTAAAACACATGTTCCTGCATTGGACATAAAAGCTGATGAACCTCTTCCTAATAAGGGATTTGACAACTTGAGCTTTGTGGGTGCCCCTGCTTACTGCAGAGGGGATTGGACTAGATGACCTTTGAAGGTCCCTTCCAACCCAAACCATTCTACTCTTGTGCCTAGTCTATTAAAGCACTAGCTGCTCTGGCAGATTAGGATTCAATGGGACTTCAGTGTCAGAGTAAGTTCATAGAACCATAGAATGGCTTTGTTGGAAGGGACCTTCAAAGATTATCTAATTCAATTCTCAGATTATCTGGATTATACTTTCAAGTCTCTTGGATGTACAAAGCAGACTCCAAATGACTGTGCCTTTGCCTCCCTTACAGGAAGACATTACACAAACATCTACACCAGCCTCAGAAACAACTGAAATTACCTTGTTGTACCACAGTATTTGAATGAGGACATCCAGAAATGCACACATTCTGCAAGAAGAAAACCCCTGGGAGCTAGCAAGGCTCTTTTCTGCTCAGCTGAAATTGAGCCAATATCACAGCACCATGGGACTGCAACAAAAATGCCATGTTTCACATGAGAGTCACTTGATCTCTAGAAACTGCTGATCACATCAAAGCTAAAAATCACGATTCAAGTAGTGTCATTTTGTCTCCCTATTTCCCTGCCTGTGTCACCTCTACTGCTTCCAGTGTTACTTCTGTTTTGCCATCCTCTCACATATGGGTGCCAGCTGCATTGCAATATCCATCACGCAGCACCTCACTGATAGCTGGTGGCTGCTAAGGCAATATTTACACTATGGTTAGCATTACAGTCTATAAAATTCCTTGGAGCTCTTCCAAAGAAAAAGCCCCACGTAAATTGAAGTTATTGTTGTCATCTACAGGCTAAGTCCTGTTAAGAATATGCCAGCACTCACTGCAGAGACTGTGGATGTTCGAAATACTGATCAACGTGCTGAGTAATAAACTTCATTAACACTGCTTGTAACACTTCAATTCAGCAGCACACAATAAATCACTGATGAATATTCAAGGCATCCCTCTGAGGTTATCTCCATTTTACAGATGGAGGCAACCAAGAGACAAAGTTTATAAGTGACTTGCCTATAAACACAAAACAGATGCAGAATTCAATTGTCTTGCCTTCAAAGTAGAAAATGTCTTTTTAGACCAAACTGAATTGTATAGATCGATTTGCAGCGAATTTAAGGAGCTGCCATTCCCCCAGATCACTAATGGGTATTCCCCACAAGTTACAGCACTTAGGTTACAGTAACAACTACAGACTGCAGGGAATGGCAGATTCTCACTGTGTGAAGTAGAGACTAACTGATACAAGCCATATCCCAAAGAAGTAATTGTGGATAACAAAATCCAATCTCTGCATCAAATACAGGAACAGTCAAAAAGATGAATGCTCAAAGTATACATCACAGGAAGGACCAAGAATGGACCAACCCTCCAGAGTATCAGAGGCAGACATAAATAAATCCATTAATTAAGCATCACCCAACATTGCCCAGGAGATTTTTAAGCCTTCTTCTGTATCTCCAAGAACTGATGTCATCAAGCAAAATATGGAATATTGTGAAAGATGTGTTAATAAGATGGAAAGAATTTTTATGTAGTTTCACACATTTTTCAGCAAGGAGCTTGACATTTAAAGGGGATGGCCTGGTTACTAATGGCTACTCTAGGAATTGATGGAAAATGCTCATTGCAGCCATGACTGACAGCTGCAGTAAACAAACAATAATTCATGCCAGGTTCATCCTTTCTGTGGCAACTGCTCTTGTAAAACTGCAGAACTTAATGACACACTTTATTTTGTATTTATTTCACAATCAGCCTCCTTTATTCTAAGAGAATTAGCCTTAGCCCACAATGAATGTTTTTCTTGCTTATTTCATTGTGCAAGTCAATAATAAATTCAATTTGTTTTAAAGATGCTTTTATTATTAAATAGCAGCTAACCACCTGCATGCGTGTGAAGTGAATGAGTCTGGATGTACTATCCCAAAAAAAATTATTCTAGCAAAAAAAGTGAGTTTTAAGATTGGCTTTAACCAAGTGATTTGCCAATCCTGAGGTACAACAGATTACAGGCAACACTGATATAAATGATATGTCCACTGACAATAGACTGAAGGTTTACTATGAGTAAGGTGAAGTTACTATTGATGGAAGCATCTAGCCATGCAGCAGCATGAGAAGGAGCTTTAAAAACTCAGAATTACAGAATGGTAGGAGTTGAAAGGGAGCCCTGGTGATTATTTAGTTCAAACCCCTGTTAAAGCAGGTATGCCTAAATCAGATTGCACATCATGTCCAGGCAGGTTTTGAAATCCTCCAGAGAAGACGACTCCACAACTTCTTTGGGCAGTCTGTTCCAGTGCTCCACCACCCTCAACAAAGTTTTCCTTATATTTAGGTGGAACTTTTTTTCTACTTAGTGCCTGTTGGCCCTTGTCCTATGACTGGACACCACTGAAAAGAGTCTGGCCCTACCTTCTTGGCACCCACCCTTCAGATATTATAAGCATTGATAAAATCAATCCCCTTGACTACATTCACGTCTTCAGGACTGGTTTGTAATAAATATGCATAATGGAACAGGACAGGCAAATCTCAAGCATCTCCAGCACAGGGATGTCCAACATGACCAAACAGATACTTTCCCACAGGCCATGCATTTGAAGACCCTTTTGTCCAATGCTTCCTGGTGACTTACAGGGACCAACTAGCTGCACATCTAAGTGCAAGTGCACCAAGACAATTTTCCTGCAGAACTGTGGCAACCAAACTGCTACAATAGACAGATTTACTAGAAGCAAACACTCTGTATCAACAAAAGTAGTTTCTAAGGTTTACAAGCATAATGTAATATTGAGAAGTACCCTAGGGTCACAGTATAGATATGTTTGTTTTCCAGTTTCAGGGGTGTAGCAAAAGAAACTTCAGAATTTGGTGTCAGTAATTCTTAGACACAGATGTTTCTTCACCAAACATATACTAATCCCTGCAAGAGGTGGTCAGGGCATCCCACCAGCCAACACCAGGTCACAACACAACAGGAGACCTCATTCCTACAGATGCCACAAAGCAGTTTCAACCAAGCTGCATGCTTATGCCTCTTCTCTCCTAAATAGGTCAAGCAGAAATCTGTTAACTCGGAGTTGAGTTGGACTTCATACTTCCAGTTTGTCTAAAGAGTTAAAAGAAAGCTGGGTTTATTGGAGGGTTTTCTATGTGCACACACACATCTACCTATCCAAGCAAAACAGTACTACCATATTCTAGAAATGTGAATACTGCTGCTTGAAAAAAAAAAATGGGCACAGTTCCCTTTTTAGAAGGAACAAATTGTTCAGAACAAGGACAAATGCAATAGAGAAATCAGGCACTGACTTTGCTTCTACTGTTTCAAGCTTCTGGTGCATGCAGCTTGGATACAGTTTTGCAATATTTCTATTTTTTTGATAGACCAAATATTGTTCAATATCCCTCCATAACTACCTAATGCTCTCAAAGGCAAATATTTACAGTACAGATTTTTGTTACCAGATATATGAGAAATTAGATGGTGCCCCAAGCTTCTGTTGGCTACAGACAGGAGAGAGCTCTCGTCCGCATGACTGGTGTAACTGAAATGGTGCAGATATTCACTTCACTTGAGTGTACTTTAGAAAGAAAATGTGGAATTCATTGTAAACTGTTTAAACAACCCCCTTAAAACAAAAACATTTTTCTACAGTTATGCCACAGAAACAGGGATTAGAGGAGCAGAGCCCAAACCCATCATCACACAGGTTGAACTTACAGCTATGCCTCCATTCAACCAGGACATGGAACCTAATACTGCAACCAGCCATCCAGGGGTCCTCAGCAGTTCAGACAAAAATTCCAAACTTGCCCTTATGCTCTTGTGAAAGTTACAAATTATGCCATTCCTTGCTGGGGTTTTAATTAAACTCATTGCCACAAGTTTATCAAGGTTAACACCTTTTCTCCACAGGACATGCTGCACATATTCACAGACTACATCAGGTTGAAAGGGATCCTCAAAGGTCCACCCCTTTGCAGTGAGCAAATACACCTCCAACTAGATCAGGCTGCCTAGGTCCACATCAATTCTGATCTTGAATGTCTCCAGATGCAGGGCCTCAACCACATCCCCGGGCAACCTGTTTCAGTACTTTACCACTCTCACTGTAAAGAACTTCTTCCTTATGTCCAGCCTAAATCTACCCTGCTCCAATTTAAAATCATTTCCCCGCGTCCTATCACTACAAGCCCTTCTAAACTGTCCTTTCCAGCCTTCCTGTAGGTCCCCCACAGATACTGAAATGTAGTTATAATGTCTCCCTTCTCCAGGCTGAAAGCCCCAGTTGTTTCATCTTGTCTTCATAGGAGAGGTGTTGTACCCCTCTGATCACCTTTGTGGCCCTCCTCTGGACCTGCTCCATCAGGTTAATGTCTCTCTTGTGTTGGGGGACCCATAGCTGGACACAGTATTCCTAGCAAAGTCCCATCAGAGCAGAGTGGCAGAATCACCTCTCTCAATCTGCTGGCCACACTTCTTTTGATGCAGTCCAAGATGCAATTTGCTTTCTGGGCTGCAAGTAGAGACTGTTGGCTCATGTCCAGCTTGTCATCCACCAGTAACTCCAAGTCCTTTTCTGCAGGGCTGCTCTCAATTTCATCATCACCCAGCCTGCACTTTGCCTTATTAAACCTTATGAGATTCTCCTCAGCCCACTTCTCTAGCCTGTCCAGGTCCCTCTGGATGACATCCCATCCTTAGTCTTACCAACCACACCACTCAGTTTAGTATCCTCTGCAAAACTGCTGAGGGTGCACTCAGTGCTACTGTCAATACCACTGATGAAGATATTGAACAGCACTGGTCCCAATACAGACCCTTGAGGGACACCCCTTGCCACCCATCTCCATCTGGACATTGAGCGACTGACCACTACCCTTTGTATGAGATCTTCCAAGCAATTCCTGAACAGTCCACCCATCAAATCCACCTCGCTCCATTTTAGAGAGAATGATGTTGTGGGGAATCATGTGAAAGGCCTTACAAAAGTCCAGATGACATCTGTTGTCTTCCCTTGTCTGCTGGTGTAGTCACACCCTCATAGAAAGCCACTAAGTTGGTCAGGCAGGACTTCACAGTCTCACAGTATATCAGAGTTTGGAAGGGACCTCAAGAGATCATCAGGTCCAACCCCCCTGCCAGAGCAGGATCACTTAGGGTAGTCCACACAGGAATGCTTCCAGGTGGGTTTTGAACTTCTCCAGAGAAGGAGACTCCACAACCCCCTTGGACAGCCTGTTCCAGTGCTCTGTCACCCTCACTGTAAAGAAGTTTCTCCTCATGTTGAGGTGAAATCTCCTATGTTCTAATTTAAATCCATTGGGCCTTGTTTTGTCACTGTGAACCACCAAAAGCAGCCTGGCCTACTCCACTTGACACCCACCCCTCAGGTATTTATAGACATTGATCAGATCCCCTCTCAGTCTTCTCAAGACTAAACAGCCCCAGGGATCTCAGTCTCTCTTCACAGGGGAGGTGCTCAAGTCCCCTGATCATCTTCATGGCTCTCCATTGGATTCTCTCCCGCAGCTCTCTGTCTCTCTTGAACTGGGGAGCCCAAAACTGGACACAGTATTCCAGGTGTGGTCTTACCAGGGCAGAGTAGAGAGGTAGAAGAACTTCCCTAGACCTGCTGGACACACCTTTCTTGATACATCCCAGGATCCCATTGGCTCTCTTGGCCACAAGAGCACATTGTTGTTCCATGGAGAACTTGCTGTCCACCAGTTCTTTGTGGAGCTGCTTTCCAGCAGGGCAGCCCCTAACCTGTACTGGTGCCTGCTGTTATTTCTCCCCAGATGTATGACCCTGCACTTGTCCTTATTGCACTTCATGAGGTTTGCCTGCACCCAGCTCTCCAGCCTGTCCAGGTCACGTTGGATGGCTGCACAGCCTGACAGGGTGTCAGCCAACCCCCCCCCCCCAGTTTTGTATCATCAGTGAACTTGCTGAGGGTACTCTCAATGCCCTAATTCAGGTCATTGATAAAGATATTGAACAAAACTGGACCCAGTATCGATCCCTGGGGGAAGCACCGATCCCTGGGGGACTTGCCATTGGTGAAGCCATGGCTGTCTCAAGTCACCTCCCTGCCCTCCGTGCACTTTAGCACAGCTTCTAGGAGGATCTGTTCCATGATCTTCCCAGGCACAGAGGTGAGGCTGACAGGTTGGTAATTTCCAGGGACCTCTTTTTTACCCTTTTAAAAACGGGTGTAATGTTTCCTTTCTTCCAGTCTTCAGGGACTTCACCTGACTGCCAGAGCTTTTCAAGTATTATGGAGAGAGGCTCTGCAACTATATCAGCAAATTCCAACTGCACCATGAACTTTAGGGGAAATGCAAGAATAAAAAGGCTAATGTTATTTCTCTTAATCTTTTTCCTGATAAAGTGAACTGACACCCCCCTAGCAATTTCAGACCACCTGATTCTCACTTCCAAAGATTACTTGTCTCAGGATGGAATAATCTGATGTCTCCAGAAGACTAACAGAGATATCAAATGAGTAAGGAAAGTGTTTTTCAGACCTACATTTATTTTTCAGGTATTTGATTTAACAGTTATAAAGAAAGAAGGAAAAAAAAAGATATTCTTCCAAGTGCAGTCATGTCTTCTCTCAGTTAATTAAGTTCAGCAGCCATTATAAAAAACAAAGGTTGACTATCCAGTGATGGAGAACATGAAATTTAAAACTCCCTTCTGCAATCAAAAAGCAACAGGAAAATAAGACCACAGAGCATGGAGCTCCCTTAGGGGATTTCTTGAGGTCACTAATAAGAATTCAGTTTCTCCAAGAAATAAATTTATATACAAGCTTTTTTTTTTTTTTTTTAAGAAAGGATTTTATTTTAAGTAAATATTCCCATGCTGGAGCCACAACTGTGACGAAAACACCACACATCAGAGCCTGGAACCATAGGAGATGGCACCATGAAGAACTTCTCACTAATTAGACATGAAGTTAGATTCCTTTAAAAACTTGTTAGATAAAAAGCCTTGACTGATCTATTTTCCATTACTCCGCGTTCAGGCAATGAAATTTAAATCACAGAGAAGTGCTAATGATTATTTTTCAAGTCAGCTTTTCATTACTGAAAGCATTCTCTGCAACACAGCAAAGTCCAAATCTCTTTTCTAATCCTAGCAATGCCTTTTAACTTGTTCTTTGATCAACCATAAATCTGAATGTTGCCATTCATCTCTCATCTCAAGGTGTTAATCTACATCCTGAACATGGATCTGCGATTTTTCTGGATCTCCCGACACTTTTGTAGATATAGATGAATGGGCAAGTGGAACAAAACAGTGACAAAAGACTCCTGATAATTTCCTGTACTCAGGTTTCATCTGCCACAGGGAAGGGCATAGGTGGCCTGATCTACTAATCAGACACACATTCTTCTATCTACCCAACACCTTTAGTAACCTATTCCCTACTGACATCATGTCTTCTTCAGGTGAGAATATCCATTTACACCCATTCACAGCATTCCCCAGATGAATTTGTAGTTGGGGAATATTCAAGCTCCCAAAGCTGATTGCTGAACATCACTAGATAGATGAAAACCAGAGCCAGAAGAGGAGGTGGGGCAGTTACGCTGGAGCAAGAAAAGGCTTAGACACATGGAAAAAAGCACAGAGAAAGATGGCAACAAGCATATCAGCAGTTCCCCTCGAGCTGGTACTGTCTCAGTAGTGACATGCCAGTACAACCCCATATGCTGGTGATAGGGCTGGAAGATATGCTCCATGAGGAGCACATAAGGACTTTGGGCTTGTCTAGTTTGGAGAGAAGGAGGCTGATAGCAGCCTCATTGCTCTCAACAGAGAAGTGCAGAGGGAGGTACTGAGTTCTTCTCCCTAGTATCCAGTAACAGGACACGTGGAAATGGCTCAAAGTTACATCAAAGGAGGTCTAGGCTGGACATCAGGAAGCATTTATTTACTGAGAAGATAAAACACTGGAAGAGGTGTCAGTGCCCCAAGCCTGTCAGTGTTTGAAGGGCATTTGGACAATGCCCTCGATAACATCCTTTGACTTTTGGTCAGTTCCAAAAAGGTAGGCAGTTGGACTAGATGATCTTTTTGGGTCCCTTCCAAATGACATATTCTATTCCAACCACTTGATTACTCCAGAGAGGGATCCCTTACTTCCACAGACAATAGTGGTGGCATTGCAAGTTCTAGGCAAGTGGTTCAACTTGATCTCAAAGGTTTCTTCCAATCTCAACAGTTCTATGGGAGAAATCCCTCCTTCTGAAGCAATAAAAGATTTTTTTTTGTTTTTTAAAGATGTGAGGGGCTGGTCCAAAACACTCTGGAAAGCTCCTGTCAGTGATTGCTACTGCAAGATGCAAAAGTCTCATAATGCAGTAGGATTCATTTTCTTCACTGCTACCAAAAAATGGCATCAAGGCTCAGCATCAGCCTATGGGATGGTAGTTTCATGATGATTCCCTTTCACAGACAACACGTTGGATTTATATAAAGAAATACTCCCACCATACATGAAGCTCTTTGAATAACTGACTTTTTGATTAATCAAAAAAAGCAGACTGCAGGTTTTGATAACTTCATTTCAGACAAGAGGGAGCTCAGTGCAGCAATGGGCTGGGCTGCTGGGGCCCTGCATTAAGTTCCTCTTTCTGGGGAAAGCATCTTTAGCAGGACAGTTACCCAGACACTGCTTGACTTCTGTACACTTTGGCATCTCTAATGCCTTCTTTTTTTCCTTCCCTTTTAAATCCACCCTGCAGGATACAGTCTTTTGAGAACCATGTGCAAGCTCTTTTTTTTCATGCCAGCACAGCCCTTCCTCCTCTTCCTCTTCTCTTCTTCCCTTTCCCATTACTCTTTTCAAAGTCTAAAAGAAAACATTATTCAGATACTGAAAGGTCACAGTTAACTTTTTTAGTTCAGCACTACCTTAAAGAAAGCATTTCTGCTAAAAGGAAAAAAAAAAAAAGAACAAACCAGTATCCTATGGCCTTTAAAAGGACAGCAGTAGATTTCCATGAGGTTTTCTATATCAAACAAAACAAGACATTCTCCTTTGCAGTATCCCTTAATTATCTGAAGAAATTAATATCTAGGCTAATTTAGATAGGTGGTTTTAATTTTTTCTTAAGTATATCAGAGAAGAGCATACCTCTGCAGAAAGAAGCTCAGGGTAGTGAAAGCTGTCACTCCAGGAGAAGATGACAAATAGCAATTCAATCTCCAGCTGTTCACAACCTAAACACCTATCCCCCAGCTCAAAGCAACAAAGCTCTCTAATGATTTTCATCTACGCAAGGTGAAATCAAATGACATTACAACACAAATCTCACTAATTCCTTATTCAGGGCCAAGGTTTAATAGCACAGATTAGTTATGAAACTGCTGTAACAGCAACAGACTTAAATGTGGTCTTGACTGACAGTTTTAAGGGACAAGTTCATCCTTGTTCTGCCCTAATTAATTCAACATATTATCACCAGGGGAATATTTGACTCAACCTTCCCCCAATTCATGATTTAAGCATAGGCTGACCAAGAGGCACCAGGATTATATGACAAACATGACAGATCAGTTGTTTCGTGTTGTAAGAGAATCATTAAAAACAAAGCGAGGATTTAGTAAGTTATTGACAGAATCACTGGGGGAGCAGGAAGCTAAATGACTTGCTGTAAAATGAAATTACGGAAACCGGAGAGTCAATCAAAACATTGCCTTAGGTCATCTCATCACTTCCAGCCAAAGCAGCGCTGTTGCTGAGCGTCTCTGCCCCAAGGGTTGAAGTTTTTGGTGTCAAATCCCCATCTGTAATACCTAAGATTGTTTTACTGTCTCCTAATTCTCCTGCTGTGAAGTCTTGAAAGCATCCATGTGAGCTTTCTGGTTTAAACAACCTCATCACAGGGAGGTATGCCCACCTTGTGCCATCTTCTGCACTCCTGCCTTGCCAGCCATACTGTTACAATGAACCTCCTAGACTTTTGCATTGCCTGGGTGGTGATTTGGCAATACACACAAACTGGATCACAGCATACTCCCCATTGTTCTTTCTGTACTTGCCAAGAGCAAGTCTTGCACTCAAACTGCTGTCCTGTCCTAAAAAAAACCCATGGGCAATATTCCCTAAGGATGGAAAAGAAATTTATACAGTTCTCAACTACAGTTTCTTCTTTGGCTATATTTTTGTGTACAAATAAAAAAATGCCAACAACTTCATATCCCAGCAAAAACAAACCCAGCTGCAGATACATCTGTCTAGGACACACCCCAAAAGTTAACAGAAGCACCTGAAATTGCCATTGATGGATACCAGCTTGGCTGTCATAGCAAGGACCAAACAAAGGCATCTCCAGAGCTACAACTAGAAGCTTTGCAACTTGTGAGTAAGTGCCCCAATGCTCCACATCAGGCTGCAAGCAACATCTACCACCTGCAGCTGGGCTTGGGAAGAAGGGCAACACATTACCCAGCTCCTTCATGGGAAGATGATGGAGGTTCAGTTTGCTTGCAGACACCCTCCCTCCCCATGCCTGTTTGGGAAGTAACTGTTCAGTTCCCCTAAAAGAACCTTCTTAGAATCATAGAATTGTTTGGTTTGGGATAAACTTTTCAGATCATCAAGTCCAACCCTTGACCTAACATTACCAAGTCACAAATAAACCATGTCCCTCAGCACCACATCTAGTAGTCTTTTCAATACCTCCAGGGATGGTGACACCACCACTGCCCTGAGCAGCCTGTTCTTGTGCTTTATAACCCTTTTGATAAAGAATTTTTTTTTCCAAATATCAACCTAAACCTTCCATGGTGCAACTCGAGGCCATATCCTCTCATCACTTGTTACTTGGAAGAAGAGATTGATACACACTTTGCTACAACCTCCTTTCAGGTAGTTGCAGAGAATAATAAGGTCTCCCCTCAGCCTCCTTTTCTCCAGGCTGAATAATCCCAGTTCCCTCAGCTGCTCCTCATAAGACTTGTGCTCTAGACTTCTCACCAGCTTCATTGCCCTTCTTTGGACATGCCCCAGCAACTCAATGTCCTTGTGGTCAAGAGTCCAAACCTGAACACAGTATTCAAGGTGCACCCATTCCACTTCAGAAACTCCAGCTGCCTCACCAGACCCCAAGTCCAGGTTACAAAAAATCACTGTCCTCTCACAGCTCAGCTTTAGGGCACAGGAAAAAAAAATTAAGCTTAAAAGACAGCAAGCCTGTCCCAACTGGCTCCTTCCAGTTCACATCATCTCATCAGTTTTTGGGTCCCCCCCATACATGAAGTTAGCAGACACCCCTGAATCCCAGGGCAGCTTAAACCTCTTTCTGCAGTAGCTCTGGGACAGGCAATTTAATGCAGGGCCATGATGCTGGTAAAGCCAACTCACAAAGGTGTGACTTCTGGTTTCACTAAGAAGTCAATCAATGGCATCAAACTCAATGAGCGAGAAAAGGACTAAAACGAAAAAAAAAAAAAAAAAGCCTCTACAGGGTATGACTTCCAGAACATCTAGTTGTGAATCCCCTTTCAGGCACTGGACATAGTAAGAAACTGATGGAGGAGGGCAGGGGGAAAGACCAGAGAAAATACTTGGGACAGTCTCTGCTTCCAGCAATTGATATGTTGGGGACCATTTGAATCACAGTAAATGTACACATTGCATTCCGGTCTTTGCAAGATCAGGACTCAAAATACTGCAGAGGAAGGGCCCCTTAGCTCATGTGTGCTTTTTCACAGCAATCACTCATCTATTGAGAAATTTGCAAATTTTGGTCTGTTTTTATGTGTCTATATTTCTGTTGCAGCAGGGCAAAAATTCATCTTACAATAGCGTAGATTTCTGAGGCACATTTCTAATCCCCTTCTTTTCGTAGTACAATATAGCTTGAAAATGCTAGCACAAATTGTCACAAATATTTCTAAATTCAACAAATGTAATACATGTGGGAAAAATAGCAAAACATGCATAAATACAATACATATTTGTAAAGATCTATATAAACATGAAAGCAGAATCAAAAGAGGGACTTCACAAAAATGGCATTACTTAAACACAAAATCCCTGGCCATGAATTCCTAGCTTGTTCTTCCCAACTTCTGTATCAGTATTTCCCAGAATAATTCCCAGCCTACTCCTTCAAACTATCACTCCATTTCCTATGCCTTCTCTCCATAGCTAACAAAAATCACTGCTATAAAACTTCTCCTTTTATAGCCAAGATGGGAAACCTCTATTAGATTACCCTCTCCCTTCCTTGTAAAATAAAGAGCAAAATGCCATTCCAGGAAATAAAAATGTTTAGAAAATATCAACCAAACAAAGGCAACTCCTGCACATACTGTTGTTCTTCCCCTCTGAGTCAGTAACAA
Organism: Indicator indicator; assembly: GCF_027791375.1. Classification (NCBI taxonomy): domain Eukaryota; kingdom Metazoa; phylum Chordata; class Aves; order Piciformes; family Indicatoridae; genus Indicator; species Indicator indicator. The sequence goes on along the minus strand of NC_072010.1, from coordinate 7,980,492 downwards.
AGAGGAAGGAAGGAAAAATAGATAAAACAAACCCAAGGAGGAGGTGTGAATGCAGCATGTTTGCTCCACTGGAAGAGGGAAGGCTGCAAAGCGTTGTGCATTGCGTAGGGACAGCCCAAAGACCGCCTTGGTGTTTACAAACACTTTGATCAAACCAAACAGGGAGTTTCATTGTCCCCACTGCACTCATGTCATTTGTCCCCCAGTGCTGCGATTCCAGGCAGAGTCTGCCAGAGGACACACAGTGCCAGTTACACAAGAGAAGCGCAGAAGCAAATTATGCAGCAGAGGGAAAGGAAAAAAAAAAAAAAAAAAAAACAACACCAAACTATCAGCTCAGCTGCACACTCTCTTCCTGCTCTCAGAACAGCCTCCAAGTCAGGCTTTGAAGTGGATTAACTTTAAAGGGCACCAAAAGACACTGACAGATTTGAAGTGAGCAGGACCCCTCTGTGTGCACGCATTTCACTGCCACCAGCACAAAAGCAGATGTCTGGGGTCCACAAGTGCAGATGCAGCAATAACATAGTTGTAGAAGGGGACAAAACCTTCCGACATCATGCACCAAAGGAAAAAAAAAAAATCTAATATCTTGCAGTAATATCATAGCACCATTCAAGAAAAGATCTGAACTGCACTTCACAAACAGCAAGGGAAACAAAAAATAAATTTAAAAAACCCAAACAAACAAACAAAAAACACTGAAACCGAGCTCCATTGGACCACAAAGTTCTGTTACGAAGTTTAAAATACACACACTTCTTGTATTTACAATAAAAGAGAAGAAATCCGGAGTAAGAGTTGGGGAGCTGAAATAAACCATCAGGCTGTGCAACTGACAGTTTTTGAGATGTACATTCATGATACGATTTGGAAAAGAAAACTGGACCAAGCACACGATTCAGAACGGCGAGTCAGTTTGATTCCCATCTCATTTTCCTGATAGGGAGGAGTGGAGGTTTCAAAGGAAGAAGCCACACGAAGTAACAACCAGCGCCCCAAAAACCATCCTAAACCACACCTCGCTTACTTGACTTTTTTAAAAAATCATTTTTCCCCCGCAGGAGCCCGGCTCTCGGAGGTGCTCACCAGCACTTAACGCCAACAATTAAAAACCCATCTGACTTCCCGCTGTTACACAGTGCAGAAAAAAAACGGGGCAGAGTCCTCCCGCGATGTCCGCTGTTAGGGACCGCGTTATTTCAGAGCGACAAGAGCATCTCGGAGTTGCGAGAGTTCGGCGCTGCCTGCGGGACGCGCTGCGCGGCCGCGGAGGTGCCGCCGCGGCGGGGACACACCTGCCCGCCGGGCCCGAGGAGTGGAGAGGGCAGCTCAGCTCCGCGGTTCTTCTCTGATTTATGGGGGCTTGAGGGTTCCCCCCCTCCTTTTTTTCAGCAATGCCAAGGGAAAGCGGCGCTGCCCAGTTCGGCACTGCTTCTCCCCGCTGGGGAACGCATAATGCGGGGAACAGCGTCGGGAGATGGGAGGCGGTTGGGGAGAGATGTAAAAGGAGGTGGTAAAACACACACAACCCCCACCCCCCACCCCAAAACAAACAAACAAACAAACAAACAAACCCCGCAGAACTCACCTGGTTTGGGATTTTTTCTCCCTCTCCACAACCATAAAACGAGGTGGGAGCCAGGAGCCGGTCACCGGCAGTAGGAGAAGGCTGGCAACCCCAGACCGCCCGACTATGGGGATAGTGGGGTGGGGTGCGATGGAGCCCCTCACACAGGGGGTAGGTGCGGGGTTATCCCCGGCGCGCTGCAGGCCGTCGGGGATGGGTGCTGGCCGCCTTCCCAGTACAGGACAGCTCCCCCAGATGGGTGCAGCGGGGCTGGGTACAAGGCAGCCCTGCTCAGGGATGGGTGCTGAGCTCCTGTCCCCGCGTAGTGCAGCCTCTCGGGATGGGTGCTCAGCCACTCTTGAGTCAGGACAGGCCCCCACCCCGGTATGAGTGCAGCGGAGCTGGGTGCAAGGCAACCGTCTTCGGAGATGAGTACGGAGCCACCCTTGGTGCAAGACAGCCCCCCCCCGGGCTGGTGCAGGATCAGGGCCGCCCCGGGCCGGTGCTAGGGGGCCGGAGCGGAGAGACAGCAAGAGCAAGAGCCCCCCCGCCGTGGCCGGCAGCGGCAGCGGGAGGCGGCACCAGCCGAGCACAATGAACGACGGCGCGCCCCCGCGGCCGCCCGCTGGGCAATGACATCACCCCTCTCGCCCGCCGGGGCGGGGCGAGGGGGCCGCATCGCCTCTTTCCCATTGGCTGGCGCCCGCCGCCGCAAGGACTTCTAGGACTTGTAGTTTTCTGAGGGGAGCGGTTAGACGACAGTTCACTAGGCGGAGACTCAGTTTCCCGACAGCTCCCGCGCTGCGCGGCCGCAGTGTGGCGAGGGACGGAGACAGGGTTGTGGGGGAGGAGGTGGGGGTTGCCGCCATGTTGATGGCGTGCGATGCGTTTAGCTCGGGACGAGCGGACGGGGGATCTGATTAAGATGTCGGAAAAGAGGGAGAGTGGGAGTCAGGTTCTGGTCTAGGGTGTAGAAAAAAAGCTTATATGAGCGGGTGGGAGGGAAAGAGGAGGCTGAGGGGGCACGTCGAGTTATGGAGGGCCTTGAAGGACGTTATGTAGCGGCCGGTTGTCCCTCGGTGCTGGCTGGCTCTTGATACAGCATGCTTCTCCATGGCGGGAGCGAGGTGTGGGGTGAGAATCAGGTTTCGGGGCTCAACCTCTCTGCGGGCTGGGAGGGACCCCTTGCGACCGTGGTAGCGGGGCCCCGTGTCAGGCAGACCTCGGCGGCGTGGGAGCTGACATGGGCCTGTGGAAGTTTGGGGGGTGTTGGGGGGTGAAAGGAGCTGCTGGTCGCGGTTGTAAAGGCAGGCGGCTGCGGTACGTGTCGGGCAGGGATGATGCTCGTTTTTGAGGGGGCGGCAGCTGTGCATGGCGCAGGAAGCTTGGGCGGCTACGATGGCTTTCGGGAGTTGTACCTTTTGCGCTCGCAGGGCAGAGGAGCCCCGTCTGGGCCTGTAGTTGCCGATGTGTTTGGCCCTGGATGGAGTACAAACGGGTTTAAAGAGCAGGACTGAACTCTTCAGCTGCCCTTAGGGGGCGAGGCCCTCAGCAGGGAACAGGCTGGGACGTGCCCTTGTCACACACTAGGTGACAGACTGCTAGCCGATTTAGGGCTGTTTTAAGGGTTGTAGTGTCTTGTCTGATGTATGATAACTGCACTAATAACGTGTGATACTGTCTGTCGTAGATACATGGCTTAGTGTGACCGTCAGGAGGAGCTTTTGTCCCTTGTAAAGGTAGCTGTCTTTAGTACATCCATAGAAAAAGCTGAGAGAATGGGTGAGATGGTCTAATACCTCTCAGCGTGGTATGGGAGCAGCCAAGCTAACTTGCTTCCCCTTTTTCTTGCCTGTGCTTGCTGTCTAGTGTTGATACGGCTTAGCCTGCTGACTGGATGCTCTGAGCAGCATACCCCTCTGACTGGACTGTAGGAGGTAGATTTGAGCAGAGGGTTACAGACTTTTTCTGTACTGAGCATTGCCCCTGCTTTTGCTAGTCTCTGTGTAAGGGAATGGGAAATGATCTTTTGACAAATGAGAGACTAATTAAATCTCAATTAGGTTTAAGGGGACTGGAGTGTCCTAAAATATCATGCAGCAGATCTTCACTCAAAGCTAGAAGGGAGGACTGGATTGGTGGTTTGTGAAATAATACTATTTCTAGTTACAGCTGATTCATGTGAAATAAAGTACTTTGACTTCAAGAAGATACTCCTTTGAAAAGTGCTGTGAAGAATTTCACAGGCTCATTGGAAGTCTTCATTAGAGTCCAGTAGTGATATATGTCAGGAAATACAATGTTACAAGTTTTTATTTCATACTTTGGCTCCTCCTGGAGGTAAGTACAACGCATTTGCTCAGCATATTGCCTCCCAATAACTACACAGTCCATTTGCCCCAGGATACACTGGAACGGTTGAAAAAGGGTGTTGTAAGATGTTCTGTGATGCAATTACTTAACCTGAGCATTGCAGCCTTTCAGACTTGTTGATACTACAGCAATGCATGTCAGTCTATCTCTTAAATCTAGCTCACTTGAGGTAAAGAATCTGAACCAGTTGCTTGCCTTGTAAAATGTACAGTGTCCCGGGGCAGGAGTTGCTTCTCCTCACCCTCAGCTTGTCTGGTTTTGCCATATTCATCACTGAGGAAAAGAACAAAGTGTAATGTTCCATTGCTGCTACAACTTTTGTTAGTAGTTGCATACATCCAAAGAATTCTGAATTAGAGGTTAAGCCCCTGCGTTAAGATTCTTCTCTGTGCAGATGCCTCTAGATCAGGTGTGCTGTGGGTGGAAAACGGGCAGTGGTGTGATGGCCTGTCATAACAATTGCACTCCGTAGACATTAAGCTTGTTTAAGCTTATTCCATGTAATGATGGTAAGTATTGCAATGGGATAATTGAGGAGCTTGGTTGTGTTTCTATAACTGGCAGAAAACTTAAATGAACCTTTCATCCAAGGTAAGTCTGTTGAGCTAACACCTATCCTTTTGTTTGTCACAACCATTGATCCCCATTCTTGCTCGCCTTCCCTCTTGTGTTTGTACTGCTGTTCTGGGGAGGAAACAAGGGTGCATCCTGCTCTACAGATAACTTTATTTCACTGGTTTTACCACGTTTCTTTGTCTGAATATGTAGATGGTACTGATGTCTCAACTAAGAGTTACTATAATACACTGAAATGCAAAAAGGTAATTAATTCAGAACTACCCGAATGAATGCCTGATGCAAGAGACAATTAAAACAGTTCTGTGTGAGTGTGTGGTTCATTTTTATCTGTTTGAGGTGTCTGTGTGGATTATGCTTAGTGGTCACATCTTTGTTGTAGGATGTTGCAGACCCCCGAGAATCCAGCCATGAACTTCTCAGGAGCTCCCCATAAGCCTCTCCCCCTAGCCCAGCGCTGCATCACACCAAGACGAGGAGTGTATGGATCAACAACTGCCAACAACTGCCAGCACTTTAATGAATATAAACCCTGGTTTTCAAATACCTTTTTACTTTCCTGCTAGGGTGGTTCCCAAAACACTTTCCCCGGGAGCAAAAACCTCCCTCACATCTTATCTCACAGCTGCAGAGCTAGTCATCTTTGAGGAACAAAGGGGGGGCCATTCTCACCACATCAAGGTCGTTTACAGCTAGCCCACCAGCAGTCTAACCCACTCCATATTCTGTCCACACACCTTCTCAGATATATTAATAATGAAGTTCATGTTATATTGTCTTGGATACTCTCTTCACCTGGAAGTGGTAATGTCCAAGTCTCTTCTGACCCACCAGATCTTAATGGCAAGATCCACAAGAAGCTAATAGTTGTAATGCAGGAATAAGTATTGTTTGTTTCATATGAAAAGGCAAAAGGTGACAATAGAATTGAAAGCCTGCCTTTGGTATTTCTGAAATATGCAGGTGTACTCTGGTTTAATACTGTCAATGAAAACTGACTCCAGTGTCTGTATAGTCCTGAGCCTGTGAAATAGATGGTTTGTATGTATTTGGACTACTATGCCGACATCCTATACTGTAGAAATGATGGTTTGTACGTTAACAAAGTGGTTTGGGTCACTGTGGACTCAGGTAAGCAATCACCCAGCATCTTGAAGACCGGGAGAAGTGACTGGAAGACCATACAGAAGGAGTGTGTGATGCCTTTGCTGAAAATAGAAATGGCTCAATCTTAAGTAGAAACCTAGCTTCATATCAATTTCATTCTGACATGTTCTTACTCAAAATGGAAACTTCAGGGTGTGGGTGCTCTAAATGGAGCCTTCATAAAACCAGCTCTGCAGTCTGTATGAGAAATGCATGAGTTTAGTGAGGTGAAGCATACAACTGTGTTACATGACAACAATTTCTAAGGTGTCTAATGTGCTGCTGTTACGCTGTCAACACCGCTGTCACTGCAACATGGACAAGTGGCAGATGTCATTTACACTTGGAAATTAATTGTTGCGCCTTAACATAATCCTTAGTGTGCAAACTAGCTAGATGAGAAGATCTTCATCTGTACTCAAGGAGTGGAATGTGGTTTCTTCTAAGGGTATGTACTAGTCATAGCACATAAGGTTTTTTTTAAATCCCATTTTCTTAATTACCCCAGCTATAAAACTTAGTTGTTGACAGTTCCCTATGGAGGAAGGAGGAGAGTTGGAAGTGTCGCTGACCAAAGTCTATGGGGAAGAGGTGTAAACTCTTCCACATCAAAGTAACTGCTCAGATTCTGGAGGTTGAAGAAGCTGCTGTGAAAGTTTTCTGTTTGTAATTTGTCTCCCATGAAGCTATTTCTCGGGTACTGGAGCTGCAAAGTCAAAGGTGAGGGTGAATTCAGCTGGGTAGAGTAGGTAAGTACTTCCGTTGTATGTGCTTGTTTCAGAAAACATCTCTTGTTCTTAAACAGAGCTTCTCTGGCTTTTTAAGTGTTGTCATGTGGAGAGTCAGCTCATAGGGCTGTTTCTGGAAGAAGCCAGTATTCCTGCATTATCCAGAGAAGTTGGTAAAGATCCTCTGAAAACAATGGTAGCAACTAATTGCAAAGTGTAACTTTTTTTTTTTTTTTCTATCTTGCAGCCCAAGAGAAGTGCTCTAAGAGCAGTCAAGAACCTCTTCAGATAGCATGAATGCGTTCTTTGAAAAGCTGCAGCAGTGCAATAGCACACAACAGGAAAGGGTGTGCAGGGTACTGCACTTCACTGGGGTTCATAGAACTGGTCTCTGAAATAATTCATTTTAGCAGAGAAAAACTGTTTCTTACACAACTTTTAACTCCCATGAATTGAAATGAGTACATCTAATACCAAAACAGGAAATTACTTTCATTGTAGACACTGCAGATGGGGATCTGAATAGGGGACTTAGAAGTGCTAGTGAGGATTCTGTGATGGGGCCTTGGAATGACTGCAGGTAGTGCGAGTACAAGAGGCTTCAGTTGTGCGAGCTCTCTTGGGAAGCCACAGTAGCAGTGAGGGGAAACTTGCTAAACAGAGGAAATGCAAAAGTTCAGTCTGTTGTGCAGCTGTTTCTTGGCTAGATACAGATGGGTCTTGAGGTGGGATGGCCTAAGATGACCACTGAAGACCATAAGGTTGTAGAGAGACCACATTTGAGAGCATATATCCAGACTCTCCTAAAGGGTTTCAGTTTTCATTGAACATTTTCCAGTTTCCAAATAATAGCTCTGGTTAGTCCATGTAACCTGCAGAGCTTTGTAGCTGATTGCAGCAGTACTCTGAAGAGAAGAAGCTTTCCACACCCATGGCTTTGTGGAGCAAGGAATACAAGACTCAGATGGGCTGCAGGGCCGAGTGTGAATCACCCGGTTGCCCATGTTCTATCTGAATACAGGGGGGGAAGGGCTGCGAGGGTGTTGCGGAATAATTGGGCTACTCGTTTGGATGTGTGAGCTCTGCCCTCTTCAGCACGGAACTTGCTACAACCGTATATTGCGTAAAGCAGGTGGAGTATCACGCTGAGGATGTGCTAGGTGTGGACTGCAGTCAGCTGCCACTAATCCTAGAAAGGTCTATTTTTGTTGTGTAGTGGCAAACGAGGTAGTAACTGATACCATACAGCTGATGTCTATGTCTGTGCCAGACAAGCAGTCCATGAGCTGAAATCTTTAAGCACTGTAGCAGCTTTAACTCATTAAAAAAAAAAAAAAACCAAAAAAAAAAAAAAAACCACCACAAAGGGGTGAGGCAGCAAGGAATATTTTTCAAGATGTCCAGATAACAGAAGGGTCACAGAAACTACACTGACGTTGAAAGCCCAGTTAAGTATCTGGAAAGAATACATTTTGGGAAATGATGACTGCTATGACAAAGGCAGTGTGAACCTGGCAGTCTTCCAACATGAGGTTCGTGGTGGGGAAAGTGTTG